>NC_136534.1:3742500-4332500 GCF_910591455.1 Pholis gunnellus
CGTGGCTGTTTTTTGGAGTTCAATTCCAGTAGTTGCGGATCTGTGGCCTCAGTTGGTTTCCTGAGGGTTTTTGTTTTTTTTTGCGAGGAATTTCCAGCGTTGTGGATCCACTGACAGGATCTGTCCTCGTCGCGGTGTGTATTTGCCAGCTAAGGAAAGACCCGTGTCACGGAGCTGTGAACTCTCTCCATCGCCCCCCCCCCCCCCGTCAGCCACCCAGTGCAGGCTTCCCTCTTTTTGCCCGTGCCACCGATAACTCCACTTACTGTTCACACTGTGCAGCTCTGCATGAAAACAGAGTCCTTCTTTCCGTCCTTTGTGTTCCACCGGTCCCGTCGCAGGACCCAAGTATTGCTGGTAAACCGAGCCCTACGCCTCCTGGCCCCGCTGGTGAATGATAGCACCTGTCCCCTGCAACCAGACACTCATTGTTTCAATCCCTGTCTGAGGGGAGATTAGCCAACAGCAATTGGCCCCACAGATCATTTCACCTCCGAATTAGGGCCTCCCTCGAAGTCTCCACGCAGAGAAATGTGTCAGGAATTAATCCCTTAAGGGCACTGGTAATGCACATTTGTGTAGCAGAAGTGAATATGATATTGGTGCTGGTTAAGTACTGTACTTTAGGCCACCTAGAAACAGGGCCTTTTATAATCCTGGCCAACTATAAATATTGGAAGCCGTACCACTTGATTGTTTTAATAGCAGCAGATGTGGCAATTAACACCACTTTGTAAAGCCCCCTTGTATATTTGTTTTACTGCTAACAAATGTTCCCACAAATATGGCTTGATTGTGGGAATGAACATTAGTGGAGACGGAGAGAGTTGATGTGAGAAGGTCTCCATTTGATCTTGTGTATACAATTAAGGGGTGTTCCCAATTGAGACTTGTCAAATAATGTCTCACTCCATCTCTGTAGCCATGCGGTATTCAAGCGCCCGGCTCAAATGTGTTAGACCAGAAATGTTTTGGGTTTTTTTTAAGCTCACTTATGGGAATATTTCACAAGTCTGGCCTGTGAGAGGAAAATCCAGTTCAGCTTTTCATTCTACTGGTTTGTATTTAAGAAAGAGTTTGAAATGGGAGTCTGCCTGTCAGCTCAGGGCAAAACAAAAGCTCCGTTTTGAACATGTTGCGGTTTCCACTGTGTTGTGTTGACTGGTCGTGTCCTAGGCAGATGGGAACAGTGTTAGAAACATTTTACAACTGGTAACCATAACAAGTTATTGGTGAATAAAGTTTGGTGGGAATGTAAGCGAATAAGTGGTCCCTTATGGTTGCTGTCAGAATCGCTTCAACACCAGGACGATTCACTTTTAACTATAATATAATTCAGTTATTTTTAAATGAGATACCCGATCTCCAAATGTCCAGATTCATCCCATCATTTTCTCCACATATTAAGAGCACACATATGAGTTATGGAACCTGTCTGAAGAAGTGCCTGCTAACAGTTTGATCCTATATGTGTCTCCGTTCAGTATCAGGAGGCACCAGGAGCGCCGGGCCATCCTGACGCCCATCCTCACTGACTTTTCTGTCCGGGTCACTGCTGCCCCGGCCATCATCTTCAGCAAGAATCTGTCCCCTGACTGTGGACAGGCAGAGGTCAGTGTCCATCAATCCAGGGTTACACCTTTCTCTGAAAAGGATTCATATTTGTGCTGTGGCAAGCTACTTAAAACAGTAATAGTGAAAGAATGAAAGTATCCGAATGTAAGTTTACTATCTGATAATAAATGGAAACGGGTCCTGAGGATGTAGGGATTTGCTGAAAGAGGATGTTTGTGGGTCCAGAATTCAAATGATCTAAAATCCCCCTTTAATGGGAGACACTACGGGTGAATAGGGTTCAACACTTTAACCTATAGATATCCCCAGGAAACTTCCCCAGTTGATTATTTACATTAAGAATAAATCAAAAAATGTATTCTTATATTCTTATATAGGAATCTTATATTTATATATGCAAATGTTGAATTACCTTATTAAATATATGCATATTTTCACATTCCAGATCAGAAATGTAAACATTTTAGTTTCATTTTGTTGAAATAGAGTCAAAGGGTTCTACAGAGGGAATTTCGAATTACTCTTTTTATCACTCGTCATAAATCTGTATTGAATTGAATGGTCAACATAAAAACAATCTATTTCCACCATGTTTGTAGTAATAAATGTGTAAATCAGGCTGTGAATGATATGTGAACAATCCCCTCAGTAACCTTCAGAATGTAGAGTAATGAAGTGTAGAGTGTGGAGCATGTAAGAGCTGCTGAAGTGGAGATTTCTGCATCAGAGTCTGATTTAGAAATATAAAGATATGAATCGTAAAATTACAGACATTTTGAAGACACTACAGGTGAATGGGGTAAAAAAAGAACAAATCGATATCACCATGAAACTTCCCCAGTTGATCACTGACATTAAGACCATTTCTCTTTTTAATTAAATCACAAGTTTTCTGAAATGTTCTGTTTAAATATGCAAACTAGTCTTTATCTAATGGTAACTTTTGGTGAATTTAGTAGAAATCCACAGACACAAATAGACAACGTAGAGAAATAAATGTTTTCTTTCCACTAGTCTGAAAGAAGACATGTTGTTTGAGCATGTAGCCCAGAATCTCTCAATTGAATAGCAAATTCAGGTTTGTTCACCACTTACACTTGACATTGAATGCCCTCTGACTGCGACCTGCTACATCCATGATTGTAACCATTACTCTCTCAGTCTTATGTCCATATGAAAATAGACATTGATTATGTGAGATGTCAGAAGTATTTACTCTCTGCCTCTGCAACATACAGTAACTTACTCATTAGGAATCCCTCCGCCCAGTCCGCCGTGTAATGGAGGCTTCTGACCCACACAGGTCAGCCCCGTTGTGCTTATACAGCTGATGTTTTCTGGCACGGCTCCCTGAGACTTCCTGCCTCTTTGATGCCTCGTACGTCCACGCTAATGCGCCCCCTGACAATGTGTAACAGCTAATCCATAGTTTGCACTGACGCACACACACACACACAATGTGATGTGTATAACTCCCTGAGATATGGAGACTCAGAGCCAGTAACAACACAAACAGGACTTTTAATACCAGTTTGTATCATAAAATGAATTTTCAACTAACTGTTTTAATGGATGTATGCGCGCTTTACACACATGTAACAGCTGTTTTGTATTGACTTATTAATGCATTCATTATAATCTTCACTACAAGTTCCTCATCTGCAGTCTACATTCTCATTCACTGCTGCAACATATTATTCTGTAACTATTATTGTGACCGTGTCATATTATGGCCTTGTGTGTTAGAATTACTGCTACATCTACTAAAGAAATAAAAGTCTGATTCTTTCCAGTCAGATGTTTGAGAGGACCATTCTATACTTTTGAATGTTCTTTCATCCTTTTAGCTTGTAGAGCATCCTCTTTACTGATAAATGGTTTCTAGTTTAGTACTCGGAGAACAAACAGTGTGGAATGGTTCAGCCAGGCTGACTACACAAAGAGACAACGATCCCTCTGAGCAATAAATGAATCCGAACAGAAGAAAGCAGCAGTCATTGGTAAAAGAAACGGGATGCTTGGCATCAAAATGTGTGCAGATTTAAAAAGGAACAGCTTCTTGTTTCAGTGTCACGTCTTTCACAATAAAGCAGCTAGAACAAGCTGGAAGGAACAGGCAACATGCTTTCGCACTATTGGATTATCAGCTGAACAAATCACAGCTTAAATATCTTCAGTCTAACCACTGAGTAGACTGCAGAGGGCCCAAAGTCAAAAACAGTTACCCAAAAGAGTTTTGAGCCAAAATGCGAGAGCTGTTGTGGTTCAATAATGATCGAGGGTCACTTGTGCTTTTCTGGACTGGAACACCAATCCATAATCAAAGCACTATTCTCCCCTGGCATGTAACACTTTAAGATTTCATCATTTCATTCTTCTTCTTTTGGGGCCATAACTATTTCTATTTTAAATAATACACTTAGTGTCTAAATTATTCTTCATATTCTAATTATACGTTTTGTCTCTCTTAAGATAGAAACAACAAAGAAAATGTGATATTTATGATACATTGAATATTGAATCAAATACATTACCAGTCCTTTTATGTTTTTTAAACAGTGGGTCTGAATAGATTATGTTTACACAGTAGTTGCCAATTCCACTGTGTGTAGTCACTGTAGTCTGGCCCGTAGGGGTGTGTGTGTGTGTGTGTGTGTGTGTGTGTGTGTGTGTGTGTGTGTGTGTGTGTGTGTGTGTGTGTGTGTGTGTGTGTGTGTGTGTGTGTGTGTGTGTGTGTGTGTGTGTGTGTGTGTGTGTGTGTGTGTGTGTGTGTGTGTGTGGTTAAACCCAGAGTGTTACTGAGTGATATCCTGTTAGAGTTAGCCTCCAGGCTGAGGTTTGAACTGCCGGCTGTGGGCGGGACCCTGGAGAGGACCAAGGGGAGAGAGAGGAAGCAGGGAGCAAGCTGAGCTAAAAGGGAGCAAGATAGAGGGGAGATAGAACATTACAAAACGACAGAGGTCACAAACAATCCTCATGTGTTATTCAATGTCTTTTCCCGCCCTCTCTCCACCCACCTTCCTTCTTTCCATTTTTTCCATCTCCTTCATGTCTGTAGGAGGTGGTGGTGTGTGGCCACTCTCTGGAGGTGAACGTGACCAGCAGTCTGGATTTCTACCTCAGCGTGGCCCAGGTGCAGCTCCTGCAGCAGCTCCTCAGAGAAAACCTGGTGGGGATGGACGCTCCTGAGAAGAGCTCTGAGGTGCGTGTACTGTAATCAGCAACAATCACTTCGTCAAGTGCCACATATATGGCGTCCACGTACAAATCACTGCATGGCTCAAAAAACACAGTTTTTCCCGAGCCACTCGCCCCTGACTGTCGCCTCTCGCTATTTTAGGCGAATCCGACACATTTAAATATTTACTCACTCAGAGCGAGGCTGGTTCTCTAATGTGACCTGAGTTTACGGCGCCGTGCTCAGCTGCTGCTTTCAGGGTCCTCTCTCTATTGTTTACAGGACAGGGAGCTCCCAGGCGCCGTTTGCCCCGTCTGACCGCTTAATAAGGCTTTTCTAATGGAACACAATATCAAAATATTTACCAGCTGTGGTGAGGATGGGAGTCGCAGAGGAGGGAAGCGGGACGGGGGGGGGGGGGGGGGGGGGGGGGTTAATGGGATGAAATGAAGCCAGTGGTTTTACTGTTGTGTCCTCTTTGGATTCATTACGGGAGGAAGTGTGTTACTGACGTGCAGCAACTGCGTCGGATGACTCCGAACCCGGAAAGGCTTCTGTGAAGTGACGTACTTTGATTCTTAGGGACATTGCACAAGAGCAGTGATCCCTCGTTGTTTAGTGTTACCACTGACAGTCCTGTAGGAACTAATACAAGCTCAATCTTTTGTCCAAACCAACAACATTAAAACAAAGTTTAAAATGGACATTAAAAAAATCGCAATATAATAATAATATTATAGAATACCTTTATTTATCAGGTGCTTTTCAAAGCAAGTTAGAAAGTGCTCTACATACAATAAAAAAAAAACTATAAGCAAACTCTTTATAAAGTATTATGATCAGAAAAAATAGTAAAACGACAGTAAAGTCAATAAAAGCCAAGTCTGAAATAGTGAGATTTAAAAAGTGACTTAAAAAAAGAGGTGTCAGCTTCCCTGATCTCCTCCTGCAGGTCATTCCACAAATAGAGCTCAACTTACTGCAATATTCAGATCACGGGAGGCTCAATAATTGTGACCTTTCTGAAGTCATCACGGTGGCTCTGCAGGATGTCCTGGCCGACACGTCATGTTCTAAAGACGAATGAGAACATCTTTGTTTAGTACTGATCCCCTCAGAAATCACACCGTAATCACTTGTATATGTTTTTTTAAATGAAGATGAGAATAATGATGTACAAAGCATCCTATTGCAATTTGATATTTTTTCCTCAAATGGTTCAGCCCCAACATCGAGTCAGTCCGCCTGTCAGATTTGTTACTAAGGTGAGAATACGTTGTGTGAAGTTTGCTCACTGCTTTACGTATTCATATATTTAGTTATTTATAACGGTGCCTGCTGTGCATCTGGTTCTGATTTGAGTGATCTCGGAGCCCTCACCCCTGACTCGTAATGATTCATGGCTCGATTCTGTTGAGGGGCAGCTAACGGCTGCAGAGGGTTCATGCAGGTTCAAGGCAGGATGAGAGTTCAGCAAGCAGCTATTCAGGGAGGTCCACGATTGGCAACGATGTAGAAAAAAACATTCAGCTTTACTCTGTAAAGAAAGGTTGAAGTTTCTTTTGCCTTTTATTTCTCAAGGCGGTGTCAACTGAGCATCTTGTCCAGCTTCACATAAGCACTGTTCCACAAATTCACAGAAAACCTTCCTCTTATGATTTAAATTTCCGTTGCATTTATGCGGCGCGTTTCCAGCCGGAGGATCTTGGGATTAAGGGTGTTGCTCAAGGGCACTGTGGCAGAAAGTGTGTCTTTCAGCCATGTTTCCCAGTTTATCCAGAGACGAGAACAGTCAACGTTTTGTTCTGAAAAATCACATCTAACCGCTGTGTTATTGCTGCCTTCGGCTGGATTAAGTGGAATTGAAATGACCCATAGGTCCAGAGTGATGTAATATAATGATCATCCATCCGCTTTTGAGAAATGAAGTATATATGCTTGGGAAAATTCCTCTCTGCTTTCATTTAATATTCACTTTTTGGTCACAGTTGTTGGGAACTCTCACTTTTTTCTTTTACTTTTATTATGCCGTATTCATTTCAGGTGCATTATCCCATGTTCCTTACCCGTCAGGGTTTTATAGTAGGGCCATTATGGAGCGCAACAGTATCATTAACACTGAGGTCAGTCCGTGTGTGTCTTCACCTCGCTGCAGCTGCAGAGCACGGAGGTCACTCTGAAGAAATGTGCTCTGGCTTCGGCTCTTTTTGGACCCTCTCTGTAAAACTATTTGTACCTCCGTCCATCTCGGTGTCGTCAGCCTTTTTGGCGGCCGCCTCTGTCCGGCTGCTTGGCCCCGGAGCCTGAGAGGGGAGGTCAGTCTGTGACTTAAAGATGTGTCTCTGGTCTTCGCGGGAGCTCATTCTGCAAGCTGCAGAGCCCTCTAGTGGCACGTCCAGCTACAGCACGGTGAGGCCTCTGCGCTCAGAGGGGGCTGCTTCTCTTCACCAGCAGCCTGCTGTCTACCCCCCCTCTCACACTCACACATTAGACACAGCACCATCGGGTATCAGTAGTATGTGTGCTGACATTGTTTGGAGTAGGACTTTGGAACAGGTGAAGGCTTTTTGATGTAGCTAGAAATCAAACAGATGCCTGTCCACCCCCTGCTAACAGCTTACAAATAATAATCATACAGTTCAGATGTATTTCCATTGCCAGTTTCCACAATATCACAATCTGGATTCTGTGTTTTTTTATTTTCCAAACCTAACTTCCGTAATGATATTTATAGTATTTGACAGTTTTGTTTGTACTTCCTTTATACAACCTGTTCAAAGGATTCAATTAGAAACAGGTCCTGGATCTCAAGCATCTGGTGCAGGGGGGGGGGGGCTGTTTTTGTTGTCGTGCCTCAATAAAGCACAGTCAGAAGTTTAAATTGAACACCGCTCACTCTCTCTCTCTCATTTCCAAATCCTTTCCTCTCTTGTTTTTAATTCTTTTTTTCCCCTTCTCTTTCTCTCTTCATACATTTTGAGAACATGCTTGTTCTCCACGATCCCGGGCGCTGATTTCAAACGGTTCCCATCGCCCTCACAGCTGTGTTTTATTGTCTGGGTTAATGAATTTGTTTTGCAGGGGCTTTTTGGGTTCCTTTTTAGTGGTGAGGCAAGCCAGGCACGTGGGCAATGTGTGTGTGTGTGCGTGTGTGATTTCAGTCATGTTTTAGTCATTGAGCTGTGCTTTGGGTGAGAATCTGTCCACACACATACACACTTTTATCATGACCCTTGACCCTTGCATGCATACAGATGTTATTCTCCTCAGACTCTGTGGTTTCATGGAAGCTCTTCGTCCACAGTTTTGATACCACTTAAATCCTGATTGAGATGCAAATGCAACATGATTTGGAAGCAGAGGCGTTGCTCTGTAAGTCAGTCGCATTATCAGGACGTTTATCGCCCCATTAGCTACGGTCCGTCGCAGGTTGACCTCATCTGTGTATTTATGTTAATGATGATAAAGCGACGCTGGGCTGAGATCAGGCAGCTTTCAGCAGCAGGAGGTCCCACAGTCAGGGGGGCCGTGAATGGAAGACAGAGCGGCCCTCCGACACTCATCTCGCCGCTCTGTCCTCGGGCACCGTCACCCGGCAACTCGAAAAAGTGTACACCCTCACACACGCATGCACACACATGGTCCCCACATTGTCGCCATGGCGACTGCCTGCAGCCTCTTATTTGGGAGCCAGCGCTGTGATACTGCTTCATGCCTGAGCAGCTTGTTTGTGTGTTGGATCGTCAGCTTCGCTGCGAAGTCAGTGACTTCGCGTTGAGAATTTTGCAGATCTTCATCCTCCCGCCAACCGCCACTTGTTCCTTCACTTCACCCACCTCGATGCCACCCGCTCTTCTGAGTAGATTTTAGAGAGTAACCTCTCACGGTCGGCGCCACTGTCATGCACTCGCCGCAATGACAAGCTCCCAAAGTATTTTAGTGATGTCCTACCAAACTGGTTAGGAGCCAGAATAGAGTTTTTTTTTTAATTGCTTCCCTCATCCCATGTTGGTTCGTCCCTCTCTTGCTCTCTCTCTCTCTCACACACACGCACACGCACACGCACACACATGAGCAGAGGCAGGCCAGGTCAGCCATGTGCTCGTACCACAGTGTGAGAGGAAAATACCCTCTGGTGCAGGGGAAGTCCCGCTCGGCTTCATCCTCCACCTCATCCTGGGATGATTACACGCATGGGAAACGGAGCTTTAGACTTCCTCCAACACTCATGCGCACACACACACACACACACACACACACACACACACACACACACACACACACACATGCCAGTGCACGCACACACACTAAGGCAGCACCCATGTTTAGGACTGAGGTATCAGGCCTCACAGGAACCTCTGAATTAGAGTTTTTTTAGTAAACACACATGAGGGGAAACCTCTCAATCACTCTTCCTCTTCCCCTTTTCCTTCCTTCTCCAGTTGGCATCGTGAGATATGCATCTTTATCTCCCACCCACTTTGTCGTTCCGTCTCAATCTCCTGAGGTCTCTTAACCATCCAGCTCTTTCTTCATTCCCCCTTTTTGTTGCCCGTTTTCCTCTCTTTTCCATGCTCTTCGTCTCCTCTCATTCATCTTTTTTTCTTTCCTCGTGGGACTGGCACAGCTCCTGGTTGGAAACGTGTTGGCCCTTCCAGAGCTGGCTAGTTTAGTAGCTTCAGCTGGCTGACAGTGGAGAGGGTTCCTCTTCTGGAGACAGATGGAATGTGACAGTCTGTAGATTATGATATTACTGTCCCATTACACGCCTGCGTTAGGGATGCACTCTCACCCAAAGCTGGACTGATGCAGCACCATAGACAGCGTGGGTAGGTGGCCAGCCAAGACCGACCGCCGTGAGGAGTGAATTCACAGAGGGCGCGAGTGCTCTGGTCGGTAGCTGGTTTGGTTTCTCAGTGGGTTTGGACAGCAGTTTTAGGTTGTTAGTGGGGAGGAGGCAGTGTTTTACTGAAGCATGTCTTTTTGCATCCACACAACCACTCTCAAATACAGTTTGAATATCAAGTTTGGCTCGATTACCTTTCGTAAAGTGAAAACACACTGTGTAAGAGTTAAAGTTGTAAGACCAAACACAGAGGTGTCTCAGACCAGACAACGCTGTGGTAGAGACCTGTCAATCACAGTAGCCCCGCCCTAAAGCATCCCCTGCTTTATGGTCTATTTGACTCTAAATGGACCATCATTTACTAAATGAACATCATGCTGTATTGATGAAGACTTGAAACTAGAGATTGAGACCATAAACTCATGTTTACAATGTTTACTGAGGTAATAAATCAAGAGAGAAGTAGAGTCATTTTCTCATAGACTTCCATACAATCAGACTTCTTTGTGCAACCAGATGTTGCTGAGCTAACTCTTTAGCTTGCAGGTGAATAGAACGATGAAACCCGTGAAACGAATGGAGACCATCCTGCACCCCGGTCCTCTCTCCAGAGTCCTTCACTGTGGGAGAAGGGAAGCTCGGTGACCTATTCTCTCCCTGTTGTATAACAACTCAGCTGTGGTTCACGTAGGAGTACTAGCTGAACGTCAAGAGCACATAAGATGGCTTATCTAAGCCATGGTGTTGTTGACGATCTTGGCTCAGCGAGCGACCTGGGGGCCCGGATCCTCGTCTGCGTATGTTTAAAGTAAAACCATTTCCAAGGCCGCTCCTCTCCGTGATGAGTGTTTCATATTGTCTCGTAGCCGTTTGCCTTGAGAACCCGAGCTTCTCCATTCTCGACCTCCGATCCTTCCAGGACAGTGAGGTGTCTGAGGAGCTTTTATGTGCTCCGCCGGGCCAACAGAAACAGGGAGACATCAGATGCGAGTGTAAAAACTCTCCAAAGGCACGGGAAAAAGGAACGGCCGAGAGAGTGGAGACAGCTTCGGAGAGGATGGTCCAGATGACACAGAACGCAAAGGGGGGGGCAAGGAGTAAGGGAGAGGTCCACGGAGATGACACATGACACAGTGAGAAAAAGTCAGTCTGAATCCGGTGTTTGTTTGGATTCCTGGCTCTGTCCGAAACGTTTGTCTGTAAATGTGGGAGCTGAACGTTCGTCAGAGGTCGGCTCTCAACCAGGCCGCCTGGCTATTAGCCCTCTCTGAGGGCCGGATCCCTTTCACCCTGACCTCTTCCCATCCTGCTTAGCGCCGCTTTCCTTCGCCCTGTTGCTGCTCAGAGTAATAATAAATAAGGCTCCCTGCACGGCCATCTCCTTTTCCATTCTGGCTGCCTTACATCTGTTAAGTAAGCGTCGTTGTCTCAGCTTATCTTAAACACACATATTTTCATAGCCAGTGTTCATCTCGCTGCCCTTCTTTTGTTATGAAAACGTATCTTTTTTTTTCTCTCTCCCCCCTCTCGTTTTTGTTCGTGTCTCACTGACCCTCCTGTGTGAATCAACTGCTAATTGACAGCCAGTCATAACAACTCACCTTGGCTGTTCAGCCCCTCCTCCTCCTCAAAGCATGGCCTAGGCACATTCTTAAATCGTGCCCCCTCTTGGAAACTCAATCTATTTGAGATCAGTAGCAGCTGAATTTGCTCTCCCCTCAATCGGTTTTGGCGAAATTGGCGTGAAAACTCCAGATAAAAATCACGGAGGTTGGAATTCTGTTAGGGCAGAGGGGGAAACAAACGGCGCCTTTGAGGAGAGGCAGCGGGCCCCCGCCGTGAACCCTGGGATCGGGTGTCGACTCAGGTGAGGAGGAGTCAGGAGTGCCCCCCCCCCCCCCCTCTCTCTCACTGCCTGCAGGGGAAACCGGGTCACACTCCCAGGGGACCAGTAAAAGCAGGGCACACCAGGCCAACTAGAGCAGACGCATATGAACACACACCATGGTAGACTTTGTTCTGTGAAAAAGAGCTGATTTTTTTTGTCTGAGAGGTGAAAAGAGGAAACTGTTGTTTTTTTTTCTCTACACCTGTATAAGCAAGATTCCACCTAGAATAACAGGTGATGGAGAGTGTTGAGTTCTCTCTCTGTGACTTACATGTTGTAGTCAAAACGTGTGTGTGTGTGCTGGAGCATTCAAGTGTTTTTTACGCGTGCGTACATACATCTATGTGAATGCAAATGTTGTCTTTGACTAATACAAACATACAGTATCTTCACTGAAGTACCGCTGAGTTCCTCCTGGACTGCTCTCATGAAACTAAATATTTACCCTAAAGTTAAACCCTAAAAATTGACACATCGTTCCAGGTTTCTGGAAGATTTTCCATGGTTCCAGGCACTTTTGTGTCTATGCTACTAAATTATCCAGGTCGCATAGTGGTAAAATAGAGTAATAATGGACAACAATGTTGAGATATGAGTCATTATTTAAGTCCAAACAATTGTCAGTTTCAGCTTCTTAAATGTGAGTATTGGCTGCATTTTCTGTTTTATTATTGTAAACTGACTTTATTTGGCTCATGGTTGATTAAAACAAGCTCTGGAGTTTTGACGGGTATTTTCACTATAATAGACCAAACATTTCATTTAGAAAATAATCACCACGTAAGTCAATAATGGAACTCGTCATTAGATGCATCCCTAACTGTGAAATTATTATTAATTTAATTTATTAATTATTATAATTTGTATACGTTTTTTTCATAATCATCAGACAATTGTTCACTTCTTTATCCATTGCACGTTTTTAACATGTTACATAAACAAATTACAGACAACTACAGTAAGAGACACAAAACTCAATCAAAGCAAACGCTAACTAAAACACAAAAAGATATTTAAAGAAGAAAACAATCAATTGAATTAAATTAATTAATAAATAAATAAAAAGGGGGGAGGATTAGGGTGGTGTAGGAGAGGGAGGAGAATTACCTGTCTATTGCCAATCTTATTTAATGTCTATCTTTGGGGTAAAGACTTTTCAATATCAGCTCAAAGGTTAATATTTGTCCAAATTGTCCAAAATGGGTCCTATTGTGGATAGCCATGAGGTTAGACTTTGGTGTATGTGACTGTTTCCATGTTCTTGTCCCCTGCTTCATGGCCGTCACATGCTGGATCTAAAAAGATGCATGTCCGCCGATTTGATCTTGAGCTAGTTAATTAATATAATAATAAAATAATTTTTAGTTTCAGAGATTCTTTTAAGTCAAATAATGTTTTTTTAAACCTCTTCCCAACAGGGTATCAATATTGGATATGTGCAGAAGGTGTGTATAGTTTGCTTTTTGATATCCGTTTCTTAAATACATGTGTATTTCTTCTATGCATACCTCTAGTGCTGTCTCTGAATGTCTTTGTACTCGAGGCCCTGAAGCCCGATAGAGGCAGTGAACCCAACTGTAAAACCTCGCTCAGATGTTCTGGATAATCAAGAGGTGGGCTTCATTCCGTACCTCACCTGTTTCCGTTTGTCTGTTTTGGAGCCGCTCCCGTGGTTCAGATGTGCATGATGAAGATGAATCATCACATGCACCTCACGCATTCCAACACTTGGAACGGTCCACCAGCTCAAATCCATTCTTGATAATGTGTTCATTTGAGATGCAGTATTTTGCCAGAGCGGAGAAAAAACAACCCTCACGTGTGTGTGTGGTGATGACTTTGTTCGTTTTGCACTTTAATGTATTACAGGTGTTCCCTCCGTGTTCAACTGTGCTTCTGAATCCCACCAGTGCAACCTCATGATCAGGTCTTAAACACCTGGAATTGCTCTTCCTTCTGCAATGTCCTCTTGACCCCTTTGTCCAATGCAGCAGATCATTTTTTTCTAGTCTGCTTTCTTTTTGCCCCGATGTGTCCTCCAGTCTTGTCCTCTCTGTCCCCCCCTTATCGAGGCCCTCCCCGCTAACCCAGATGAGGGGACAATTGGGGGGGGGGGTCTTGCGTCATTCTCCTTTGAGATCCTAACGTACAGCACATCAGAGCCTTTGTCTCACTCAGCCCTGGGAGCTCATCCAGAGAGAAATTAAAGGAAGATTACTTCAATCCTCCTCTTCTAATTTCAGCTCTGTAAATAGACGGCGGGTCCAGGACCGTTCTTGTCTTCACGCTGCTCTTTGAATTCGTATGCAACCTTATACGCGTGTTTTTGTGCTCATTTCTGAATGCGAGCACAGGCTGGTGTGTGCTTGCTAGTGTGTCCTCTCGTAACTGTGTGTGTGGGTTGGGGGGGCTGTCCACAGCAGCATCGCTCTCAGGCCTCAGCAGACCACCTGGGTCTCACCCCCTGCACCTCTCGCCCTGTCCTGCTCCCAAACGGCCTTGCCTCACCTCAGGTCCACGTTGTTTCCCCCCTTGACCTCGTTACCAAAGCAGAGAACGCAGACCGTCGCCGCCAGGCAGGCGCTTCAGAGGAACACTTTATGACCTAATGAAAGGCATCTCCGCTGCTTTTTTTGAAGTCCCTCAGACGTCTGCTTTGCTCGAACCACCGAGGCCCCGCACTGAAGACAATGCAGTCTGAAGTCTCTTTTGTTGTTTGTTTGTTGAAAACATAATGCCGAAGCTAATGACGTTAAGTTGAAAAGCTTGGATGAGTGATCTCGAGGGCCAGGCTGAAACCTGATGATCGTTCTGCTGCATGGCTCTCTGCTGTACTGTGTTCCCTGCGTGCGTGCTGCTGAATCGTGGTGCATTGGCACACTGCACTTTACCCACGACATAAACAGTGACGCAGGGAAAGAAGGCTTGCATTGAAGCAGTGCTCTTACAACTAATTATTGTTATGGAGAGTAGAAAATATCGATACCCAATTCTCAAAAATGGGCGGCGTGGTGGTCCACTGGTTAGCAATGTCACCTCACAGCAAGAAGGTTCTGGGTTCAATGTGGAGTTTGTATGTTCTCCCCGTGCTCCGGTTTCCTCCCACCACCAAAACCTTTACAGGAATGGGGGGTTGCGTCAGGAAGGGCATTTGGTGTTACGCCTGTGCCAAGTTAAATATGCCGATCATAAATTCAGATTTCCATACTGAATCGGTCGAGGCCCGGTTTACCAACTAGATGGACATAGATGATCCGGTGTGGTTTTAATTGATAGCTGTGCATTTGGCTCTACACCAGAAAGGAAGTAGTGTATGGGCACACCACTAACGTTATTTTATGCATAATGCTGGAGTTTTCTTTCTACTGTACTTTTATTCCTAGATATAGATTAAAGAAATCTCAATATATTGCCTTGCTTACAGTATGGCAATATATTGTATGGTATTCCCTGTACACAGCCCTACAATAAAGGTAAGTTAAGTCAGACACTTCATTGTCCACAATGTGAGGAATTGTCTTTGGCTTCACCACAATCAATAAGACTTTGACTATAGTAAGAGGCAGTAAAAACATCGGAGATGCTCAGAATTGAATCATATGCAATCAAATACAGTTCAGCCCTGTAGGCTATGATTAATGTTTAATAGTTTAGTTGAGTTTGGGATTTCTTGTAGACATATTTGGTTGCTCGTGATGGCGTAAAGTTCCTTCCTGGGGAAGGCAATTCAAATTGAATGGATGGGGAGAGAGCACTTGTTATGTCCCGAGCTTTCTCAGGTGTTCGGTGCAGGCCTGCTGCTCTGTTGCATCCGCGCTGTAGACATTTAAAGTCAAATTGCGAATACAAAAGACGCTGCAGAGCTTACACATTCTCTAACAAGCTTCCCCGCAGCATGCCTCACAGTAGCTCACCCACAGTCAGACACCTCACACCCCACAACTTTCAGACGCCACCGTCACCATCAAGCCCACCTCATTCAGGGGCTCCTGACCGGAGCCTGGGTATTAGATTAGAAAATGACCCCCGCACAAATCTCTCAAACCAAATAGGGACAGTGACAGCTAATGAGTTCCAGTTGTTCTCTACTCCATTCCCATGGAAAGAAAGAAAGTAAAGAAAGTCTGATGATGACTCTGCTGCTGCTATAGAGGCCAGGATCACAGCAATTAATGACGGACCCCAGGGTGCCTCACTTTCACTCTTCTTGCAGCGTTTCTCCTAATCCCACCTTTCTCCACATCTGGCCTTCATCGTACTTTAATCAGTCACCAAATAAAATGTTAGCAGTCTGGCTGCAGTTGTCCGGGGATGTAAGACAAGGAGTTATAATCTAGATGTTTTTGTATTTCATGTAGAGGGGCCATTCATCCATTCATCATCTGCATTCTTCCTGCCAAGAATCTCTCCGTTGAGCTTTAGCCCCCATGATAACTCTATCATAGAATTTCAACGTCTCCGCTGTCCCTGTTTTGTTTACCATATGGCCGATAAATCTTGTTTATCGTCAGTGATGGACTCATTTGGCGATAAAGTCCGTGCGGCAGCATCCGGTTCCAGCCAAGAGATTATGTGGGATGAGCCGAGAGAGGCTGTGTATCATTTCTGAACACTTGCATCATGACAATGGAGCCACTTCCCCCGTTGTTTGTTTTCACTAACACACTCGTGGTGTTAATCTAGAAATGGTCTTCTGGCATTGTTTGAACGCTGACTAATAAACCACATCATGCTTATACAAACAGCCAGTGTTATTGTAGCAATACGGGGCAAATTTCAGCGTGTCCTCGCAGTCACCCCTAACCCGACCGTTGGATTCGATAGGCGGATCCCAATCAGGGTTTTTCCGTTTAGATTGGTGCATCCATCGAGGGTGACTGAAGCAATACGTCTCCTGTCAGAAATCATTCTCCATTGCCAAAGCTTACGAGCGGTATGGTGGGTTTGGCGAGCACAGGGAAGGCCTCGGTCTCGAACCCACCCGCGTTGAGCGTAACGCTGCGGCCTGCCGAGTGTCAGAGCTCTGGACCCAGCTCCGCTCTACTAAGCAACGGCAGTCTGCCTTGTTTGTAAGCAAACAAACATCATGTGCAGAACGGTTTTGTAGTTCAATCAATTCTAAAACAGAGGCTTTTGGTCTCCACATCTGCCGGAGCCAGGTTTTTGTTGAGCAGCACGCTGCAGCTCCACCAGATGGACCGCATTAACGCGCCCTTTTCATTCTCCAGCCTTTTTATCAGTTTGCATCTTTTGTTTCTGGGCTGAGGCTTTTCCAAGTCATAAAAGCAGCTGGAAACATCTCTGTATTCACGTTTCCTCGTCTGTTCATCTTTCCTTTATTTAGTGTTTTTTTTTTCTTCAAATTAGGTGTTTCACAGGCATTCCTCTATCTAGACCAGCCATGTCATACTCCTCACCTCGCCTGCAGAAGGTCTTTCCGGATGAAAAGGGGTTCCAGCTGACCCAGAGCTTCAGGAATGTCAACATTCATGAATTGTTACTGTCACACGGATGTTTGCTTCCCCCCCTGCACTGCATGTCACGAGGCATCAAGGGAAGAAGAGTGTCTCACAAAGTAAGCACAATATTCTCTAATTCTGTGTAAAGCACAGATTGAGGGCCTACGGAGAAAAGAAAAAAGGACGTTGTCTCTAGTGCTGTTAAACCCTGCAGGAGCAAACCCACCCACCAGCATCACCGGGTGGAGGGAGCTTGTTAAAAGACGGCCCCACTGTGTTTAAAATACAGTTGACAGTCCCTCCGAAGCACTCGGCATCCATTTGCGAGCTCTGGGGTCGCGACCTTCCGCTGCCTCTTTGTTGTGGTTCAGTTGAAGTGCATAGCAGGTTGCCTTTGTTATTGGAACAAAGTTGAATGTATTAAATGACCGCCTTTGATGCCCTTTTTTTTCACTTTGTGGCCGCTGTTACGGCGCACAAAGAGCGCTGACTTCATATTATAAATGTCTCCCCCCCTCTATTTCCCTCAAGAAAATGAGAGAATGAATTGCGGCCTTTATGGCATTTGGTTAAGTATTATTGTTATTATTTTGGTTTAAGATGAGGTATTGCCGCATTGAGGTTTTCCTCCATCAGAACAAAAGCTCAGGGGCCTGCTTTTCGGCTTTACGGCCCCGGTAAACAATTGCGGGTAGCACAGCAGGGGCCCAACCTGTAAACTCTGATATAGTCAAGATGCAGCCGTTAATTTCTACGCAGGCTTCCTGCAGGCCAGTAGCTCAACTGAATGGTCCTGTCAGGGAGATTTAGTAATATGACTTCCAGGTTTTTCAATGTGAATTCTACTGTAGCTACAAGAGAACATGGGGGAGGGGGAACTGATATACACGATGCAATTTTTCAACAGTGAAATGATTGAAAAGTGGGGACATGATATAGTTAAGTTCAGAAATGTGCCTGTAATGTGTAACCCACATACAATTCTCTAAACGATGTCACTGACCTGTTTCACTCAACACTGAAGTTCTTTTTATACCGCGCTGGCTTCACCTTCTGCCACAATTAGCACTGTTGTCACTTCCTAGTGATGTCAGTCCACCAACCTTTCCACTCAGCAGCACTTTGATTATGTCACCAGCAGACATCTCACCATCCAGTATCCATGCACTGTTGTCATAAGCCTGTCATGTGTTTTTAGTGGCATATTGTACTTTTTTTCATGCTGTCCATTCATATATCCTTTAAGCCATCCTAAAAATACAGTGAACATGTATTCATTTCTTTTTCTGTGCTTTTCTTTTTTGCTCCCTATTTGGGTGCTTTTCATGAAGCTTTTATTTTATAACCTAGACTTCAGTGACGATGTGTGGCTGTTAAATGGACCCTCCTGAAAGGAATAATGGTCACCTTTGTTACCGTGACTTTATTTATTTATTAATTACATTATTTCCATGGACTTCTATACCATCTTAAAACATCCACAATTGTATGCTCCCTCATCTCTGAACCCCAAATTGCAGCCCACTCTTCATTCATCTGGAAACGATCAGCCGCGTATGTGGTATTCTCATGTAAAAAGGGATGTTGTCATGTTTCGACCAGCCAGCCAACACCGTAATCGTGTGGCATTAGGACGATGTGACATTTGCTTCCGCGCATTAGCCCCCCTCTGGCCAAGCTGCTCCGAGGTTACTCTGACAGAAATATGGGGTCAGAGGTCGGTACGGATGCATTCCCATATGATCGGCACTTGGGAGACTCACACTTTCACACGTTGTGGATTATCCTCCATTTTTTCCAGAATGTTCTGCCTCAAAACTCTTGAGGGGATGACCTCATGATTGGCTGATCGGTGTGTGTGTGTGTGTGTGTGTGTGTGTGTGTGTGTGTGTAGTCGCATGATCACGAAGTTCAGAGAGAGATTGCGTTGGGATCTGGAAAGAGTGCTTCAGTTAAGCCATTATATAATAATATAAAGTAATGGTTGGATAAGGGGGATTTCAGCTGGGACCAGGCCCCGCAGCTACAGTGCATGTTTGTATTCTAAATTTATTGCCCCCTGTGAATGAATAGATTGGCGAGAGGTTAAAGCATATAGACTGCAGAGCCGTCGGTTTATGTTTTCTGTGTGGACCTGCTCTCTTTTTCAACTGAGCTCCAGGAAGCAATCCAGTTTTTAAAAGTGCAGCTGAGATTAAACCCTGGGAAAGCAACCGTCTTCGTGTGTGTTTACGCCGAAATGTTTGCGATTGCATGCATTGATTCAAACTATAGGAATGGTATGCTGTATTCTCATTGTTTCTTTTCCTCTACGCCCCCTCCAGTTGTGTTCCCCATTATCCGTTATTCCACTTGTAAGCACATCTAAATATAGACCAAGAATTTGCTTAGGGGGCACTCTCTTAGTAGTGGCGGTTAAAGAGAAGACGGGGTATTTGCTGTAATTGTAAATGCATGTGTACGGCCTGAGCTTGGGAAGAGAGACGGAGGAGCTGGCAGCTCCTCCTGGCCGCTCGCTCTCTCTCCCCAGCTGCCGTGCAGCTTATTTGTCCCCTCAGACGCGGGGTGCGCTCTTCAGAGTGGACATTTTGCCTTTTTTGTGAATACCTTTTGCAAATACCTCCTTACCTCAGCACCCGCTTAACGCAACACACATGGAGAGGAGTCCCGGGCCCTGTTTCTGTCTCTCTCCCCTCCCCATTGCTTGGAAAATCTTTCATTTTTGCAGGAAAGAAGTGCACACATCCTGTCCTTATTAGCCGATCCTATAGCAGCCCCACACATGAGCCCCGGACCAACAGAACAGAGCAGAACAGGCGGGCATGCCGCAGCGTTTTAAATGGCTCTTGTTCTTAGCCTTTGATGACACTGTTTAGAATAGGAAATATCTAATAAGTCAAGTATTCTGTCTAATGTGCTGCCAGTGGGTTTAGTATTTGCCTGGAGGTCTTGAAACACTATCTCCGCCACAGCAATAATATACATTTAAAATTCTCATGGAGAGGGTGGGAGGGAGCGATGTATAGAGAGAGGGGGGGGGGGGGGGCCTAGGCTGTAATAGCAACCATGTGCAGGTCGGAGGGAGAGGAGGGGACATACCTTGGGTCTTTTGAAAGCTCTCTTTTTCGTATGTCTCCTCTATTTTCAATTTATCACAGTCGTGTTTCAAAAGTCAGCAGTAGCTAATGGAAACTGATGTAGCCGTTAACATGAATGGGAAACATGGGAGGAGAAAGGCCTCAGTAACGGACATGTTGGTGGAAATGATGATGATGATTGATAGGCCTGGGTCTCTTCACGATGCACCTGACAGTTGAATAAACTGAAAGGACCTTGAACATCTGCCCTCTTTGCCTTTTGTTTTTCTCCATGTTTACTTTCTGAGAAGAAACGGGAGTCCTTTTTGTGGGAAGTGTTTTTATTCTCAGCATCTATAAAAGTAAACACTTATCTTTATTCCATTCTTTTTTGTGCCCACACGTGTCAGTTCTATATAAACCCGTGCAGTCATTTATTATTTGGTAGGTAGTTTTATGCGTTTGTCTCGTTCCCGTCCCCTGGGAGCCACTGGCGTCTTCTTTATAGTCTTGAAGATGGCATGCTTTGGTAGCAGAGTAAAGATGCCTGTTTTCATTGTCGCTCCAAACCCAGCAACCTACTCGGTTGATTTATATCTTCTGTCACTGAAAGCTTTTTATTGCCACGGCGGCTGGAACTCTCCCGACATCCGTCAGTCGGAGCCGAGTATAAAGTCCCGGCCCCTTCAGACACAATACCACAGTCGCTGTATGGAACGGTTGGATTGGAGGCCCTTTTTTTAAAAGACATTTTCAATATTTGCAAGAAGTGCAAAATGATTTTAAGGCTGTGGAAAAAGCCCCAGAGCATGCCTTTAATGTCTCTGTGGCTATTCGATCATCCCCTTCTTTGGTGAATTTGTCCATGGTTTTAATCAAGCCAGTTATTTGGTTTGTGTCCTCTTGTAATGTCAGGATTTAAACAAGAAAACAAAAAAAGATGCTCTCATCTATTTTTATTTGATGCTGCAATTCCTACACAGCATCTTGGTTTGGTTTGAGGTAATGCACTTTGTTTTAATGCAAATCAAGCTTTTGCACATGTTTAGAGTCTTCTTTATCTCCCCTAAATACATGTATTTGGGGAAGGTATTGTTCGCAGTTTTTTAACTTCTACTTTTTGCCAATTATGTCTTTTACTGATATAATTTAATCACTGCTGTTTGTGTGTGCACCTTACATCATGTTCTGTCTATTTAACTGTGTCTAGATGGAAAAAACAGAAATCAAAACAGTGCAGATGTGTGCAAACTGCATTGGGCAGCACTTAGAATACTAAATAGTGCAAACATTAGGTGCAAGTTACACATTTGTACCTTCTTTTTTAATTTCATTATCGTTCTTTAAAACCAACATTAGCTCATAAAGCAGGAAAGCTGTGAACACAGCCATACCTCTCTCGTCTCTGTGCACAGGTGCGTCGATGCGAGCAGAAGCGGGGCCGCCGCGACCCCGCAGCATGTGCCGACTCTTCGTCGCGCCACAGCGGGACCGGGCAGGACAGCGGCTTCGGCAGCGACAGTGCCCGCATCCGCATCGTCCAGATAGAGCAGCAGAGCGGGGCCAGCCACCACCGCATCGCCCGGCCCTCCCGCAAGTCCACCATCACCAAGAACCTCAGCTTCATCCCTTTTGACGTCTTCCTCACGGCCGGCAGGCTGTCTGTCATGACCTACGCATGCTCCAGTGCCACGAAGGCCCTTCCCTCGTCGTCGGACACACCCAGCACACCGGAGAAGAGGGAGCCTGGGGACAAGGTAGACCGCAAGCCCCTGACATGGAGGCTCTCTCGTGTGTCACTTCCTGGATTTGTCAGTTTTCCATATGTGCATATTTTTTACACAATAGCAATATGTGTCATATATGTGAGCATTGCAGTGGTGTAGAAGTACAAAGGAATCATATTGCACAGTTTTCAAATCAACTTTGCAATTTGCAATTACTTTATATGGTTTATGAGAGGAATTTCATACAGTCCACATTCATAGAACTGAATTTAATCCAACACAATGACGTGTTTTATGCTTTTGCTGTACGATTCGTTTATTCAATCTGTCACTGCCCATCTAGCCGAAGAAAGACTTCAAATATATATGTATAATGTGTATTAAAGAGCTGCTCTTTGCACTCATTTCAGGGGTAATTTGATCCAGGCTGATATGTAAGTGAAAGACTTCTGGGCACCGACTCAACACTGTCCCACAAACACACACTTGTCACAGGCATTTAGAAATCTCAGGTTTTCATTCTTGGTAATAAGAATGTCTATTTGCTCACATCTACACTGAGTGGCCATTTTATTTGGCACATCATGTTATGGTAAACAGCTAGTTCAGTGGATAAGATCTGTGTAAACTGACGCTGGTGAGTTACGGTGGACCGAAACATTAGTAATGTTCCCAGCGTCTCGTTGAATCAATGCCATAAATAATTGCATTTTGTGGAAATTGAGGTTTGACACTAATCTCTGCATCTACCATAGGTGGGAAAGAGTGCTCTCAACCAGCCTGAGGTCCCGCCCGAGTCTCCTCCGGTCTCAGCCTCCCCCGCTCCAGACACACCTCCGGCTGCCCAGGATTCCCTCGCCGGCCTCACCGCCGAGGACATCCTCAACAGCAACAACTCCCGGCCGGCCTCTCCGCTGCCGAAGGGCGGCCTGCTGTCCCTGAGCGGCCTGCCGACTCCCAGCCGCTCCTCGGCCCGCCAAGCGCTGGGCGTGACCATAGTGAGGCAGCCGGGGAGGAGAGGGGTCGGGGACCAGGTGCTGGAACCCCTCCTCTACATCCAGGTGATGCAACCCTCAGCCCTGCTCAGCTGCCACCACCGCAAGCAGAGGATGGAGCTTTCTGTGTTTGACGTGGCCTTAAGAGGAGTGGCCTCTGACTATAAGTGCCTAGGTAAGAGATTGGGAGGGGGGGAATGGTACAAAAGGGGTCTGTTCAGAGTAAAGGGTGGGATTTAGATATAGACCCTATTTAAAGTACAGGGAATAAACACCTTTATACTCTCAAAGGAAGACTATCAGATGAGCAAATATGATATTTATATGTTAAATATGTTGAGGCCATCTCTTATCAGACCTGTTCTCTACCTTTTCTCTTTCTCAATCTCCTCGTCCTTCATCCAGACCCAGGAAAGACTCTGCCAGAGTCTCTGGACTACAACGTGTTTTGGCTGCAGACGGTAGCAGGAGAGTCGGACATTAAAACGGGCATCCCTCCACCTCTGCTCTGCCTCCAGATCAAAGATTTCCTCAATGGACCGGGTGGGGATCATGCACACTCAAACACACATTGTTCAACACGTGCCGCCCCGTGCGCTCACGCTAACACGCTCTTTCACTATTTTTAAAGCATCCGTTTCACCTTTAATACTGTTTTCAGGGGGAAATGCTGTACAGCAGCAAGACGAGCACACACGCATACACACTGATCAAAGTAGCTGTGTGGGCAGATGATGAGCAGTGTAATTGTTTTCTACCGTGGGCCACTGATATCGCTAGTACAACACACCCTCCTGTGTAACGTCATGTGGATTGGCCTTTCGCAGGGTTTGGTTGTCTATTTTTAGACTGATATGATATCCATATGAACAGCTTTAAGCTAAGGTTGTTGACCCAAGGGTGTGGCTCACATCCTACCCCAATGCTACAGCAGTGAATCAAAGCATGGAGTGGGCTTTTGAGTGTGTGCAACCATGTAATCCCTGTGAGGGTCTTCGAGAAAAGCGTGCGTAGGCGCAGGACATCCTTCAGAGTTCAGCTCCCCGAGCCCAGCGGGCCAGATGCTGCAGATGCTGCGGACACACACTCTTGACATATAGTCCGTCTTCTCTCCACATGCATACAATCAAGAGCACATACTGTGCATGTACACACAAAAAATGGAGCTCTGGGCCGAACCGTAGGTGTTATTGATGATGACTCACGGGGGGGGGGCGCGCGCCCACACCCAATCCCAATCCCTTCCTGCTGTTGGCGGAAGAGAGCCCCAGCTTCTCCGTCCACCTGGAATCACACGACACAATGCAGGCCTTCTGTGCAAACACGCAACGCAGCCGCACATCTCCACCGACATTCACCTACCCCTCCGCTCATTCCAGATGGCGGCAGCAGTCGAGTTACAGCATGCACGACCTTTCCGCGAGGCACAAATTACATCAGTCGTGGTTTTTTTGAGCTTGTATAGTAAATAGGATTCCTGTCTGGCGCGGGAGGAGAGGCGGGTTGATGTAGTGAGTAAAGAGAAACCGTCCCTCAACATAGAGACTATGTACTGCGCTGACCTCTGATCCCCCTGTGGAGAAGAGCAAGAAGGAAGAACAGCAGCAGAGTATTGTTTCCAAAGGTTAAATAAATATTTAAATTGATTCAGCTTCACTTTGTGTATTTATCTATCAGAAATTGCATTACATTTTACAACTTAATGGGATTTTATTAACAGGATGTTTCACAGAACGGGGTCACAGCCTGTCGTATCTCTATTACATTACGACGTCTGACTGCGGTGTTATGGTTGAAAGCTCAGATGTCGACGTATGTCAGGTGTTTCCCCTTGAACCGGGCGAGAGCGGAGCCGTCCTCACAACTTTCGATCACAATCGCTCACATTCATCCTCCTCCTGCATGCGCACGCACGTGAAACAACGTGCTCCCACATGACTCAGACAGGATCCAGGCTCAGTGTGAGGTTGCCCCGGGTCAGGCTGTGCTGGAAATATCTGGAATTGACCACACATGCTACTGGTTCCCCCCTCACAGGCATACACACACACACACATACATTTTGTTGTTTGGTTAGATGACTCTCTGGTGGAGATAATTATCCTCTCCAGGGATGGGGGAGCAAAGGAAGACATTACAAAGAATCAGTGAACGGATGCTGACTTTTGTGTGGAGTACAGTAATTCCTGTTGTTTGAACCTGAACCGAAGCATCAGTCATAAGACAGTTCAGTAAATGTCTTGATGTCTCAGTCGAGTTTAATTGTTTGGATTCACCTCATTTGAATATGAAACAAAAAGAGGTGCAAAGGAAGGATGCAGGGAGTATCGATGAAGACAGGATCAGGGGGGAATAGGTGCATCAATTCCCTGGGGTTTTCACAGACGGCTCATTTACGCGTGCAAGAATTTATGTGTCTGTCGCTATGTGTGTTGTGTGTTGCGATGTGTATCATGTCTGGCGGCCCCGATTTTGATTCGACAGTGCTTCACATTTGATTTGTTCCAACGAGGCGCAAACGGAGAGCAGACCGCCGCGAGGCCACGTCTCGCTGCGTGTTTACGGCAATGTGCTCGCAATTTCAGCAAACCAATCAGAGCTGCCCTCCCAAGGATGCCGAGTGGGAAACACTTGTAACATGTGTACTGTAAGCTGGATGGTGTTTCAGAGCTGACCCTCACTCAGCAGCCGCTCATCACACACACACACACACACATACGTGTGTATAAACACTGCTAATGCAGATACATACAGGAAGCCACATTTGTAAACCGGGAGGGTTCAAGGCTTGACCGGCAAACACATACATGATAAAAGGCTGTGATGGGTTTTTTTCAACATGAGCAGGGTTCAGTCAGACGGTTCTGAAGGGAGACGGCCCATTGAGACTCAGTTTCAAGTATCTGTCACGTGGGTTTGGCTACTGCCCTGCAGCAGGCCCCCGAGTTTAATAGCGTATTGAGCGTGAACATAAATTATGACCGATTCTTATGCCCCATAGTCACCAAAGTCAATATCAGACCCATATTTCACAAGCCATATATCTGCCGAACATTTTATTTGCTCGAGACCTTCCTGTGACTCAGCAACAGACTCTCGCGAGAGCGTTTGCTAACGTAGCAAACGCTGTAGTTAACTCATTTCAGTGATGCTAAATATGGCTTTGGTTTGCTGTAAATATCTAAACTTAACAAAAGAAAATATAATACATAATACACACAAATCAGGAGTACATTTTATTTAGTTTCAAGACCTTTCTCTGTTTCAGCAACACACTCGCGAGATCTGGGAGCTAATGTTAGCGAATGCCCTAGCTAACACATTTTTGTAATGAAAAATGCTAACAGCAGTTAGGTGTGTAAATACCTATTGTAAGCAAAAGGAAATATAAATAGATTGTTCAAATACAACCCATTCTAATTTCATCCAATCTTTCATCCAATGGCTATCGGTCGGTACTGATAAGGGTCTACATTTCCGGGGTTTCGGTATAGCTAGCAGATTTCAGGGCCAAGACTTCCTTTTTCCATGGGCTGCTCGTTGTCTTGCTGAAATGTCAGGCCATTGACCCGCCTTTCTCTCTGATGCAAGACTCGAGTTGGAGTTGAGAGGCGACGTGTACGACCTGATTGTTTCCCAAGTTTACAAACTGATTTTAAACCAATAAAAAGCTAAATCATTGTGAGACGATAGCCGGTCAGTTCCCAGATTGCGCTTCGACCGATGCGCTGCGACTATTTATCTCTCCACACAAACCAAAAGCCACTTCAACGTGATTGGTCAATACTACATTATGATATAGATCATAAAGTTCACAATACTTACAAACGAGGTGGGGGGGTGGGAGGGAGAGGCGAACAGCCCATGACCTCGGGGGACAGGGAGTGTCTGCTATTTCAAAGAGTTGGCAGAGCTTCATCTTTGTTACGGAGCATCGTTGGTTCAGGGAGTGACATGCCAGCACACAACACACATACGCTTTCCCCCCTCTCCCTCTCTCATCTTCCCTACTCAGCTCCAGTCTTTGAGAGGGTCAGTGAGCGAGTCCAGAGATGTAACTGCTACCACTTGGAGACTGGAGAAGCAACAGGTGATAGATTAGCTAGAACAAATTGGAACCATTACTCTCCCGCGTCCCTGGTTCCCGTCAAGCCATGGGCTCGCAGAAATGTTGTCAGTTACTGTATACAAGCCTGTGCCCCTCCGAACCATCCAGAACCACTCTAATTCGAGTCAGATGCTATCTGAGGCGCGTGTCACTGGCCTCACTCGGTATGAGGCTTTTTCTTTTTTTTAGTAGGATTCTACAGATTCTACAGGTTCTATAGACCACTCCAAAGAAGAAAAGGTTGGCCCTTACAAACACAGATGTACACACATACCCTTCACATGCGGACCCTGTGTAATTGGACACATTGCCACCTTTGTCAGATGCAGGCTTTCTTCTTGTCGAGAGTCAAGCGTAGAAGTCAGCTCCAGAAATCAAAGGTGGGGTGGGAATGAAAACAATGTTCGCGGCAAGCTGCGCATACGCACAACCCCGACGCCAGGTTCAAAGTGGGGACGGCGTCATGCATGACCTCGCCAGAAAAGAGGCATGGCAACCTGGGTAATAAGCATATTTGATCTGTGTGTGTGTGTGTGTGTGTGTGTGTGTGTGTGTGTGTGTGTGTGTGTGTGTGTGTGTGTGTGTGTGTGTGTGTGTGTGTGTGTGTGTGTGTGTGTGTGTGTGTGTGTGTGTGCGCGCCTCTGTCAGACCTTGATCTTCCACTTTCTCCAGCGCTAATAGAGGCTGACACCTGAGAAGGGCCGGCCTATGATTCCCCCCAGCCTGTTCACATTAAGTTCTGTTCTTTAAAAGGTATGTGAGCACCGACACCACCTCTCAACCTCTAGGCTTGATGCTTTGCTCCGTGCGCAGGGACTTTACTCTCCAGATAAAAGCAGCCAGTAGTCTTATGGCTGAAGCCATGGTGTTCCCAATAAAAACACTTGTATGTGCTGGAAAAGCCCTCTTTATACTCCCCTATGCTCGGCGATGAAAGTGCCACCGCGCTTTCAATAACTGATATTTCCTCCTCTTAATAAAAAAAAAACCTTTTCCTCCGAAAGCATAACAGGCACTTCTGAAAGAAGCGTTGCGTAACACAGTGTTTCATAGGTCTTCATCATAATGCTGCGTCACATCTGAATCCATAAATATAGGAATTTTTTGCAGCTCAGTCTGTAAAAAAGTCTATCATGGCTTGTTAATAGATTTTTTTTTTGACTATGGTTTTAATTTCCTCGTTTAATGTCGTCTTTGCCTGGATAGTGAAACCGCACGGAGCCCCACTGCGTAGTCTGTCTCGGGGACACACAGCTCAGGAGAAACAAGTAAACGTAGGGGAAACGACACAGATGCACTCGTCTCAAAGCCACATACTGCTGGGATGTGAGTTTATTGGACTTCTGCGAGAGATTCAGCTTTTGGCTTCGCTCCACCGCAGTAAAAATGCGCTCCGTCGGTTGCTGGATAAAGCCATGGGGGAAGCATGTACAGATGCTGTTCCCTCTCCACGGTCCTCTATGGAGACTTTCTCACTGAGTTCACACAGCTTAGATCAACTAAGTCAGATGCACTTCATCCTGATGGCCTTTGACAAAGTAGATTTTCCTTATACTGATCTGTCAAAAAATCAGTCAGCTGAACTGCAGTAAGTTGCATGTCTCAAGTCATTTCATGGGATGCAACTAATAAATAAGCTGCATGCTGTACTTCATTTATTTTCCCATTGATCATAAATATTATCAGTGAAAACTGTTTTGGCCAACAAATATAAATCCTTTTTGAAGGAAATTTTAATAACCTTACCTGCATGATGTGCAGTTTGCAAGAAGTCATTGCTGAATGCTGAAAGCTGTATGTGGTCGCTCAATTCACAGGAGACAACTCCTCCAGCTGTGTCCAGATGAGGTCCTGACTTTGTGTTTTAGGTCCCTTGAAATACATGTCACAGCTATGTGTGATGTGCATATGGGAATCTGCACTCGTTTTTTTGAGAAGGTAGAAAAGATGCAGCAGTGACAATGCCAGGCAACCACATCAGACTTTTTACCTATAATTGATATGAAAAATGAAGCATGTAGGATATAGCTAGCTGTATCAATCACACAGCTCACTCCAGACCAGGTGAGTTTCTGAACAAACGGGTAATGAATCCCTTACTGGCTGGGTGTTGGGGGTAGGATGTGTTTCTCATGGCTGGGGAAGAGAGGGACCTGGGGTCGGGACGGAGGACAATCGATAATGAGGACCAGGTCCCCCTGTGCAGAGAGCCAGGCAAGGCCCCGGCGCTGGCCCTGACTGGGTGAATCAGAGACAGCTTTGTGTGATTACAAAGACGGAGGAGGGGTTGATTAGATTGAGGGATAGAGGAAGAGTAAAATATAGAAATTACTGAGAAAAGAAGCAGAAAGATGGGCTACATGAAACGGAGGGAGAAAATGAAAGAAGTAGGGGAAGGCAGGGAGGGGGGGGGGGGTTAGGGAACCTGGATGAACCGCTGCACACGGGCTATTTCTTCCACCACTGGAAAGTTTCCTGGTGATAAGTCAAGTGGAAATGATAAGCTACATTGCACAGCAAATTCCACCTATCTTTCCTCCAATTCCTCTCTCCAGTCGTCCTTCCATTTGACCGTGTGTCTCACTTCCACTGGATTAAAGTAGAGACAAGCCTGAGGACTGTGTGTGTGTGTGTGTGTGTGTGTGTGTGTGTGTGTGTGTGTGTGTGTGTGTGTGCTCGTGCTCGTGCTCGTGCTCGCTGGTCTCCCTCTAAAACCCTCTAAACACTGGTGCCTTGATGAGACCATGAAGAACAGCTGCGCTTGTTTTTCGGGGCCGCTTCCCTTCTCCCATCATCATGACCAAGTGGAAAAATGGGATAATGGAAGTGGTGTAAAACGGCATTGAGTTAATTCATGTGTCTCTGTAAATTCCAGTCAAGTGTTTGAAGGCTGCAGAGAGAGATTTTTTTTTATGCGGCTGGCATGAAGAAAAGATTCTCCTCTGCTACTCTGCGGTGTCACGTTAGGATGTCACAGTGAGACAGCCAGTAATTGTGTGTATATGTGCACATGAGACGAGAGAAAGAGAGTGGGATTGTACGCAGCTGTTCTTTAACAGGTCCTTGCATGCAAAGCTGGGTGATTAGAAGAGGAGAAAATGGTTCAGTTTGATTCACGAGACATGGCATCAGGCGGTATTCCAAGAGTTAGATAGCAACAGATCTTACTCAGTGGGATGCTGAAAAATGTAGTGTGTCCTGTTTATGGTGGGTTTTCCCAAATGACAAGAGAAAGTTTTAAAGAGCAAGGGCCAAAACCAACAGTGGATTTATTCAGTGTTGGTCCTGGGTTTAACAAAGATTCCCAAAAGCATTGCTCTCTCTCTCTCTCTACCTCCTGCACTATTGATCACTCAGTAGTAAATATAAGTCCGGCTGAGCTCAAGAGATACTCCCCAATAAACTGTCCATAAAGGGAAGTTGTCGTTTGTAAAGTGTTGTCGACAGCACAAAAGAACATCATTATATTTTGTCTCTTTGCTGTACTTATCTTTTCCTTTCCCTCGTTTTCTTTCTATCTCCCTCCACAGCTGAGCTGAATGTGGAACTGTCACGCCCCCTGAAAGTTAACCCCACGCTGGCGAAGCTGGAGCAGGCCAAAGCCTACCTGAAGAAAGTGCTCCCAAACCACACGTGGGACGTCTCCGGTAAACCCGCGTCTGCCCATTCCACCCCTCACTCCTCCCCCACAAAGACGCTGCCCAGGGCCTTTCCCTCGCGCTCGGAGCCTCACCATCAGGACTCTGCCCCGGGTAAAGCCAGCAGTGTCGGGGCCCTGGCTCTGTCCTTCCACAAGGTCTCCCTCCACACCGCCCAGATTGTAGTTGTCATGGAGACGGAGGCCCATCCAATGAGGCCCAGTGTGACGGTAACGGTGTCGGCCATGACGGGAAGTCTAAACATGAAATCAGGGCCGAGGATAGAAGGTGAGTAACAGAAAAACTTCTTTCATTTTTTTGCAAAAAATAATATGAGCTTACGTGGGCATAGGATAACTAGACGCTTCACTGCATTTTTTATATATTTTTAAACTGGCGGAACATTTTATATTCTTTTCTCCAACCCCCTACTAAGACTTCTCTGAGCTCAGTAAATGACCCGAGTTGTCTCAATCCAAAGCAACAAGGGCCTGGACCTTAAATGACTTACTTTATTATTATATTTTTCTTAATGTGAAAATGAAAAAAAAGTCAAAACCAGTGATGTGGTCCATTGCAAAACATTGCCACCTGTTTGAAGGAAATTCTTGAAACAGGTGGAGCTACATTGGAAACAACTGCGATGACTTCACCCCATTTGGCAGATTTCATCATCTTTTAAAGAAACCACAAGACTCAGTGAAGCACTACACTAAATATACATGTTTTTTTTGTGTGTGTCATTTGCCCCGTACCCAAGCTCACCGTGCGTGCCAACGGGAACCGATCCAGGCTCTTTGGAAATGAAGTACAGAGTACAGAGCTCCAAAATATCCAATATGAGAATGTAGTGGAGGACAAATTGTTCTGTGTCATTGTGTAACCAAACAAATAATGATGTGGACAAACTCTAAAGAGCTTTACCGAGCTCACCACACTTTTATAAGTTAGTCAGATAAAAATGTATTCAGAATTCAGCTGTTGTAACATGTTCCCTCAGGAATGCGTTTAATTAAATAGCAGGTTGTATAAAGAGCATAAATCCATTCTGAATAGATATTGATCAGTATCTCACTGACTAGTTCAGTCAAACTTTCCCACCCTTGTTTGTTAAAGAATGTGCAATGTCTCTGCCTCTTTGGACTATCTGTCACTCACACTGGGAGCAAAATACTGGTGTTGCTTCCTGTTTTATTTAGAGTATTGATATTTTTTACACATGCTAGCAAAGCCCTCCTCTGCCAACAACAAGGTTTGTCAGTAAACTGTAAAGTGAGCTGTTTGTGTTCGTCTGGGATCTAAAGCGTTGTGAGGCTGAGAGAGGAAGACGTTCTCGTGTGTGTGTGCGTCTGTGTGAGAGCGAGAGCGAGATGTTTGCTTTCGTGTTAGGACCGAACCCTGCCTTCATCATCCACACTGACTATTATCCAGGAGGCATCGCAGTGTTTCCATTCAGACAATCAGAACTGCTAATGCTAATGTAAATTTAAAAAAGCCTCCAAATCCTCTGTGCCGTTGGGTGTGAGCCGACACGCTGTAACAGATGATCAAGGATGGGTTTTTTTTTATTTGTGTTTCAGTTTTTTGCTATTGTTTTGGCACGTCTTCCAAATTGGACAGCAGATGGAAACAGAGAGATAAAAGAGAGCGAGAGGGCTGACGTGCCACGTGAAGGGAATAACAGGGAACACTCATAATGATGTGAGAAGACGGTTTGTACCTCGGTACCGCTGAGCAGCACATCCCCTGTTGACTGGGGTTGCAGGGGGACGAGGACAGAGCTGGAGCCGGGCTCCCTAAGTGCCTGCATCTGTTTGACAGATGTTGTTATATTGGGTTACTTCAGATAAAATGATTGTCGAAAATGTTAATTAAAACCTCAAACAATTTGCACTTTGTTTACTCAAATCTGCATAACTGCACAGTGACACAATACCCAGCGCTGCTGCCCTGCTCTGATTTTCACCAGCTTTTCAGTGTTCATCCATCTTTGATGTGTTGACTTCGATAAACACAGTTGAAACTGTATGTGCAATGGAAAAATAAATAGAGTTTAGAGACAATTGAACTAATATGAAAGCTAATCCCCTCCCGCTGACTTTGCTTTCAGATGCCTCTACTATTTATACACTCTTAGTGCTCATAAGAAAACACTTTTATAGGGTTCTACCAGAACCCAACATAAAGGATTATACCTATAACCAACTGTCAAAGGTTTTGCCCAGAACCCTGTATCAGAGGTTATACAAAGAACCCTTAAATGGTGTAATGGTTCCACCCAGAACCCTTTGTGAAAGTTCAATCCAGAACATTTCCACCTTCTAAGGGTGTTCACAAGAACCCACTCAGAATTCTTCCAGAAACCCTTTTATATTCCAATGTCTTCACCCAGGGGTTCAACAAGAACTCTTATATGTTCCAAGAGTTTCATCTAGAACCCACCCCGGGGGTTCTACAGAGAACTCTTTAATGCCATGACGAGTTACAGAACCTTCTTATATTCCAAGGATTTCACTCAGATCCTACCCAGGGCGTTCGAATGAGAACCCTTTTTATAGTCCACGGGTTTAATCGAGAACCCACCCAAGGAGGGTTTTATCTAGAACCCTAAAGGACAGGGGCTGATGTGGTAAACAATCATGGTTCACAATCACAATTTTTGGGGGGGTGGGCTGGATTGCAGGAGTTCCCTTTTAAGGCCCATGCTTTCAACTATCCTTGAAGAACTCATTCCTCCCAAAACGCTTCTTTAAATAAAAAGGGTTCTTAATGGACCCTTACTGTCACAAAGTGCCCTTGGAAAAACAACCTGTCTTCAAAAAAGCATTCTTCAGAAGCAAATGGTTCTGGGTAGAACATTAAAACCTCTTTGGAACCATTATTTCTAAGAGTGTTGTGATTGCTCTTCCTTTGCACACAGAACTACGTTTCTAAAGAGATTTGTTAATAAAAGTAGTTCTGTGATTAGTTTACGGGAAGCAGCTTAGTGTGCAGTGAATGTCTTTTCATGGGTATTGTTTACCCTTACAGTTCCCAGCACCTTGACACCGAGCCACCGCTTCCCTTAAGACATTTCAATTTTACTGGACGCAAATAAAAATGTTGGGTTCAGGGCCACTGGTGTTTATTGACGTCCATTGGATCATTTATCCCCACTTAGGCTGTTCACTCTTTAAAATACCTTTTTCTGTTCTTGCCCACAATAACACAATATCATGTATGACTGCTCTGAACAAGACGTTATAATAACTGCTGTAAAACTAATGCTGTCATCATGTGCAGCTAAAGTTTCATTCTGCTCCTCGTATATCATATTTTAATGCTCTGTGAAATACTTGCGAGGTTTCAGGTTCTGTGTAGATCTCATTATAGACCCTGATATTTCATGTCTTTGAGAGCATGTTGAAACTTCTCGTGGTGTCACACCTGTACAAGGATTACAACTTTTTACATGGCACCAGAAGCCCACAAGAGGAAAAGGGTACTTTTAAAGCAGATGTCATAAGTTATCCTGCTGAATAACATGTTTGTCTCACCCTGTTGTTTTTTCGGGGTTAGGGTTTTTGTTTTTTTCTGGATAACTTCAGCACTCTTATAGATCTTTGTCACAACACACACGGCTACTTTCCCCCGAGGGCTTCTTCACATAGTGTTTCCAGATTTGTTGCCGTCGAAAGGAGACAAACTGTCTCCAATTACGCAGACCGATCACTGGTGACAATAGATGTATCTGCTGACTTTTAGCCTCAGCTGTGCCGCCTCCATCACTCAGCACTCTGGCCCCTCCAGTCGGCTCCGTACACCTCAGAAAACAAATACCTCTGAATTTTCTTTTCTTTATTTTTTTTTCACGAAGATAAAGGTTAGGATTCTCGTGCTGTTAGGTCAAGCATTTGAGCTGCCACGATAAGTCAGCGGGAATGACCCCCCCGGGAGAGGCTGTACATGAGAGATGTAAGACAGCAGAATGTAGCAGGACTACCGCCACGATGTGCACTACTACTGTTGCTGCTGTTGTTCCTCCGCCAGTGTTATGGGGGCAGGCTCAGATCGATGGACCAGATCCTGTGTGGACCTCGGGATGATACCGGCGTGCAAGGAGAAAACAGTAGAGGGGAGGAAGAGGGAAAGGGGAATGAGTTGTGAATGAGGAAGCAGGAGGGTGATGGAGATGGAGAAGTAGAGGGGGACGAAAAGAAAGGGAGAAATGCAAGGGGAGAGGAGGAGAAGTCGGATATAAAAGAACATGCAGAAGAAAATGCAGATGAAGCAGAAAGGGGGATACAATACAAGAACGGAAAGACAGTTGTATAAAGGAAGCAGGCGAGGTGCAGAAAGAGAGATATAATACAGGAGGGGAAAAACAGAAGACCACGATGTGTGAGCAGTAACAGGGGTCTCCTCAGTATATGTCATCACGCTCACCCCACCCCGTCTTCATCAGCGTACATCCATAGCTGCAACGGGGTGAAGACCCTGTCATCCACCCCTCCCTCGTCCCTGGAACATCTGGGGCTCTGTACCTGGTCATGGCAGCCCCCCTACCCCACCTCTGCCAGGGGACAAGATGGAGAGAGAGGGGATTAGGTTGACAGTGAGGTGTGTTACCAGATCCTGTGTTAATGAAAAGCAAGTGGAAGGCCCCCATACCTCCCCTCCGTCCACGGCTCACCACTCCCCAAGGTAGAGGGGCATTTATAGTTCAATGAAAGCAAGAAGGGGGGAGGGGGACTGAGAGAGAGAACATATGTCTTAAGGTCCATGAAACAAGACCCTCCCTAATCTCTCAGCTCTCCATCAGACTGCCCATAGAGTGCCCCCGATTTCCTAAGAACACACACACACATACACACACACACACACACACACACATGTATCGGCAGACCATGTTACTAGTGGCTTTTTCACATGCATACAACAACACACACTCCCAAAGCTTTCTCCCCGGTCCTCTGCCTCTGTGGACCCCTTGCTTCTTCACGGTGATTTACTCCAACACACTTGTGAAGGAAAACTTCTGTTGGTGGAACAAAGTGAAAGATATCCATTATTTATTTATGTCTCTTGATTTTTACTGTTTTCAAGTTTTATTTTGTTTTCCCTGGACAGTCTTTGAGTTACGATCACGTCAGTTTGTTTACGCTGCTGAAAGAAAGCCACTCGTCTCCATTTATTATATTATTTCTGTTTCAATAGTCAGGGAGAGGCAAAGCCGAACACCAAGAGATTTATGTTTGGAAATGCACCCCGCTGTGATCTGGCAAGTTAACCCAACTAATAAATTGTTTTCAATGCATTAAAAACATATCAATTCATCACAGAGAAGACATGATGCCTTAACATATTCAATAGATTATCACATAACAGAGAAACGCAGCAAATCTTCACAAGTTAGAAGAGAATGTTTCAGCTCTAGTTCGTACAGTTTAAAGCAGGGGTCCCCAAACTTTTTCCCGTGAGGGCCACATCACTGAACATATCGTTTGACCTAGGGCCGCACGATTATGGGGGGGGGGGGGTGCTACGTGCGGTGAGCGACTGTTGCATCGTGCGCGCGGATCGGGGCGGAACACCGCCGTGCGCGATACAGAGAGTAGGGGAATTGAAAACGCGCGACCATGTAGTGACAGACATGACATGCCGGCGTGTAAATAAATTAAGCACAAGTACTCGTCCTTCAAGCTCCCGTCTCTCTGCTCTTCTACTTCTTCTACTCTTCTACTTCTACAGGGTGCGCGCATGACAGCTCTCATCTCGTTCGCCCCCTGGTGGTTGGCTGATTCAGGAAGCGTTTGATTTGATATGTAGCAGAGCACGTATTTTAAACGTCAATATCGCAGACGATCATGCTCATTTAATCGTGGCAGCCAAAATCGTGATCGCGATTAAAATTCGATTAATTGTGCAGACTGAAAAAAAATCATAATGCGTCTCTGGTATTGTTCAGGGGGCCGGACCACATGTGGAGGCGGGCCGTATCCGGCCCGCGGGGTAGTTTGGGGACCACTGGTTTAAAGCTACAAGCACAAAGACATGACATCTATATTTAGACTAGCATGCTGACTCTCCAACTGAACAAACTTGTTTGTTTTAAACAGAGACGTGAGCTAGCTTCTAGCGAGTTACCCACCATAGATAGAAATCAGTGGCAGGCCGTGTGTTTCATACCTGGGCCTTCAGTGCTGTCCTACTACAGTTGAACAGCCTCCTAATAACCTAATTATGACGCCACAGCTACGGTTATTAGGGGTGTAACAATACACGTATTGAACCTTTCGGTACGAGGCTCATGTTTCGGTATGCATTACGAACTGAACAATACGTTTGAATAATACTAGTGCATTTGGAAAATGCAGAAGCTTAAATTGTAGGAAATATAGTGGAGCCACTGCGCTCAACCTGGCAACCCACCCAACGTAACAGACAATGTGCTGTCTGACACGCCCACCGCGGAAGAACAACGTTGTTCTCTGGTGAGCCACGTGTGTCCTGGGAGGTGCGCTACGCTAAACTAGCTTAGCAGGAAAACCAACAGCAGCACACACGCTGAAAACTCTCCCCGCAGCGTTTAGGTAGCTGTTCCCTACTGATTCAAACAGCGCTAAATCGCCACACAATCCTCATTTCTCCAGACCATAATTCTTGCTTTGTAAAAGAAAACAAAAGCCCAAATGGAGAATCAAATGTCCAACCCTAACCCCTACAGGTTATTTGTTTTGTGTGAAAATGAAGATCAACACTTACAAATACACTAACTGCAGAGTGCATGACGGGATGCTTCGTCATTAACGGACAATGCATATAGTCAAAATCAATGTAATTACCACAATGACAAGAACAAACTCACAAGAACCAATCACATATATTTATATGACAACAAAGCAGTGGCGGGCCGTGGATTTTATACCTGGGCCTTCAGTGCTGTTCTCCACTTCTAATAACCTCATTATGACGTCACAGCTACGGGTTATTATGTGTTTCGTGTAAAAGCCGCATATTCACATAACACTGCAACATTTGACAAATAAAATAAAATGTGCAGATACATGAATACGAGCATGACGGGACGCTGCGTCATTAACGGACAATATAGTCCAAATCAATGTAACACAATGACAAACTCACAAGAGCAGTCGCATATATTCATATGACAACAAAGCAACAAATCAATCCAGCAGACCTGCAGCGGATCCACGCATTCCACCACACGAGCACGAGCCATTCAAATACTATTCATAAAAACGCCACGATAGACAAATGAACAGTAGAGGTAAACAAACGAAGTTCACTTACCAAATGCTGTCTATGCTGACAAAGAGTTTAATCCCAGTACATCAGTTCCAGTAAGAAGTCCAACCGGATCCGCCGCTGGTCGGTTGTCCGTGGTCCGCCGCAGTTCGGTGGTCGTCTTCGGCCGTGGACCGGCGAAGGGCGGGCCGCGGTTGTGAGTTGTAGATCCACTCGAGTCTCTCCAAAAGTACCGACGCTCAGTTAAAATGAAACACATTCACAGCCATAACATGTGCAACGCTTCTGACGCTGCATACAAATCCTTTTCCTGGCTGGGTCAGGGCTGCTAGCTGTGGGGTCGTTTCTTACTGTCCAGTTTGTTCAGAAATGTCCTTCTTGAGAAAAGCGTTCCCAGTAACTCCGCCACTAAATCCGTTTCTCCTCCTTCCGCCATTTCATATTAAAAAAACAAAGCTAGGTAAAATGTCTTTCAAATATTTCCACTTGAACTCTGTCTGCTACAAAGCTCTGCTAGCAATCATGTTTCGCGGGCACATAGTCACATGCCCGCCCACTGACCAATCACAGCACACTCTGCACCTTGCTGGCAGAGAGGCATCTGGACTCTGAGCTGACGTAACTAGGCCTGCAAACTGTTCTGGTGGGGCCATGAATCCCAAACTAAAGATCTGATTGGTTGAATCAACAATATCGTCCCCATTCAATTTAAACTGCACATGGCAGCACTGGGTGAGTCTGCAGGCTGGGGCCTCTCTTCTTACTAGAGACACAGAGGTGAAATCTGATTGGATAAAAGCTCTACTTAAAACAAGCTGCACTGGAAGCAGAGCAACTGAGGAGCACAGTAGCTGTGCAATGAGAAAATAAGATAATGTGAAAAATATTTTTATAAATTATAATACATATAAGAAAAAATTAAATGTATTTAAGAAAAAATATTAACTTATAAAATAGCTATAACTTTGTGATTCTGTTTAGGCCAGCAGAGAAGGCTTTGCAGGCCCTGACGGCCCGCCACTGCAACAAAGCAACAAATCAATCCAGCAACACTGTGGTGCTAAAGCACGTATTCTGCCGCACACTAAAGAGCACGAGCCATTCAAATATTATTCACATCAGAGGGAACAATATTAACCATATCATAAAAACAACACCATAGACAAATGAACACAGTAGTAACGCTACTGCAGATGTAAAAACACAAAAGCACTTCACTTACCAAAGCTGCTGTTCACTTGAAGACAAAGTCCATCCTCTTTATTGACGCGGCTGTACAGTACATCGATGCGGTTCAGTCATCTTAAACCAGGAGTCTCAAACTCCTCTTCACTCTGGGCCTCATCAGCATCACGGTTGTAAATGTCAGACTGTAAATGTAACTTCTCCTAACATATTGGTAAATAACTGTCTCTGCATTTGATTATTGTTTATTCAAGTGTTAAAATATTGTACATGCAGTTCTATAAATGTAAAATTATATTTAAGCACATTTCTGTTATTATAACTTAAATCCTTTTAGTTTAGGGTTAAGAACCCCACATTACTCATCAAACTTTAAAGAAAATAGCAAACACAAGTTATTACAATAACTTTGTTCAAAGCTTAAAATCCTTTCAAGGGTGTGTTTGCACAATCCCACGTGAAGTATTTCATGTGTTGTAAAGCCACGTTTAAAGTCGTCTTCAATGTACTCACAATACATTTATATGTTAAATGTAGAGTAACCAGCCAAAGAGCTGCTTCTATGACTGTTTAAGTATCTCATAATAATGACTCTCTATCTCATAACTTTGACTTTCTATCTCATCATTTTGACTATGGGGATATTTTTATTATCAAATCTAACTTTACATTTTTTTTTTCTTTTGCTGGCGGATTCGCGGGCCACATAAAATGACGTGGCGGGCCTTGAGTTTCAGACCCCTGACTTAAACAGTCATACAATTCAAGCACGATAATTTTTCAATCAAGGCCATAATGTTCTGTATGAAAGAAGCCAGTCCTGAATCAGTATGGTTTTGAGAAGCCACTCTTTGATCAACATTGTGCTTTATTTGATCCACTTCTGAGCGTTATTCTGCCAGGCTAATGTAACGCATAACATTGGTCCAGTTCTGCTGTTTGTTTCACTTTTCCCACTGGGCACTGCATGTCCTACACATCGCACACAGACCAGTCGGAGCAGCCTGAGAGAAAGAGAGCAATTTCATTACTATTCGAAAATAACCAAAACCACACCGAGCCTGAAGCTGAATGAAAAGAGATGACCCGGACTCGACCTAAAACCCGATAATTTGTCAGGACCCATCAGGCTTGAGTTGGGTAACGGAATGGCTCTCTGATCGCAGCATCACCTCGATCTAATGTAGAGCTGAATGTTAAGAAATTGTAATATGTTGCAACTGTCACTGAACCCATGTGCAACTCATCAACACTCATCAGTTACTGTGTGACGGCTCGGATGACGCACAGCTGCCTGCTGTCGTGCCGTTTTGGCCGACAGTGTCCCCAGCTAGGAAACCAGTTTCCTCCAGTGTCCCATAGTGGTCTTGTGGTGAGGGGATAGTGTATTTCTGTGGTGACTGACAGTATATTACTTCTATTACTCTTACCATCCCAGACAGTCTTCGGGGGCCTCAGCTAGTTAGGTAATGACTCCTTTAGGTCTCGTCTAATTGATACCAGCGCATCCCGGGGTATAAATCAGCCAGGCAGTGGTCAGATAACAGCTGCCAGGGAGAAAAACCGACACGGTAAATCAATGTCTCCGATTCCTATCTAATCTCGCGCGAGCGTTTGCCAGAAATGCATTTCACTTTGGGGAAGATTCCCATCCGCCCTGTTCCCCCACCACCCACTTTGTTCCCCAAGGGTTTGAAGGTTGTGTGTTATTCAGCGGGGGAAGCTCTCTTGTGTCCAACTATGTCCATAGTTAGCTGTTAGTTAGCTACGGTAGATGTCGGTGGGAAGACTCAATGTAGTGCTGTGGACGAGGGCAGCAGCGGAACGTATTTTAGACATTGAAAAAAATCTATATATTTTTTTGTCAACGTAGTCCTGTGGCTTTGAAGAGAGCATAGATACATTTCAGTTCAGGTCAGTCTGATGGCAAGATGAAGCGGGGAAAGTATTCTAAATATAGCGTACGCTTCAACTGATATTTTTTTTGGTGTTTAAAATACATTTTGCTTCTGGCCCCTGTCCACAGCAGTACATTGAGTTTGTTTCTCCAAACTGGGGGAGCACTGACCGCCATCTACTCTAGGTAATACACTGACCAAGGTGAAGAACCTTATGCAACCCCACTTCAAATAAAACAAACTATTCCTTTAAGTGGGGATTGAGTGATAACTGTCTGCCGACATGCCTCCAATATTTATAATTTATCTTACTGCTACTATGTGTCAAAGGTCAAGACTCCAAAAAATATCTTCTGCTCCTTTATTTTGTTCACCATCATGCTTTCTCATTTATCTGTGTCTGCATTCCTCTCTCTCTTCCCCATCGTCGCTTGCTTTCTGTCATCCTCCGTAAACACGTTGGTAACACAGGCTCTCAGGTAACTCCCACGTCCTCCAACACGTTCCCAGCTCTTTTCCTTGACCTCCTTAACATTCCCTCCGCTCCTCCCTTCTCATGGCACAACCTCACAGCTCAGCGGCGTGATGTCTATTGGGCTTGTCTGCTGACGCATCTCTGGAAAACAAACCTAAATGACGGGGGTACGGTCATACATTGATAGCGGAAGAAATTTGCCTCTGACTATTATTCAACTTGGATGGAAGAATGGAGTTAAGAGGTGAAGAAAGAAAGGGATTCCCCCTCATTAAAACCACTCCCGATCAGGGTGATTATTAAGAGTGCTGGCTGCTGCTGCTGCTGGCTGTAGCACCAGGATGCTGCAGTCTACTGGGCTGTAAATGATGCATGGTGAGACAGGAGAGAATGCTTTGATGAACAGTGTGTGTGTACGTGGATGTGTTTTTATTTCCACTTGTTCACCTGGGTGTGCGTGGTCTGCATTTACATGCATTTGGCATTTTTCTTTTCTGTATGTGTGTATGAATATATGTGTGTGAGAGTGAAAGATCCTCCGTTTAACAAGCCAGTTTGGGAGTTCCCTTTGCGCTGTCTAATAAATCCTAGCCGTGAAAATAAACCCCGCGTCCACAGTTCAGTAAGTAATCTCTAACAGCTCGCTCCGCGCCGCGACACCGCGAGACATTAGCAGGTGGACTGACAACTTGTATCAACAGTGTCTTTCCTGAGAGAAATGAGTCATCCCAGTGCAATATTTCCCCCCATGAAGATTTATGCAAGAGCAGCACTCTTTCATTGGATACCCCCCTCTTGTGTGATTGTGCTCTAATGTTGAATAAGATGTACCTTCGTCAGCTGACCAAGCCAGGAAAGATGTGAGGATGCTTGTCAAATTCTCTCTCTCTCTCACTCTCACTCTCTATCACACACACACACACACACTTTGGTGCTGTGTCTCCCTCCTCCATGTCTATATCTCTGTGTCCTCATTTATCACCTCCTCCCCACTCCCTTCATAGGCCTTTCCATCTCTTCCATCTAGCCTGCTTTACCTCAAGTGAACCCCAAGCACACTAAGGTCAAGGTCTTTCCTCAAAGGACTGATATATAAATAGGGAATTGCCATATTTGTGAAACAGGGGTGTCAGGTGGAGAGTGGTCAGCTATTGGCTCTGGGAGATGGACGCCCATTCAGCGAGCACAGCAGCTCTAATTCAGCCAGCACAAACCCTCCAGTACCAGGAATCACAGTGGGCTGGTGGAGCGCTCATTCTAACTTGTGCAACGGCAACAACAGAAAGTGTGGCAGTAGATATCTCTGCAGCACCAGACGGCAACTTCCAGGTCTGAAAAATTAAGCCAATGAGGAAGTGCCTTAAACCTGCATTCTCTCTAGTGTCCACCAGGGGGCGACTCCTCTGGTTGTATAGAAGTCTATGAGAAAATGACTCTACTTCTCTCTTGATGTATTACCTCAGTAAACATTGTAAACATGAGTTTATGGTCTCAATCTCTAGTTTCAAGTCTTCTTCAATACAGCATGATGTTCATTTAGTAAATGATGGTCCATTTAGAGTCAAACAGACCATAAAGCAGGGGATGCTTTAGGGCGGGGCTACATTGTGATTGACAGTCCCTACAGAGCGTTGTCTGTGTTTTCATCTTAGAAATGTAACCCTTTCTCAGTGTGTTTCAATTCATGAAAGTTAATTATCACATTTTGGTCGCCTAAAAATGTCAGTGTTCAATTGTACTTAGCTCCAACCTCCAAGATTGCGATGGCAAAAATGTCAAGGCTTCCGTCGACAAACCAATGTTTGATGTCACGGTGACTACGTTCACTTCATATAATATAACTTCTGAGTCTTCATTTTAGGTTTTACCAATGTTTACCCCTTGTGTTGTGGAGAGCCTCTGCTTGTTAGTGGTTTTTTATGTGACAATCAAACCTTTCTGTCAAATTGTCCCTCTTTATTTTGTACAACTGTTGACATTTAAAGGTCAAGCCAGTAAACAACAGAAACTGCTTAACTTTTAGTGAGGGACTAGAACAGGTGTGTGGTTACTTCCCCAGACTTCCAGTCAGACTGGAGTGAGAATTAAAGAGTTAAGAGGCATCTTTAAAGAGCCGCTTCTCAGGGCATTATTAGTCATCTAGAGTTGAGGTTTCCAAATGGGCTGCTGCTGCTTTGCTGCTGCTTTAACTGACCAAATCAGCCCTCCCATGTCAACGACGTGCAGAGAGTGGTTTCAGTCCACTTATTTACGGGACCAAAAGTTCAGGACGGCCTGTTACCACGGTGAAACCACTCTGTGTTAATGGAAAGGACGGAGAATGCTGTGCTTATTAACTTGGGGCTTTTGCTGCTTTTGCTTCTTGCAGGATGAGTGGGTGTTTGGCTCCTCCTGTCTGGTTCCCATCAGGGTTTTCCTCACTCTCACATCATCTCTGCTAAACCTTTCAGTTCACCCTAATCACAGAAGCAGTTTGAACTTGAACCCATACAGGTTCAAATCGGTCAAACCATGACCCCAGAGCACCTCTGTTCAAAGAGACACACGGCTGTCTGCTCTTCTTATCGGCTCAGGATGTGTTTATTAGCCTCAAACATTGGTAAATGGACTGTGCTGGTGTAGCGCTTTTCTAGTCTTCCGACCACTCAAAGCACTTTAGCACTTTAACACTACATATCATCATTCACCCATTCATACACTGATGACAGGGGCTATTATGCAAGGTGCCACCTGCCCATCAGGACTATCTAACATTCATACACTGCAGGCACAACTTGCGGGAGCAATTTTGAGGTCATATGTTTTGCCCAGGGACACATGGACATGGACCAGCAGAGCCGGGGATCGAACCAGGGATTCTGATTGATGATCCCGCTCTACCACTGAGCCACACTGAAACTCTCACTCGCAACTTATATATAGTCAGTCTAATTAAAAGCATCCTCTGGTACATACCAGTAGACTTACAATATGTAAAGTTTGCAATTGTTCATCAGACATCCGTTCAGAATCATTAAGCTAAAGTGGTTTGTTAAGTCATTGTTAAAGAGGAACAAATCAGGTTCTCCTCCTTCAGAGGCAAAGTGTTTGTGTTAATAACTTCAATTGAGTACAATAGTTTGGAAGCCAGTGATGTGGTCGATGTAATTGTACTGTATGTTTTCAGTGGTGTATAGTAACGAAGTAGAAATACTTTACTTTACTATTTATATTTCTGTTGACTTTTACTTTTACTTCACTACATTTTGCAAAGAAAACTGATACTTTGACTCCGATACATTTCCCCTGAAACCTTCGTTACTCGCTACAAAATAAAATCTATCTTTAGAAAAAAAATGAATCATGAGACCAACGTCGGGGACTGTGGTGGAACACAGACGGCAAGCAAGCAGGTTTGGTGAATCAGTGGACCTAGCTTGCAAGTTAAATCATTGGTTAATCACGTTAATGCGCAACTGCAAACAAGTGCTCTCAAAGCCGCGGTTTTTTGATTCCCAGTGATGCCCAGGATGCTAGCTAGCGAGCAGCTACATGAGTAGAATTCCACTCTACGATGACTGATTTCATGATGGTAGCAGAAATGGAAGCACCTGCTGCTCCTGCAACAAACGACGGTGGTGACGAAGACCATATTTGCGAGAAATGTTTTCTTATGTTGGAGTGAAAGATTCTTCGTACCGGATGAAGTGCCTCTTATGCTTATCCGAAGCTACTGAAATATTGGCATTCAAAAACTCCCCGTCCAACCACAGGAAACACATTGAGGTGCATTAAGATGAACCCCATGAGCCGCAACGTTAATGTTTAGTTATCATAAACCTGTTAAGATATCTAGCAGTGTTTCCCACAGAGTATATCTTTGGGGGGGGGACAGGTGTCTGATCTTCTAATGTAGCTATACATGGTGTTAGGCTAACGTTCGCTAGCTATCGTAAATCAAATGAGACAATTAGTGTAGTAGACAGATCGCTAGCGAGTTAGTGAGCTGAGGAAGTGTTGACAGTTGTGAGATGTTGTTGATTTGAGTCATCATAGCTATAATCACTGCAGCACTAGTTAGCTAACGAGAGCGCCGCATTACGTTCTGTAATACTTTAGTATTGATCATGTTTTGATATTTGAGTCATTTTGTGGATGATCAGATGGAGTTATGATGGTAGCAGTCAACCAATTGCAGATTCAGCTTGAGCAAAACCTTTGCCTGTTGTGTTCAAATCAGGCCCATAGTTCATAGATGCAAAAGTATACTTATGTACAATATATGATGTTGAACATTGTTGCTCCTGGATGAATCACAGCCAACCCAATTATTTTCAACACAACTCCTTGTCCTTGGTCATGGTGGCCACAGCACTTAAAAGAATGAACTTCATAATTCTCAAAATTCTGACGCTTTGCTTTTTTATTAACAGCATGTACTTTTACTTTCAATACTTAAGTACATTTAATATCAGAAAACTACTTTTGATACTTAAGTACAGTAAACATCAGATACTTTAAGACTTTTACTCAAGTAGTATTTTAATAGGTGACTTTCACTTTTACTGGAGTCGTTTTCCAGTAAGGTATCTTTACTTTTACTCAAGTATGGCTTTTGGGTACTTTATACACCACTGTATGTTTTACTACTGTGATATCACACAGGCAGACTGTCGTAGTGAGTGGTATCTTGGTTTAAAAACACAGAGGCAAGCGTTTGTGCAGCTGAATTCTGAGGTTGAATTGTTTATGCGTTTCGGTTTCATCTGGCATGGTTGCGCTTGTATCAATGAACTGTGTTAGTTTTTGTATCTAATTAGAGATATCAATAGTTCACTTTGGAACTAGTATTTATTTTAGACATTTTCTCGTCTATTTGAACCCTCGTTCCTCTTTTTTCCCAATGTAATCACTAATGTAGTGGCCGCTCCTTAGTACACAGGGTTTGACGAGACATTGTTCCTCATCACAGTCCAAAGCATCTTTGAAGGATCACTCGCCTTCCGTTTTCTCTCCGTAGTTCCACCCTGTGCTCTACATGCCGTTCATCGCTACTCCTTCCTGTCTCTCTAGATGCGGTCCAGGCCGCATCCGTGCAGCTGGAGCTGCGGGATCTGTCGGCGAGGACGGGGCTGAGGGAGCGAAGCCGCCTCCTTCTGGGGCCGTTCTCCAGCAGCGCCTCCCTGGAGGCCCGCTGGTGTCGGCACAGTGGCAGCCCTGGATCCGAGCCCGGCCCCCCGAAGCTGCTGCTGGACCTGAAGGGAGGCCTGCTGCAGGTCTGTATACCTGTGACATCAATTCAGCATCCTGAGTCGCAGCATTTCTCAACCCGGCACAGCTAAAGTCTCTAGAGGTTTCGGGTCAGATCAGCACCGCTAAACCGGAGTTGGATTGAGTGTCTTGCTCAAGGACACTTAAACTGCTCTCTTGCAGCTGGAGTGATGGCAGTAGGAACTGCATGCTGTAATTCCACTGTATATTTGAGTCACCTCTGCCGGTTAAGTGGTGGAATATTAAAAGGCTATTTTTAGCGGTTGGGGTTTTATCCTATGTGTGCCTATTTTCCTGTGAGAAGTTACATAATGGTCCACACTGAAAAGTCCCCTTTTTTCAATGTGACTAACTGAGCACATTATTACTAATGTATTATTCCACATTACTTCTTCGGGGGGGAAGCCCCTAACCCCCTCCCCCCATTCTCAATGGCTCGCTTAATGCTTTTATTGCGTGCCCATTAGCAGAAACATGACTCGTAACTCCACACTTAATATGCAATCATACATTTCCCACTGTAAATATTGGCGTGTGTGGTGTTTCAATCAAGTGCTGAGCAGAAAAACCACCGGAATTCCTTCCGATTCCTTTCTTCTCGTGCTCTCTCTCCAAAAAAACCTGGGGAGAAGAAAAAAAAAATCCCCAAATGTTCCTGTTTTTAGAGTTTAGTCATAACCCACCCTTGCAAGCTAGTGAGTAGCGGGCAAGCAGGCAGCTCCACGTGTGAAGAGTTTTTGACTCAGAGATTCCGGGTCCTCGGTCCAAACCCCAGGCCGACTGGCTTTGATGGAGCACGGGGAAGGGGAATGCCGCGGGTAAGGGAGGAGGATGTGAGGTTGTGTTGGGCAATGCGAGGCAGGACATGAAGGGCTGATGACGAGGGTAACCCTGTCCACCTCTCTTCCTGTTTTGGAGAAGGATGTTAAATTATCGTAACCGTGCGTATTCATGCATCAGCTGTGAGTCTGCGTCACTGTCTAGCTTTCTGTCTTATCCACGCTCTTTAAGTGGACTTGCTGGTCCCTCCCGACCACCTCACCGTCTCTACCTCTTCTGTCTCGACAGGTCTTCTGGGGCCAGGAACACCTGAGCTGCCTGAAGCTGGTGGAGGAGCACCTAAGGGTGTACCTCAACCTCCAGAAAGGTGCAGATACAGATCCGGCTGAGAGCCGTTCCAAGGGCAAAGCCTGCCACATCCAGCCCCCTCCTTCCCCGGGCTCTCTCTCCCCTCGGACGGAGCACAGCTCAGATGACCTGCGCACGGGGCATTTTCAATTCATCCAGGACTCAGGTGAATGTTCGTAGAGTGGCAAAGGGGCTGATAGTGTAGCGAGGCTGGAATCAAGGTAAATCCTGTTTCTAGTGACGGGATTGCCTCGTGGAACTTTGCATTCCTCATAAACGGCACCTCACTCGGTGTTCTGCAGAATTCCAGACTGATTTAACAGCTTGTATTCCTAGCAGTCGTTGCAAACAGACAGAAAGTATTATCCAACACTCTTTACCTGGATATACGGTTTCCCTGCTATTTCTTAACAAGGTTTTCAAAATGGCTGGAACCGTGGTAAGCACGAGTCCCTGAATCCACAGGAAAGACGGTAACCACGGTCATTCTAACCGGAGTTGGTGCTCAAGTTCACTTCACAAGAGCTAACTCAAAGTTCAGTTCACACATTCAAATGAACTCGTTCACATTCATTTCTTCAGTTTCTTTCTTCTTCTTTTCTTCTAAACTGGTCAGAAGCTCTTAATCAGTCTTTCTGACTTATTTTCAGCTTCATGACCAGCACCACCAGGCTCAGGGAGAGCTTCATACCACGGGCCGTACAACCTTTGAACTCTAGATCTCCTGAACATCACACTTTACACCAATATACTGTCACTTTACCTCTTTACACCTCTGTGTGTGTGTGTGTGTGTGTGTGTGTGTGTGTACATATTTTATTTACTGACACAGATTTTCATATTGCTTTTACTTGTGTGATTTTCCTTTCTTGATATCAGCCTACATATTGAATGAACATTCAGTGGGGAACCTTAGTTTCAAGAGCTAACGACACCATATGATAACGGACAGGACACTGGTCTAAATAACTTGCACAGATATAAAAGAAAACAGACGTGAGTCGAGCGCACAGAACTGTATCCGCAAATGGAAACGCGTCCTCGCGAGGGAGCATTTCTGCTCCGCGTGCGCAAATGTGGATTTGCCAGCACAATGCTGTAACAAGCTCGACCCTCACTACGCCGCTCGCTGGTCAAGTTGACTTTTCAGACTTTGGCGGTGGGGACGCACAGATGGTGGCCAATTGTCTGTCTCTGCCCCCTTCATTGCACTAGCCATGCCGGACACGCAGTGCGTGAGCATCATAATCTGTTCCGAAAATGTACGTTAATCTCACCCTTATAATTTGCAAGCGTAATACGTTCAGTTCATCGAAAACATTAAAGCATGTTAAAGAGCGTGTTCATGCACGACACTGTTGGTACAAACTTTGAAAAAAAGGAACCTTTGTGCCAAAGTGAGATGTCACTTAAGATACACATGGGCTTAAATCAAAGTCAGATCAAAGCCCTCTGTGGAAAGAAGTTTCATCGGACATGTCTGCCTGGTTCCACTCTGAGTAACATGCTGTTTATTCCCCCTCTTTGTGCTCTGTGTGTGCTGTCCTCTGTGTGCAAACACACACACACACACAGGAACATTATACACAGAGGATCAAACTTGTCTCTGGCTGTAGACCAGCCGTCCACTCTGTCAGCTGTGGTTGAGTCTTTGTTTGTTGCACTGTTCCACTGCTCTTTGATGCGTTTAATATGCTGGCTGGAGCAGGAGAACGTACAGTAGTGAACTAGAACAGAGAGCACAATCTGTCTGCAACATGTTGTCAGCGGTCAGGAGAAAACCAGGGCCCTCGGTGGAGAACAGCGAGTGGCCCCCGGGGGCCCGACACAGGGATGGATGGGAGAGTTGGACGGAGGAGGAGATGAAAGATGGATTGAGAGACGGGTAGAGGGGAGTCTTCTGTCTCCCGTCTCTCACTTCAAGCCAACCCCGATGAAAGTAAAACCTCATGAAAGTGTCTGTTTTTTTCTTCTTTCATTCGCCCTGTTTTTCCTCAAAAGAACAATAATGCCGTTCCACCCTCAAGTGGGCAGCTCACCGCTTTCACATGAAGGAAAAAAAAATTGCCACGGACAGCTTTTGCTGACTTGCAGTGTTTGTTCCTCCGGGGGCCAAACAAAGCAGCAGTTCTCCGCTCCACTGTTTTTTTCAAATAAACATTTTTCCAAAGGACTTGAATCCCAAACAGCAGCCACGACTTAAGTCAAACACCACTCAGGGGTTCAGACCCAGCGTTGTCCAGCTTTTGCAGGTGCTTGCCGGGGTTTAATCGATGGCTGTTTACTCCATAGCGAAAATGTTTACTCAGCCACTTTGTTTATACACGGCTTCTTACGCATATAAACATTCTGAAAGCGTGGAAACATCTACAGCACTTCTTTTGGGAGATATTATTTTTGGGAGGGTTCGGATTCCGTAGTAGAACATCACAGCATCAAAGTTAAACACAAGTCAAAGTCAGGTTGTTGTTGTTGTTGTTTTTTGGCACATCAGATCAATTTCATAATGTTAAAAGAATGACACACTGTTGTTCATCCCACATTTTTCTTACCTCCTAAAGCATATGTAAATGTTCAAGGAAGCCGGTTAAGCCTTTAGAACAGGCTTTTTCTTCTGGAATCCTGTGTAGTAGTTTAGTGCAGTAAACTCGTAATCTGCTAAAGGATTTCTTCCAGTTTATCCTCTGCTTCGTCAGTCAGCTATGGTGTTTTATCTTCTACTCCTCTGTTCTGCGTTTCCTTCCATTAACTATATTCCCTCAGCCTCTCACCGTGTGTTTTCCCTCTCTTTTTAAATGTCTTCCTGTAAAGCACAGTCTCAGCTTTGCTTTTCGATCACTGACAGATTCAAGTGAAGTTATTCTGATGGTTGTATTCATTTTGTGGCAGCTTCCCAGAGACTGCCGGGGCCCCATGAGGTGGTGTTCTACAGCGAGACGGAGGACAGCCCGGGGGTGATGCTGTGGAGGTACCCCGAACCCCGGGTCCTCACCTTCGTCAGGATAACTCCCGTCCCTTTCAACACCACGGAGGACCCTGAGATCAGCACTGCCGACCTGGGGGACACCCTGCAGGTAGGGGCCGACACACATGCGTGTATCTCTTAATTAGAAAAATATGTTGACGTTATACTCTCAACATATCTATATTGGGTCAATTCATTGTTATATTAATCAGGAATTCAATAAATAATATTTAGAATAATCAATAAATTAGTCTTTAGAATAATCAGAAAAAAATAATTGATTGTTCTTTTATTTATAAAATAAAATGGTTTTGATTAAGCCCTACTTCCAGGTGCTGTCTATCTTCTCTTTTCATTCCTCCATCACTACCAATGTTCTAAAGACCCTACCCAAACATAAACACACAGCATATTGTGAATAAATGTGGAAAACTCTAAGGAAAGGAAGCCTACTACTGTATAAAGAAGGCGAAAGAGACTCCACTCATCTCTCACTGCTCCCTGCTTAACATCACCTGCAATGAAAGAGAAATAAACTGTCTTGGAGTTGGGCTGGGGTCCATTTATAATTCCCATGACATGAGTCATGAGAACTTCCATTCCCTCCGTGTTATTGAATGACTGAGACCCCCGCTGACTCTTCAAACATGTACTACATGGTCAGACAGCTGTGGAAGTCATCGTGCATGCTCCGGTGTGAATAGCCAGGTGTCTCTAACCCCAGATGAGGTTATAATTTGGCAGAGCATAGCAGCTACTGAGTCTACAGGGCCTCAGCGGGGGACAGGACAACCCACTTTTCCCCCTATCACTCATCCTCGGCCTCTCTATCCCCCGCCTCACTTTCCAGCTTATCGTCCTCGAAGGCGAGCTGAATCCCAAATCCCGTTCTCTGGCCTCCTCCTCCTCTGTAATCTTTCTCTTTTTTTTCTCTTTTTTCCTGCAGCTATTTTTAGGTCAAACGCCCTGACACTGTTATAAGCTACAAGTCACTCCGTGTCCTCTTATTTATTGACCATGCAATTAGGAATGGCATTTCTGGTAATACAATATACAAAACATGTTTTTTGTCATCCTGTTAGCTACGCTTAACCCAGTCCTGTTCCTGAACTAATGCATTGTTCCTGTTCTTTTTCCTGCTCATATAAAGTTTCACAGCTTGTTTTGGTTATGTTTAGTCAGATATTATTTTAATTTCTGCAGTTATTGAGGTTTCTAGAAATTCTTTGTGGCAAAAAGTCTTCAAAAGTCACGTAGAAGCAGAAGCTGAGGATCAGTCCTCCAGCAACTCCTCGTGAAATGCAATGCAAGGATAGCTAACAAATGTATTAGAATAAGAGGATGTGATAAATACACAGATATGACTCCAGCAGTACATTATTGCATTGACTGATAAGAACTTGATATAAAAGCTAGTTGGTCAACGTTCTATATCTCTTTTAATTAAAAATTCTCTGTAAATACTGTGAAAGTATCCAAATGCTCAATCCACAGAGAAATAGAAACAGTTTGTAATCAGAAACTGGGCTGTCATGAAACAGGGGTTGTGATGTCATAACTACACAGTCACTGCTAGAAGTGATGCTAATCTGTGTTGTTGACACGTGAGTGCAGGTACGCTGTGAATGGGGGGGGACAGCACGGCTACAGAAGACCGGAAACACCCACCACTCAGAACGGGGAAGCGGGTCTTAAAGAGATAGGCGCTCTGTCTTGTGTATTCAGACAGACAGTGTGAGAAAAATTGTGTTTTTTTAACATTAAATCATGTAAACACGTTCTAGTAGGAACCCCAAAATACAAGTATGAACCTGAAAATGTATATGTCCCTTTAAATTATAGACTTTACTCTAATGCAATTTTTCCTTGACTAGCCACTACTTATGATGTATAGTATTTATCCCATATTTATTTCATAATGTTATTCCCAGCCGTTATTGCTTTTGTTTTTACCTTTGTCGTGGTGAAATGTGGCCCTGGAGACACCTGCTGCAGCGAGAACTACCACAGAAGAGGTTTTGGTGTTTATATGTCTTTCTGTCTGTCTCTGGGACAGATTTTGTCACCACAATTGCGTCACAAAATGCAGTCATGGAGGTGTGTAATTGATGGTGGGGTCAGAAGCAGGGGGGTAAGAAGTGAGGAAGGGGCCATTTTGATTTGGTGTCGCAGCTGGTGTGAACCCGTCACAAGAAGTTATGACTGAAATCAATGAGGGTAGTTTTATTTAATTTCCAGCCCATTAATAAGGACTTATTAATTACATTTTTAAGCCTCGGGGTTAGGTTCCTTTTCTCTCTGCTTCCTCCATCTGCAGCAGAAGTTTCCCATCTCCACACATCCTCCCCTTTATCTCTCCGATTCTTTCCCAGACTCCCACAATCATTTCACCTACAGCGCAGATGTTTTCTTCTCGTCCGTTTATGTCGGCCCAGGAGAGACGGGACACTGGAAGGTGCTGCAGATGTCTGGCTTCCCGGCGAGGCCCCACAGCTGTAAAGTCTGTAATGAGCGAAACTCCAAAGCCTCTCGCTGATTGGCCACATATTGAGTTACAGTGGAGAGCGGAGGGAGATGATGTGTGTGACGAAGGGAGGGCGAGAGGAAGAGGCGGTGGGAGACAGAGTTAAGGGTGGTTAATGGGAGAAGATGGACAGGAAGGAGAAGAATGGAGATAGATGGTCACAGATGGAGGTGGTGTCTTTCACCAGCTGATTGAACGAGAGCTCGGTGAAGGCCCGACAGCAGATGAAACAAGTGTTGTTCACATGAGTCACATGTCTGTCGTTCACTTAGACAGCGGCCATCAAATGTGAGCTAGCGTGGGTGCCGGCATGTATTTCTGCATCTGTACTTCCATCTCTGTGACCGCTGGACGAATTTGCGTGAGTGTGTTGCGCAGCGAGAACCGGCGGTTGACGAGCATGTGGTTTCCTCATCATCTGCTCTGCTCCTCGTGTCATCTGGCGCGGTCCTGTCTCCTCTGACAAGTCTGTTAAAAGGAATCAGGTGATGAAACTTCCACGGTGGGGAGGTGATGAAAGGAGGAGGCTCCGAGCACCCGGCTATTACTGAAACCACTTGGTGTGGGGATGAGATGCAGCGGGGGCCAGAGAACAGCAAGGAATGCTAAGTCAATGGAAGCCATTGTTATTGACGGCTAAGAAAAGTCTCTTACAAGTTTTAATAAAAGAGAACTAGAATCCACCTTTAAGGAGTGACTGTCCTAATTCTGTAGCTTGTGTTTGTGTGACACCCACATAAAGTCTCATCCATGCCGGTAACTTGGACCATTAATTTAGTTTATCTGAAAACCGGTTTAAATGCATTTAGTCAAGACTTCTAAAAACACAGCATCACGTATCATGTGCTGTTTTGAAAGGAGTGATTGTCAAGTAACTATAAGACATTGGGTCAGTTTACTGATATGTTACAGTCCTCCTTACCTCGTGTTTTAATCCAAACAAAATACTAAAACCAGAGAGAAATCCAGTGACTTAAAAAGGAAATGCAGCCATAAAACAACAAAAGAAAAAAACAGTAATGTCTCAGTTCCAAAGGAATTTTCATTTACTTCACATCCAGGCTATGCAGAGAGACAGAGGAGGGGAGAGGGGGGGAGAGGGGGGGAGAGGGGGGCAGTCATAATTTCTCAGGCCTCTAAAATTACCATGTGGCCACACGGAGATGAAGGCTGATAGATTTTGAGAAATGGAAAGTGAGAGGCATAGGGAAAGAAAAAGAAACACGGAGGGAAAGAGAGAGAGAGGGCCGTGTGGCGTCGAGCTGTCTTGTCGTTCCTCTCCGTCGGCTCTACGGCCGTTTACCGGCAGGTGGATGGCGAGGAGGACAAGGTGACCGGAATAAAAGTGGCTGCTCTTCACATTTTCTCCATCTTTTCATTCTATTCCTCCTCCTTTTCTCTCTCGCTCCCCGTCTCCACCCAGCTGAATAGATGGAAGGTGGGCTTGGTAGAGGGGGGGGTTGTTGCTCTGAGCCATGCTGCTCGCTTGTCCCCCCGGAGCAGATCATATTAACATTTTATAAAATCAAGATTTCCTGCATTTAAATAGTTGTGGTTTCCCAACTGGTTCCAGTGTATCGGAGGGGGAATTCAAACCTTCTTCCATTACTCAAAGTCAAATTGCACTGCACTGTTACACACAGTAGAAGGGGAACCATGTCAGAGTGATTGGGTTTGGGAGGTGGGGGGGGGCGGGCAGCCACAGGTTCCTGCCCGTAGAGGGCCCAAGTGATGATGAGGGGATAGAAGGTGACTCATTCTCACCTTCTCACCGCCGTGTGGTCCGGCCCTGTGAATCATAAGCAGGTGTCCTCACTGCTCCTTTTTTCCGTCTGTCTCTCTCGCTCGATTCTCTGCCTCTCTGCGGGGCTCTGAAAGCCTGAGAAACCGGGAGTGAACACAGGAGCTGGTGATTCAGCCTGACGCCGGCTCAGAGGAGGAGGAGGAGGAGGAGGAGGAGGAGGAGGAGGAGGAGGAGGAGGAGGAGGAGGAGGAGGAGGAGGAGGAGGTACAGTTTGTTAAAGTGGAGTTCAGCCTCCACTTGTAGTCATTTGCTTTTTTTACCAATACTAGCTTTTTTCCAATATCCAAATAAATGTGATCATTCCTTTGCTGCCCAAAAATCGCAAACATCACACCATCTGCTCCCCTGCTGTTGCTTTTTCGTACGGCACTGTGGGATAGGCTTTCATGTCCCGGCAGGGCCCGCGACCGATATCATAAAAGCTCTGTGGCCTGAGATGAACCGGCAACCTTTGAGTCATAACCGCTTCTGCAGCTGCTGTTGCTGCCATTGTCGTTATCATGAGAATCGCAGGTCCACCCTCCGCTTCACATCCTTGTTTCACGTCCCTTTTTTATCTCCTTTGCAGGGAGTTAGAATCGGAGGGGAGTCTGTGGGTGATTCACTTCAGAGCGGACCCCACAAAAGAGCGTATTTTAGCCTGGATCACTGTTATTTTAGGGGGACAGCGCTCAAGCAGACCTGCGTTATTCACAGCTCATGCACTATAAAAATACGAGACTGTCCGTGTGGTTAATTTGATCTGGAGCTTTTACACCTCATCCACCAAAAACGTTGGCATTGTAGAGTAAAAGGAAGAAGAAAAAGTGGAGCGTGAAGATCTCGGCGTGGGATTTTCCGCTCTGATTAACGTTAACCTATATTAGCCCACCTGAGACAGCATAGCGGGAGTCGTTTTCAGAACAATTTTCATTACATCTCCTGAGTAAACATTTGCTCAAGCCGACGTCAATTCAATTTGTCCGCCGGCTGATAAGAGGTAGCTAGCAGTGGATTTTTCGGACACATAGGCATCAGTGGAATAACAGAAGACCTAATAGCAGTGTTGATATTGTTAATAGGAGCAATGGCAGACGAGGCTGTGGGTGTCGGCGGCCGCAGCCTCGGATGGGAGCTTGGGGAGTCTTCAGTTGCACGGACATGTTTAAACTTCAGCAGCGATTGCACCTGGGTCCATCACGGAAATTGAAATCATTTCTGTGTTGTGTATTTGCTTTAGTTTTGCCTGCCTTCAGTTAACCCTTTTTTTTGAGAGAGAGAGAGAGAGCGACTGTGATTGGTCAATCAGTCCCAGAGAAGTAACTCCATGCAGAGAAGTATGTTGCGGTTTGGCAGAAACAGGGTCCGGGTGACAGGGATGGAAATCAGATGTGTGTGTACACAATGCTGCCAACAGTCCTGGATTTGAATGCATTCGTAAAATGTTTTTGAATATTGAAAGCACTCGACAAGTCCTTAACGTTAGCTTTCCGGGCCTTTTGAACCACCTCCAAAGTGGAACCTTGACTCCAAAAACATCAAGATAGCATGTAAGATAAGCCCTGGGCTGATGTTTTGTCTCGAGGCCTAGCTGCCAGTCTTCTGCTTGAGGGGAACACAGATTGCACCCCTTTAGCCAAAGGGGAATGTCAGCTATTCGGGGTTACGTGTTGTTTATCAGATAAGGTACACACACAATCAGGCAGCGGAAACCGACGCTGCCCGGACTGTATCACGCACTCACATACATGCGCACACCTGTGTATACACACGTGTATACATGCGTATTGTCTTTCATACGCTCAATTATACGTGGACACGTATACACAATCTGTTTGACATATACACAGGTGCCTTCTCCTCCCAGAAGCCATTGCCAGACGTCCAACTCAAACGTAGCAAAGAAATCGTATTTTGGTTTTTTTTCTTTTTCCAACATTATAATCTTTATTTTTTTGTTGCGAGCTGGTTATCAATTTCATCTCCACACTTCCTCCAAGGCCAAAGTCAAAGGGAACATGACGCACATTCAGCCATGCAAATGTATTCCACTGTACCATATATGCACCTCACATATTCGTTTCTGCATGCCGTCATGTGTATAGAATATCACAGGTGAAAAAAAAACCCACCCTCTCTGTTTAGCAACGCGGTTCTGGGAATCGTCCGCTGAGATTCAGTGAGTTTCCGCTCCGGTGGCTCAGTGTGTCGGGGTTGCGGGTGCACCACTCTTGTCGAGTACAATTATGAGCAGCGGATTCCAGGAAAACCTGTGTGGCATTTCATACATGATGTAAGCTCACGGTTACCTCATGCATTCCTCCCCTAACAGTAAGCCGCACCCACCGTGCATACGAAACAACACACACACATTTTGTGAGCACAAAGCTTCTCACACACAGTCTTGTTGCCGGTTCCATGGGGTTCGGTAAGCGCCCGGGGAGCATCGGTACCTCCGGTAAACAATTGGATTGTCACAGACGCATGTGCTCAGACAAATGCCCTCACTCACCCATAAACAGCACACACACACACACACACTGGCATCCTGCAGGTGTGCTGCTAAAAGCTCCCTGCCACCACTGATCCATCAGAGTTGCGCAGGTGGCCAAGGGAACCCGAGAACCCGCTTTTAGTTCACACAGGAGCACCAGACACATTTATGCTAATTTTGGCACGATATGTGAGTAACGAGTTGAGCCCTACCAGTCATTCACATGAGCTGATTGTTATTCAGTGTGAGAAACAGCTCAGAAACTTCAATGCTAATGGATGTCTCATAGCATACAGTTGGCCCGGGGTTTAGTCATGCAGATGTAGTTGTCGTCTCGCTGCGTTGGTGGTCTGCTGTTGTTGTTTTTTTCCAGACTACATGAGAAATTATAGATTGGTTTGTCTGAAGTGAGTAAAATTCAAGGTTGTAATGCAGACACCATTAAAAAGAATAAGTCGCTTGCTCATTCCTTCTCCGAGCCGGGGGATTCCCCGTGTCCTGAAAGGGTCAGTAAACTATCGATGATAAATGATCAGCAGACCACTGCTTGATGCTTTATGTGTAACTGGGGGGATCTACAGGACTGAAAGAGTACCTGTTGTGCAATAACAAAGCCTCACAGAAACATCTGATGCGTAATCAGGGTCACACCGAGGAGCTTACAATGCTCTGCTTATGCGGTCTGGATGCAAAGGTTCAAGTGATGACTAAGTGGGAGATTCATCTGTACGATGTTGTCATCTGATGGAGCAAAGCCACCACCTTAAGAGAACTATCTGATCCATCGGTAGAAATTTGGTAGCATCAATTCTACAACAAAACCATACAGGCATATATATATATATATATATATATATATTTATATATATATATATATATATATATATTCGACAGCAACAATCTGAGGTTTGTGTTTCAGTTGAACATTTGATGAAGTAGTCGCAGAGCTCGGAGTAACCCAATAATGCCACCCAAAGAGATGTAAAGAAGCGCCTCAGTGTCTTTGGGTTCTCAAAAAGTCTCATTCGCGTTTCCTCCAAGCTCTTTCAGAGAGAAAACTAATATCTGACTCCTGTGTGATTTCATCCAAGTGAATACTGTGATTTATCCATTAATGACTGGCGAGCAGAGGTGTGTGTCTCTATGCGGTGGAGGAGAGGGTTCGTTTGAGCCACAGGTATTTAAGGAGGATTTGCATGAGCAACAGCACAAGGATGAGGTGTTACAGTATCCTCTTTGACTTTTTCCATCATGTTTGCTCAGCAAATGAAAAACGGGCTAGAATAAACAGCAGTGAACTTCCTTTTAGACTTGTCTTTTTCTTTTAGTCCCTGCCTTTAGGCAGTCAGTACAATTTTTCTTGCATAAGCAGATGTAAGAGGGCCGCAAGCCGTTTTTTCATTTCAGCTTTATACTTTTCACACAAAACGAGTGTCTTTTGTGATTTATGACGTGTGAAATGGTATAACGTCTTAAAGGAGGGAATCAGAGAGTCAGTGTCTGGGCATGTAGTTCATTACCCTGAAAGGAGTAATATGTATTTGTTCTGCATTCGAATAAAAACGACTAGACCCATGTTATATATTTTGTTGGGTTGTGTACTACTGACATTATCTCAACTTTTTCAAAGATTTTCCAACTATATGACTGTATAAATCTTTAATTTGAATCCAAGTAATGGTGTGTCTCATTTGGTTGCCTGTAAATGGCGTCATATCGTCTTTACATGTGTCAGTGTTGTTGTTGTCTAAGTACAAACCACATTTTTACAATACACCTTGTAGATTTTGGCCGTTTTTCTATGTTTTGAACAGTCATATGACGTCTGGACCTCACAGCCCTCTCCGGGACATTCTTTTTCCGACTAACAGCACCAGAGAAACACTTTGGGGACATCTAGCGGTGAGGTTGCAGATTACCACCAACTGAAACTTTTCCTGCATGCTAAGCATGTAGGAGAACTACTGTGTGGCCCTATGTATATATGTAGATTTAAACGGCTAATTCCAAGGTAATGCTACACACTGTTCCTTCAACATGAAACTGCTTTGTTCAGTGTATCTGAGACCTCTGTGGTGCAAACCTCCTAAACTCTGAAGGAATCTTAACCAGGAGAGGCCAATGCTGGTAGAGCATGACCCCACGCTACTTCACGGCATAACCAATAGCAAATGACATATTGTGCATTAAAGGAAGCTTCAATCTGAGTTGAAGATCACTACCGTGATTAACAGAGATGCATACAAACCTGAATGAGATACATATTTTGGGGGCTGCTTTTGGAAGCTGTTCACTGTGTTTTTTCCTTTCAGGTACCGTGCAGCCTGGAGTACTGGGACGAGCTCCAGCAGGCCTTCGTTCCGTTCCGGGAGTTCAGCCTCTCGGAGAGCAGCGCCTGCCAGCTGCCACTGCCCAGCCTCAGCCTCACCGACCAGCAGAAGGAGCTGGTGGCCTCAGACCTGTGGAGGATAGTCCTCAACAACAACGGAGAGGGAGGTGATGAGCAGAGGTGTGTGTGGGGGGGGGGGGGGGCAAACCTGCGTTTTATTTAGCTGTTTCTCTGTGCTCTGACGTATTTGTATGCATTATGTGTGCCGTCCAGTGATAGAGAAAGCAGAGAGAGAGAGAGAGAGAGAGAGAGAAAGCACACACAGAGGCCGCCGAGCACAAAGAGCCAGCAATGTGTCCCTCGCCCCACATCTGGCGTGCAGAAGCAGGGAGCGGGCTTGGAAGGCGTTCAGATCGGCCTAATGAGATTTCCCAGCACACCAAGTGCCTGTCAGGGCCCATCCGGATTCCTTCCTGCTTACCTTGAGTGTATCTAATCGAGGGGGAAGCTCAGGGGGAAGCGAGAGGAGCGGAGAACCCCCTTTTGGGTTGGCTCATGAGTTCTCAGGTTTGGCCTGGGTTGGGCCGGGCTGAGCTGGGATGGGTTGGACCGGTTGGTTCAAGCCTACCAAGCGCTCCCAACTCCTCAACGGGGCTTTTACTCCCCTCTTCCAGCTACCACTGCTTCCTCTCTTCATCTCTCTCACGTCTCACCCCGTCACATCTTCCGTGCTTCGCCCATTTTTCATTTCTCTCATTCCCCATTCCTTCCTCATCTTAATTTACTCTTTTTTCTGTCTCTCTCTCTCTCTCCCCCCTTTTTACTTCCTCTCAGGATTTCAGGAACTTTTTAGTGGAAGAGAATTGCCAAGCCCACATTCTGTGTGGCTTAGAGAGCTCTAGAGGAGCAGAGAGGGAGGAATAAGAAAACATGTAAGAGAAGAAACAGAGAAAAAAGTACCAGCAGTACCAGATACAGTGTAAAGCAAAATATACATCTGCGTTGCATTACAATCATAGCCCAAACACTACATTTCCTTTATGTTTAAATTATTTGTCTTTTTTGATCAAAACTGAGTCCCCTTCCCCTTACTCGCCCGTTTCATCTGCCTTACTTTAGTTTCCAGCAAGAAAAAAAAAACTTGGCTGCCCTGCCAACTGGAAGTAATGAAAATTGTCAACATATGATGCTTATCTTTTTTAAGGAGCACTCTGCTGCTCCAGCGTTTCTCGGGTCCTGAGCGTTTCCTGCTGAAGTTTTTTTTTTTACGTTGGATCATGGTAGCAGCAAATTACAGAGCAAATGGTCATTCACTTCAATTACCTTCCATTCCACATCATCAACCATGACATGCAATTAATGTTCACGGAGAGGCTCTCCTGGAAGCTGCGGCAGTAATAATGTACCTAAACTCACAGGCTGGGACAGCAAGGAGGCCCGCTTCAGACTGTTGTCTCTTCTCATTCCCCCTTTTGTCTGAATAATTGCGGCGTTTATCTCCACTGTAGATTTGTGATGAGGATGTCGCGCAATTTGTAACTCGCCGGGCAAGAGACAAAAGCGTTCAGCTACAAACGAGGATCAGACTATTTTAATTAGTGGGTAGAATTGTTTGTGTCCGTGATTCCACAGCTGTGCCTGGTGCTTTTGATATTTCAGAACAAATTTGATAGAAAATCAATAACCGTTTGCTAGTTTTTCCCCTTGAAACTGTCCAATCTGAATCACAGTCGTACATTACTCCTTTCTCCTCCTTTATTGTTTTCATATGAAATAATGTCATGTTCACAGAGTGCATTCGGTTCATACGTTTTCTTTATTTCTCTGCACTTAGAGTGGTTTTAGCATTCTGTTGTGGTTTTTACAGTCAGTCACACCACTGAATCTGTTCCTGTCTGCTGCGTCTCATCTTCCCCCTCCAGTTCGGATAGTGAGTCCGGGTCCCAGCTGCCCTGCGATCAGTTGGTCTCCCCGATCGCGTTGGCGGCCTGCACCCGCGTGGACTCCTGCTTCGCACCCTGGTTTGTCCCCTCCTTGGGCGTGTCCCTTCAACTTGCACAGCTGGACATTCACCTCTGCCACCATCTAGAACAGCTGGGCACAGGTAGGACACGGAACACGCAGTTCTTCTGAGTTTGAAGATAAAGATCAGTCGGGCTGCACCAAATGGTTCAAAGCTTCGCTCATGACATTACAATACATTCGTATTCTAAAACATTTGAATGCCGACCAGCTTTTTTTTAAACGGTTACAGATAAAGACTAGGCTACACTAATTGTTAGTAGGCTTTACTGGGTCTGATTCTTTGAATATAAAAAAAAGACATTCGGTACAGCCTTAAAAATAAGTACATTTAAAAAAAACGTAAGAATTGGATCTTTTGACAGTTGTGCCATGTGATCATTCCAGTCTCTTAATGCGGATGCTGTGTCTCACTCTGCTCTCAGTCCCACCTAGACAGCTTCGTCCCTTCCTGCCAGACAGGAAGTTGCCTCAGGAGCAGGAGTTCATGGTGAGCGGCGCCCGGGAGCCGCGGGTCTTCCTGCGCCAGTGGAGCAGCGGGCCACGTCAGTGTCAGGAGTTCAGCTTCTCCACCCAGCTGGACTGCAAGCTGCTGGAGTACCGAAACCTGACACACCTCCAGCTCCTCCAGCCTTGTGTACTGCAGGTAGAGCTCAGCTATTCGTGATAGTTTATCTGCCTGGATGTTTAGGATTCAAAGCACTGATCAGGGAATGTGAAAATGAGATGTCATTTAGATGTTTTAATTTGTTTATTTGTGCATGTGTTTCAGGGCCAGGCTGCAGCCACATGCTGCCCTCAGAACACCACACTGGATGTGAATGTGTTTGTGGACCCGGTGTTCCTCAATATCAGCCAGTATGCCATACACACCGTGGACACTGCCCTGCACAGCTGGCAACAGGTAACAGAGAGATACCTTTATGTACACTTAATATTCAAACACACTCCATAGAACACAATAAAGTATGAGCTCCATGGACTGACATGCAAAAACTAAGTCAATTGATAGTGATAGATTATCGATATTGCTTTCAGAGCATTTGAATCATTCCACCTTATACAGGCCCTGAGGGTGGAAGTTGTCCTTCAATTTATTTATTTATTTACCCATATCAGAAGCAAAATAGTTGATTTCTTACATGGCAATGTACAAAGGCAATTTCTTGCAACTTTTCACTGCTGCCTGGCAGTGTTGTAGTTAAGACCAGCTGCTGTAAACAAAAGCCATGTCATGAGTCTATCGAGACTGAGACAAAACCAAGACTTTGAGGGGTTGAGACTGAGTCATGACCAAGACCAGACCACTGCGGGTCCCACATTGCTTGACACTTACAATAAAATGTGGAACAATAGGCAATCCTTAAATTGATCTCAAAGACCCACATTCCCATAAAAACACCCAGAGAAAACAGCTGAAGATTCCTTTTTCATTCTCCTCTTTTATCGCCATTTCTTATGCTGTGTGTTTGTATATGTACAAGTGCACCATGAGAATTTTCTTGATATGATAATCAAAAAGCATTGCAGAGTTGAATCTTATGTTTGGGAATTTCCATTTTTAATCACTGTAATAATGTTACTCAACAGAGTTCTCTTTGTCTGAGACGAGATGAGACCAACACCTTGAAAATGTGCTCTTGAAACCAGTCTCAAATACTCCAACACCGCTGCTTGGTGACGTGCATTTGAAGTGACCAAAGTAATCAGTGCTATGGTGACTTAGGTAGCAAAGTATTGGAGGATAACTTATTTACTTGTACTAGCATACAGCTATTATATTTGGATCCAGGGGCTAGTGAATCCATAGAAGAAATACGTAGAACATATATGTACCCTTTGAGAATAAACAGAAAGAATGTCTTTTCTCCCAGATGGAGCATCGGCTAAACAAACTCACAACAAAGTGGATTTCATGAGAATGGTTTGGGGTCGTATGCCAGCGGTGATAAAACATTGCCTTTCACTTCGCCGTGAGCTCTGACTACAGTGCACCCGAGCTTCTAGTCCTTTGGTCCTCGTCATCTCTCAGTTCCCAGCTCTCAGCACTGCCTCTGGTAGCCAGGGTATATTCCTGTGTGAAGTGATGCCCATGAAAACACGGTAAAACTTGAGTGCTGACACCTGCCAAGACTTCATCTGGCCCTAGTCCTCCACCCATTTGTCTACTTGCTCACACAAACACACACCCTGGCCTCTCTGGCTTTGTGTGCCCTATCATGGCTCAGCTCAGCTCAGCTGCGGCTCTGCTGACTCATACGCTGGCCCCCGGAGACGTTGAAGTACTCGCATGGTTTTTGCATGCATGCAGACTCCCACTGCCAGGTGAGAGACATGATTACTGGTGTTTTTCTAAGAGCAGCTGTGTTCTTTTACCTGTGGAAAATAAAATGAAACAAGCTGTGTAGGAAATCTACTATAAAATGATTGTCTGGCTCGCAGTTTAATCCCTTTGTTTTCACATCGGTGGCATCATTGACTCATCAAAAGCTCATACTGGCCGCGTTGGATGATCGGGCATAATTGACCCTTGGCTTCATCATTGCATCATGTAGGGCATGCTAGCGAATGTTCCCTATTTCTGCTGGTTAATTTAGCCATAAATAAGACTTTGGAAGCGCTGGTGGTGTTGTAATGAATGGTCATATTGCCGCTTTACTGGAGTGTTTTGGACGTGCTGGTATCCATGGTGGGCTTTACACAACAAGCCAAGCATGATTAGTTGGGACATTAGTTGGTTGTTTGCTTTTTGCCAAAGCTTTTACTGATACTGATTGGGTGATACGTTTGGCTTTTTTGAACGCCGTCTTTGCCCAGTATCTGGAGACACAGAATAGAGGTTAACAATACTCACGCATACAAACACAGGCAGAATACCTTTCTTCACAAACACAAGCCCCTGAAGGGTGTGTTTACATGTCCACCAGTATATGGGATTGAGTTATAAAATGATTAAGCGGGCTGTATTGTCTTGATTGGTCTAAACAGCAGTAGCCTTGTAACTTGTACAGAGCCTTTTAACTCGCTCCAGCCTTTACCATTTTGCTGCACACAAAACACACTATAATTATAAGGCAAATGTGCTGCATGTGGGTTTAGTAGTTATGGAGTAAGGGGAAGAGAGGGGTCAAGTACAAAAGGCAGATTTTATTTTTTTAAGAAAACACACTTCATAAATATTTTCGTCCACCTCAGAGAAGGTTGCGAACACTTAATATTGTTTCCTTTTTGGTGTTTTCGCTGAAACAAAATCTCGTGAGTGGTGAAAAAAACCTTGGGTGCGATTAAGCCCAAATCCGTCTGGCGGTGAGGTGGATGTAAAGGACCGCTCCGGTGAAGCTAAAATGCATCTTTTGATCTGATGGAGGCTTGCATTCCTGACACACTCATGCGCACACATTGTCCATGCATAGAAAAAACTTGATCCTAATTGAAGACGTAATCAGAAGCAGTTGGAAATGTTAACAGGCCCCGTCCTTCCGCAACAGAAGGATGTATCCCAACGTTTGTAATTGTTTCAGTGATTTTCATGTTTCCTGGTGTCAAGGCTGGCAGCCAGGCCTGTTGTGATGTGGCCCGTAGGGTCAGCATTGAACCGTGGAGAAGATTCCTCAACTACCACACAATCGAAACCTCACAACCCAGACATGGTCATACCAGACCACCACAACCAGAACAGCTGGAGCACTTCCAGATGCAGAGCAATAAATAGATAGAAAAGAGCCTGTTTGGTGTATGGTTGCAATTTATTCTCATATAGCCCTGATAAGTTATGATATACAGTTGTAGTCATGGTAACATGGACTTCTCTTGTGCCCATGATAACATCCCCGAGGTACTTCTGACAGTCATAAGTACACATGCCAAATGTCTTGTCATTTATATTGACATGAATGTATATTCAATCTATTATGATACTCGGCATGTTCCCAAGCCGGCGGGCCCTCCTCCTCTTTCTTGCCTCTCCTGCAGCGCTTCCCTTGAGCTCCAACCGCCAATCAAGTCCTCGTAGATCAGTTCAAAACTGAGATTGGATGTAGCTCAGGAGGTTCAGTGGATCGTCCACTAACAACAGGGTCAGAGGTTTGATCCCTAGGTTCTCCTGTCCTTGAAAAAGATGCTGAACCCCAAGTTGCTCCCAACGGGCAGGCCAGCGTCATCGGCATGCGAGTTTGTGAAGAGGTTAAGAAGAGGCCAATTGTTAAGCGCTGTGTCCGTTGAGTTAGAAAAGCTCTACATAAGTGCAGTCCATTCACCATTTACCTTTCAAATTAAGCTTGAATTATGCTGTTATATGTAAAACTGAAGGAAGAGTAAGGTCAAAGTCAATCTCGGAACCCATCGCCTATCACTCAGACGACGGATGAGCCCCTGGGGAAGAAGCTATATTTCTGAGCCGACTTGCTTTTCCATGAGCTGCTTGTTGTTTACAGTCCGATTAGCAACTTGAGATGCGAGACTGGAGTTGGTGTTGGGAGCGACGTGTAAGACCGGGTTGTTTCACCATTGGCCAGTTTACAAGCTGATTTTAAATCAATGAAAAGTCAAGTCAATGTCAGAAGATAGCCGGTGGTTCTTACATTGCATTTCAGCCAATGCGGTCAACCTCTTTTGCTCTCCATGTGGACTTTTTACCTGCTCAAACGAGATTGGTTAATACTATTCTGACTACAAATCAAAATCATGTCCTGTTGTTTGCATATGAGTGCAGTATTTGTTTATAGCGCTACGGTAAAACTGCAGTTCTACATGTTCAGAGGGTTTCTAGGTTCAAAAGAGAAGAAGGAAAAAGAATTCTTTCAAAAAGGTTGTTTGTTTTTGCCTCTTCTCCTCGCTCGATAGCCCCATATGGCCCTAACCACTCTAACCTCAGGCCTCCATTTTCAATTCTCGGTCCCTAGCCCCACTTTCAATCTTTGCCCCCCCGGCCCCTAACCCCAGGGAAGTGGCTTTGGTGGAGAGCCACACAAAAGCCCAGTAGTATTTACACACTGCTTTCTCACAGAACGTTCACAGGCTGCGTACATGTGCAATTGAGACAACAGGAATTTTCCTCCTGTCCTTTGCAACCGGAAAGAAAGTGATAGAGAGATCAAGTTCCTGTTTGTGGCAGATGTGTGGGCGAGGGTCATCTACAGCAGAACATAGAGGTGATTGTAGATCTGATTATTGTTTCATTATGTCCCTTTTTACTGGTTTCACTATCTCCTCCATGGCGTCTTGTTTCATGAGTATTTCTTTTGACTGGCTGTCATTATTTACAATCGGTCTTCCAGACATTTTACTGTACCTTGCCATTTAATATATGTGCCACACTGCCATGCAGATCTGGGCTTGACTCTGTGAAAACGTAACAGTATCCGGCTGGATTAGCGAAATGGATCCTTTGATTCGCAGTAGGAGCGCGTCTGGAGGAGAAGCTGTCATCTCAAGCTCTTTAACAAGGAAGACGTGTTGACTGTTTAAATATCTTTGTCCTAATATTTGTCCACTTAAAGTCCCTGGATAGACGGAGAGTTATCATGATTACAGCAGGGAGCTTTTCTGACTTGCGTATCGCATTGCCTCGTGAATCGGAGCAGAAAGGCGATACCATCAAAGAGCGGGATTAGCGATGGCATCTTCGGGATGGCAGCAGGAAGTTTGTAAATCGCAGGGTCAGATTCGAATGGGAGCGCAGATAATGTTTTGCTATAAAACTGGAAATGGATTTGTACCCACTGTCGCAGCTGTCCCGTCTATATTTTGCTCTCTCTTACCCCTTTCTCTCTCTCTCATCTATCATCAAGCCTTCCTTTTTAATAGTGTACATTTTCCCATCCGTTTTCAATAGCATCAACAACCCCAAGACCCTGAACGTGCTTGGCAGTCAAACCCTGAGCTTTTACTGCCAGCTTCTCTTAACCATCAACCCCCTGCCATTTAAAAGTACACAGCGGGCTGGGGTCCCTCTTTGTTAGGATAGCGGAGTAGTTATTGAGAAGCTGTCTGAGCCACAGTCATGTGCCTCGAGAGTCGGGGAGGGGTGTGCGGGAGAGATCCCATCAAGGCCTGAGAGCCTCTGGAAGGAGCTCAAGTAAAACTCACACATGCACTTGCGCCCACGCACTCGCCATCCAACTCGCATGCAAACTGTGCGCTGTTTTGAAATTTGTGTACTTGAATTCCTGTTAGAGGAGACTCGACACACTCATCTCTCCCTGTTAAACCGGCGTTTTTCAAGAGCAGGCCCCAGTGAGCTCTTGCTCTCGCATGCGAGGTGACGTATGAGCGGACAGCGTTCCCTGTGCGACTTCGCATGACTCTAGTTTTCTGTGAGGCTTTCTCATTGACCCCATTGCTGCAGTAGGGCCGGACTTCACCATATTGTTTTTCTCCCTAACAAACCACAATATTTTGATGACTGTTGCTAACAGGAATGCCTGCTAAGTGTCCCACTTTGCACCGAGCATTGAGAAAATGCACAAACGAACCAAGCTGCCATTTGAAATGAGTTGACATCTCATACCTTATTTATCTCACGGACAAAATGTTGCTTCTTTAAGAAGGAAAAAACAAAGTTGAGTTTTGGTCAAGAGAGAGGCCTCCTGGAGGTTTTATGTGGGACCAGGGGTGGATCTGGCCCCAAAAGCCAGGTCTAAATCTGCGTCAGCCTGGATAGCTGTCAGACTGTGTGTGATTCACTCCCCTGTTGAGCTTGTGTTGCTCCCACGGGTGACATTAGTCATCTCTTTCTCCTACTGACTGAAAGCTGCACTACTGAGATCTGCATCTTTACGATTGACGATACATGCATTGACACCTGTAAATGTGCTTATACACACACACACACACACACACACACACACACACACACACACTGCATTGTACACTCACCATAAACATACACACCTGGAAGTATTTGCTTTTATTCACAAGCTCTCTTTCTCATTTCTCGCTGCTTCTTTCTCCTTTATCCATCCATCCATTAAATGCCCCCCCCCCCCCCCCCCCCCCCCTTTTCTCTCTCAGAGTGGGAACCCGGAGGCTGAGGAGCTGGTCTTCAGCCACTATGTGATCTGTAACGACACCCACGAGACGCTACGCTTTGGCCAGGTGGACACAGATGAGAATGTGCTGCTGGCCAGCCTCCACAGCCACCAGTACAGCTGGAGATCCCACAAGTCCCCTCAGGTAGCACACACACACACACACACACACACACACACACACACACACACACACACAGGGTCTGGGAAATATCTGAAATGATCCTCAGCCCTGTGTTTTTTGTTTGACTTTTGAATGCACAGACATATGCATGCTCTCACACACACACACACAGTACAGTATATCCAGAAACACATTAGCACCCTTAATATATGTACATGGAACACAGACAAGCACACACATTCACATATACAATTTGTTAACTCTCTATTCTTTTAAATAAGGGTTATAACATAGAAGAAGTGAACGTAGTCACCGTGATGTCACCCATTGGTTTGTAGAAGCCCCAAGTTCTGCATTTCAGCCGTCGCCATCTTTTTTTTTTGCGACCAGAAGTGACACGAAAGGGTGGAACTAACTGCATGCTGAATAAGACGTTTTAGGCAACCAAAATGTTCAAATTAACTGTGAAAGGGTTAAAGTTCAAAGACGAAACACAGATAACTCTGGTAGAGACCTGTCAATCACAGTAAGCCCGCCCTAAAACATACTCTGCTTTATGGTCTGTTTGGACCATCATTTACTAAATGAACGTCATGCTGTATTGAAGAAGACTTGAAACTAGAGATTGAGACCATAAACTCATGTTTACAATGTTTACTGAGGTAATAAATCAAGAGAGAAGTAGAGTCATTTTCTCATAGACTTCTATACAATCAGAGGAGTCGCCCCCTGGTGGACACTAGAGAGAATGCTGAATTAAGGTACTTTCTCATAGGCTTGCCTTTGTAAAACCAGGGGTTGCCTCCTGTTATTCCTGAAGGGCTGAGGTTCTACCCAAAACCATTTGTTTCTGAAGAACCTTTTCTTGATGAGGTTTTTCACGGGTTCTTTGTGAGACTGACTAAGGATGCCACTAAGAACCCTTTTCATCCAAAGAACCCTTTTTGGAAGAAAGAGTTTTTCAAGGATTGTTGAAATCATGGGTGTTAAAATATCCTTTCAGTCCTCATCCTCCAAAAACTGTGATAGTGAACCATGATGGTGGGAGGCGCTGCATCACATCAGCATCAGCCCTTTAGGAGCCTCATGGGAACCCTGGGTGGGTTATAGATGAAACCCTTGGAATATAAAAGGGTTCTCGGGGGACGAAGAACCCTTTATAGTTCTAGTTAGCACCTTATTTTCCAAGAGTGTAGAGTGTTAGCACAAGCATTACAGACATATAAACATAATGCACACATGGCACCTACAACCTACAAACACACACACACATTGTGGACCATACGATGTGTGTACCTGGATACACATGTACTAAATGTGTGCACACGCACACATCCGGTAAATATATAAAGAAATCCATTAGTGCTGGGCGGTTTGACCAAAAATGTATATCACGGTATTTTGCCTAACTTTGGCGATACCACGGTATTCTTTTAGAACTCATACACCTCACCATGAGTTCAAGTGTGTGGATAAGAAATACTTTGATCTCAAGGTTTTACAGCACTGGTTTGGGAATGCAGTCCTTTTAGCATTTTAAATTGGTAAAATCGACCACAGATATTTTACTTTCACATATGGATTCTCATGAGATCTGCCCTATGATGTCTTTCATTGTCTCTCCTCCCTGTGTCACGGTGTGGGTACATCTCACTGGAGTAAGGAAACGTATCAAAATACCCTTATCTGATTGGCTAAACTGCATCACGTGACGTGATTTACAACGCATTGGCCTGTGTTTTTCCTGCGCTGCTGAACAAGTGGCGTAAATGCTGGAAAGGAGCGTGAATACCTCCGCTGCTTTAAGGCAAAGGCCCGCGAACCACTGAAAACGGGTCCGCGACTACCCACCAGTTGAGAATCTGTTCTACAGGATCGTGACGAGCGGTGAACAGCTGTTTGTGTGGCATGTCTTCCGTCTCTTCCGGTTTCCTTCACCTACATTCCCCTGGGTCCTAAGCCCCTCCAAGTACAGCTTCGTATCACCCTCTACGTACCAACGTACATTTATAACAAATACCACACATATTACACGTAATCAGCGTTGCATATGTGTCAAACTCTATCGGTGCATCTCCGGTCTGTCTATGTTCATCCTGCATCGCTGTTCTGTAATGTAACGTTACTGGAGGACGGAGCCTCTCCCAGCTGTTAGCAGACTGTTGTGCTAGCAGGCGAGTGAGCTGTACCCAGCATGCAGTTTATAAATATTATAAGTTTATAAATGTACAATTATTAGTGTTACAAATTGTTTATGTGTCACAGACTGTTGTGTTGTGGTGTTTTGCTCTGTTAAAGAGCGTTAGTTGTGGGTTGTTAATTGTTATAAAGTTATGACCATGAGTAGGGATCCGTCTCAATACAGATAAGGTAACTAGCTCCACAGCTATGGTTTTTGGTGGCGAATATCATCTTTAGCAGCCTGTTGAAGACTGTCAGCAATGTTCTGGCTATGCACCGGTATGACGGTATGTGAAAATTCATATCGTACGGGAAATTGAAACCGGTATACCGGCCCAGCAATAAAAATCCATACTCATTGACTTGAGCATACACACTCTGCCCACAGGCTCACAGAGCGTGCAGCCACTATCTGTATGTTTCTGTCAGCGCGCTCAGACAGTGCCCTGACAGCATTGTTAAAGAAGATTGATTATATTTAACCCTTTGTGGTTTTGAGGTTGAGCGGAGGGTGGGCCGGCGATCTGTGGCATATGTGTGTGTGTTTGGTGCGCACATGTTTCAGGACCCCCACGTGTTCCACTGCGAGTGTGAGAAAGTCGAGCTTGAGAAAAGACATGGACATAATTGCTCGCAGTAAGTCAAGTAAGTCAAGTTGTATTAATCATCAGCCATGGTTAATCTGTGCTCTTACCTCACTCCTTACACACACACACACACACACACACATACACAAACCCACACTTGGAGAGTGGCAATCTGGCACAGCGAATACCACATCTCCTTTTACCAGTGAGTCAAAATGACCTCTGTATTTTTTAGGGGTGTTTTGGAAGAAAGATTGTCCGAATGGGCCAAATCTCATCATTGATGAAGAATGCCATTCCAAGATGGTGCTGTCATATGTTATTCCATCATGTGTTTGTGGTATATGAAATATGTGTTCTCAAGATGAACATGATTTGTGAAACTAGATAAATAAGAAGTAGTGCAACTTTGCCAAAAACACCCTCTCTCTCTCTCCCTCTCTCTCTCCCTCTCTCTCTCTTCCTCTCTCTCTCTCTCTCTCTCTCTCCCTCTCTCTCTCTCTCTCTCTCTCTCTCTCTCTCTCTCTCTCTCTCTCTCTCTCTCTCTCTCTCTCTCTCTCTCTCTCTCTAACTTATAGAGCTTGATGATAAAATGCCTGCCAATGTGTCCGCCTCAGCAAATTGTAGCGTAAGCTCCTAATTACAGTTTGGGGTTATGATAATAGTGGCACTGATAAGAGAAAGGGTTGTATTTCTTAAATTGTCCTGCAAGTGTGTTTTTGTAGCTCTTGCAAATGAGCTTGGAGTGGTTGTGCTGTTTTGCTTAAGTCCCATGGTGCTTTGGTGTGTCTGGAACAACTGTGATCATCACGAGCCATCATTCCCCAGACCTCCATATTCTCCCTTCTCTCCTCTTTCTATGCTCTTCCTATACCCTGCCCTTAACCTCTGAACCTTTGCCTATTTGTCATTTATATCAACAACCGCAGGTCCTATTCTGCACGCAACACTTCCACGCTGCTGTTATTGTACACTCATTTTATACACAATGTGTGGACTTTGAACCTATTATCTCCTACCACCCCCTCACCTCTCTCATCTCTTGAGATTGAGTCTCAATTTTCATAATTTCCAATTTCTCTTCAATCAAACTTTGGAAAGCCATGTTAGACAACAAGCTCCCAGTGCATCCAAACAGTGTAATGCTGTAACCCCTTTTAAGTACGCCAGTAAACACTTTTCAGCTTGGGACCCACAGCGCAATTAGCTCACTCATACTGGGGATATGCTCATGCTGTGCATAGTATTCTGTGTCTTTTCTTGCCATGCGCTGTAGGGACTCGCCGTGACACAGGCCAAAACCCATTTCAGGCCACACACACCCTAAACCGCGGTTCAGAGAACTGAGCTGTACGATATTCCCCTGATGACAACGCTTGGTCCAATTCTCTTAGTTCTTGATGCTTCACCTCCCGTCTGCTCGATGAGATCAGTAGACCTGGAAAGTCTCCGGCCTCCACACTGTTTTTGGGGGTCTCACTTGGATGTTTTGTGTTTTTCTCTTAGCACTCTCCAACAGCTTCCCACAATGTCCTTGTCCCTTTCTCAGCACAGTCTTATGTTCCTGGTGTTTACGGCCACGCTGGCTGAGCCCAGTGGCCCTTATCTGGTTTGTCCTGCCGCTGGCCTTCGCCTGACTTTGTCCTTACTATGTCTCTGTCATGAGTGCTGTCCTCTCTTTTAGGATCATGTCCTTGAATTACCCCTAAACTTTGCTCCACATCTGTTCTGTTTGTGTAACTTTTTACTTTCAATACATCATCCATGGTCCCATTGCTCTGTCAGACCTGGTTGGACTCTGTCCACTCTCTTGACATGAGGTCATGGCTCCCCCTTCCCTTTGGTTTACCCTCCTAGCTCTCTAAACCACCAAACTGCAATTAGTACCATCACTCAGTCCAGGGTTCATCTATCTCTACCTCCCAGCCTTGTGCCCCCCGCCCCTGTTGCTCACCTGGGGCCTGTCAAGAAGGCAGACCATCAGCCTGTCCTCGTGGCTCTGGCATGATGTGCGTGTCCCAGCTGACCTGTCCCCCAGGCGATCACAACACTCACTCCCACACACAAATACGAATTTGCTGTTATAAGGTAATCCGTCCCCCCTTTTCTCTCTCCGGCTCCCCAGAGGAAACCAGTGGACATGAAATCATCTTGAAAAGAGAGCGATGGAGGGGAACAAAGGTAGAATGAGATAGGGAAATATGAGAAATTCAAAAAGGAGGGTAGCAAAGACTTGTCAAAGGGGCGATGCTGTACAGGCCTACTTGAGAAAACAGGAGGACATGGAAAAAAGGAAGCAAGGGCAAAGGATGAGTCGTGCTCCTGACACTCACAGATTGGGCTGAGAGAACTCCACAGCGGCAACACGGCCAAAAATGTGTCCGCTCGCTATCTCGCTCTCCCTCCCGCCTTCCCCCATTTCTCTCTGTTTATGATGCACAAGCAACGCATCAAGAAAGTACAGATGAGCAGGCTTGCCAACTATGCTTTATCATCACACATCAAATCCTTTAATCCTATCTTCTGTTATCACCGGCCCTAAGACAAAGTCCAAAAGAGTCTGGAGAGGAAGAGCACCCTAAATGAACAGGCCTGCTGTTGTTTCAGCTTGGACTAAAACAGGGAGGCATATTTAAAACCCTACAATCTCCCGTGTGTGATCCCGCGCATTCCAACCAGCGCACACGTCCCACGATGTTGACATACCTCCGAATATCTGTCACTTCTCTCAGAAGAGCACCCCGAGCCCAGTGTGTTTTTGCAGTGAAAGGCGAACCGCGGCTCAGGTCACACATCCTTCTCAGTGCTCCTCTGTCCCCCGTCCCCTCCACTCTCTCTGCCTCCCATGCATCCGCTGTCAGTCACAACCGTAAGATGCATTAAAAGGGTCGCTTGAGGCGGTCACGTCCTTCGGAGCCCGCCGTAGTCCAACACTTGATCAAGTTCATGCCCATACGTGCACAGCCAGAACCCCCCCCCCCCCCACACACACACACACACACACACAGTGATAAAATGTTTCCTAAGGCCTGGAGTCTGTCAGGCCTCTCTGTCTAAGTTCTCTCTTTCAGGCTCGGCATGCCTTCACACCCCGGCGTTTGCCAGCCAAGGTGAAGTAGTTTGAAAACAACACACAATTTCCCCTATTTTTTTACATTTTAAATTCAATACTTTACTTATTATATAACATGTAAGAGAGATATAGATAGATTGACACTGATTATAAAATGCCAGGATGACTACACACTTTGACTATAATTAAGCACAGTTTATATCTATATCTCACACGAACACACTCTGTCCCCATGCTGCTGTTTTCAGGGCTCTGGCGTGTGGTGTGGTGGTGCAGATGGTTGGAATAGCTGGCTGCTTGGTACAGGATGCAGCCTAGCTGATGGAAATCCCTGTGGTTACCGCGGTTAGCAGGGAGAAGGGGCGTAAAAAGCCCCCTAGATTTGGGAAGGGCTTTTTAAGTGCCGACAAGTAATATTCTCCATTTGAATAAATTGTAATTTACTCCAGGGGCATGCTTCTACTGAAGAGCTCTCTTGGACCTGTGTGTGTGTGTCGGTGCTGCGTGTGTGGTGTGGATCCATGCGTCAGTGTTGTGCTGGTATGCGTGTGTGTGAGGTTCCCAGGGGTAAATGTGCTGGAGATAGCAGCCCAGGACTATTAGTCTGTGGTTAGATTGGCCGCGTGTTGTTGGAAGCAGGCATGACAGGGAGGTATTTGTGTGTGTGTCGGTGTGGGTGTGGGTGTGGGTGTGGTGGGTGGGTGAGGGGACGTGAGAGAACTTTTAACGCGATGCGCTTGTTCACGTGCGCGTGTCTGTATCCGCGTGCTGATGTAATGTGCGAGGAGCTTGATGTATTGGGTATGGTTTCCTGTCGCTCACTCGCCGTGGGCACATTGCTCCATCAGTCTGACCCAGATTCTTGTTTTTTAAACCTCAATGCTCACAGCTCAAAATGTTAAATGCTTTCTATAAAATCTACCAGTTACTTTTGTCATTTATTCATATTTCGCCGTCCTGACCCATTGTTTAAGAAAGACTGCCCTCAAGTGAAGTGGCTCAGTTGTGCTGTTCATCCCAGATTGGGGCTTTTGTCTGCAGTTCAACCGACCCTCTGGGAGATATCAGGTTAACCCACGCAGTGACTGATCAGAGACAGAGAAGCTGATGAAAGGGACTGATGTCCACATTGATCCCTGGAGAAAAGACACACTTTCCTGTTGATTATGGTCAGAGGCCACGTTAGGCTGACCGGTTGAAAGTGACATGTAATTATGGGCATTACCTTAGGCAATGAAAAGAAAAGTAAGAGATGAACTTCATCATCAGGCAAAGGTTAATTAGTCAGTTACCTTTTGATAATGGTTTGTGTCTAAGCTCACATTCAGGTGTAGTACAGTCATGTATTCTGTCACACTCTATCTTATGTCTTCTGATACAATAATAATACAAATAGAAATAGATTTTCCATAAAGATTACTAAGTCAAAGCCTTCATCAAAAAATGAAGTTAAAATCAGAAGTTAAATCATTCCGTATAGAGAGAGGCTCTAACCCAGATCCAGAGTAGTGCGTGTACATTATCAAACTACCAAAAAGGTAAAAAGAATAAATAAGGAAAACCAATTTGACCTTCAGACGTCACTGACAAACACGTTTACTGTATAATTACAAAGAAAAAAAATGAAAGTAAATACTTATTCAACTGTCCATTTTGCTGTACACCAAAGGTTTTGATCATCTGTACATCAGAATATATCCGGGTTCTTTAGAGCCATCATAAATCATTATAGTATGTCGAGTATAAAAGAAACCTCTCCCTAATCACTCAGCTCTCACACGTCTTCTACTGGATATGGTTGAATCTGCCCCTCAATGGCCTGAAGAAGAACACCAGTTCTCAACTGTGAAACAAGCGGTTTTTGGCTTCTAGATGTGCGAAGTGTAACACATGATTCACAGCTTGACCTTTGTTTAAAATGCATTTGTCCTTAAGTTTGTCTTCGAGCATATTTTCAAACCTATTTTCCATCAAACTTGAATAAAAGCTTACTTTTAGTAAGTTAACGTAACCACACAAATTATTCTTGACAAGCGTATGTAGCACATCGGCCTCCTCAGAGGTCAAGTAGAGCTCTTTGTCCCGTGAAGAACAATGTGATTTACTCCACATAACCACCTCCTTACTTATGCTATCAGCTGCCATTTGAATCAAGCAGTTCCACTGTCTGATCACTTCACGTTGCCTTGTACTGACCCTGGTATCCCTATTGTGATGAATTCAGTATGTGTATGTACACAAGTGTGTCTGTTATGAGAACAACATGGACCTGTTTTGGTACTTTGTTCGGGGGGACTTTGGATCTTTAGGGGGAGATAGCAGGTCAACAGTATGTGCACATAGACATGGTATAAATCATCTGAACGCTGGGAGCCTGAAGATTAATATGACAAGCTCAGCAGTGTGTGTCGAGTTCTAGTCATAAATCAGAAAAAAAATGTATTTATTCGTTCTAATAAATTGTGAAAGTGTGAAAGGGCTTAGAACATTACGATGGAAGTATATGATGCCATTCTCTATTGTGATACTTTTTATTAAGCTAGTTAGGTGCTAAATTTGACACATTTTGACCTCTTTAGAATTGATAATGGTATAACTTCAAAATAACGCATTAAATAAGACACCAAGACCTTGATGAACACGATAGAAAACATCCATGCTGTGATTTGGTTTAAATACCTTTTGAAATTTTGAGACTTCTGCAAGAATTGCATTTTTCGACCATTGTATGGCAAGCGCTTCTGTTCTGGAAACTGCTACGATGTCAATATACCGAGGAAAGTCTTATATCTCCTGAATTCTCTGAAGGTCTCTAGATTGTGTTTGAGGTGAGAGGCCAAGGGAAAATCACCATGCCAGTTTTCCTTCGCCAAAATTGAGCCTAACTTTAGAGCGTTATTCAGCCCCCTTCTTGAAAAGCTAGCATGACATGGTTGGTACCAATGGATTCATTCTAGCGATAACACTGAGCCCCAATAGCCACTTAAAGACAGTTACATCAGTAGGTCTCAAAGGGTTAAAGATGGGGTCAGGAACATTGGAGAAACCTGCGACAGTACGCTAGATTTTGACAGTATGCCAGCGAAAAACCCAGCACAGTGTTGCCAACTCTTTTCTAATTCATGGCCCGAGGCAGGACCAGGGTCCAGATATAACCCCGATCCATGGAAACCTGTGAGGCGAGAAAGCACAAAGACTCTGAGGAAGAAGCAAAGTCAGTAATGTGCATTAATGGGACATGAATTTATACAGAAGTAGAGAGAGAAGAGGAGAGAGGAGCTCAGTGCATCCTAGGAAGTCCCCCGGCAGTCTAGGCCTATAGCAGCATATCTATGACTGGTCCGAGCAGCGCTAGCTCCAAAAGCTGCTAAATCGAGCGAGAAAGTCGCCAAGTCGGCAACACTGACAGCTCGTCCCTTCAGGCCTCCCTTCAAAGCATCTCCCCCGAAATGATCGTAATCCCTCTGAGGATTTACCTGTCTCTTAATGGCCATACAGAATCATCCAGTCTCACATCTATGTCAGCTCACTGGACAAATTAGCCAAAGGGCTCTATGCTCAAGCACAAATGCTAACGTTTTTCTTTTTGAGAGGTTAGCAAAAGCCTTTTTGTTAACATGTATTCTTAGGACCTGTCACTGAGGGGCTGGAACCATTCCTCCCTCCAGTGCTTGCTGGGAGCAGGCTTGATTAATAGGAAATGTCTCGAGAAGTTCTGAACCTCATGTTTGTCTCATATCGCAAAGACGGAGAAGAGGTTTCAACAGCATAATGTTGCCAGTACATTTTTTAAATCAATGACTCCTGAATATTCTGGGGACCCATTCTCATCTTTCTGCAACCCATTTGGTCCCCATCCAACCATTGTCAAACAATGTACTACATCCCCCCAGCTTTCCACCACAGCTGCCACAGCCAAGACTTTCATGAGAAATGCAGGAAGGACAGTGAGTCTCCACCTTTCACCACCCTCTTTTTTGATCTCCGCACAGTTCGTTCCCGCTCATCCCTTCGAATTTGTCACTCTTCCGGAGATGCTGTGATTTTGTTTAGATTCAGCCTTGTATATCTGATGAGCCATCGGTCTGTCATGACTCTTGAGTGTGTATTTATATGTGAGTAATTCCTCTCCCTGTGTAGTTTGTCCCAGAGGAAGCTCTGCCTCTGACATGAGGAGATTAATTTAATTATCATGTTGATGAGAGCTTAGCAGCTACAATCTCATATGTGTTGTTCTATGTAAATGTCAATGTGTTAGCAGTTTAAAAAAATATGTTTTCATCCTCTCCATCAAAACCTTGGCCTTGAAACTACAACAAAGAGTCTTAAACCGCACGTTGCAGCCCCGTTTGGGCAGCAGAACTGTTTCTGGTTGGCCTCCACATGACAAGAAGTGTTGGTATGTTTTAATGACCCTGGACCACGTTATGAAAGCAGACGTTTTCAATCCATTCAAGTTCACCGACCCGTGTTGGGCTATGATGTCAGTTACAGAATGTGGTTCTCTCACTGTAGCCGATGTCTATTGTTTTGACAAGCTCTTCATTACTTTGTCTGTAGTAGAAGTCAAATTAAAATAATAGTAAAAAAGTATCTTTTTCTTCCTTTGGCTGTTCCTGTTAGTGGTCGCCACAGCCGATCATCTATGTCCATCTAGTTGGCCACCCAGGCCTCGACCGAACGGTAAGCAGATTATTTATGATCAGCATTTATGATTTGGCCTTTCCTGACGCAACCCCCCGGGGAGAAAACACACAAAGAACACGGCCTTTACCACACAGAAAGGTGTTCCGAACAGCAGCCGACAATGCTCCACAGTATACCTTTAACCAGCTCGCTGTTTGACCCTCTCGTGAATCAGAAGTCGGAGGTGCAGGTGAAGAATCGGTACGCGTTGTGGTGCAATTTGGTGCTACCCTGGGTTCAGCACCACGGACAGCACCGTAGTGCTGCGTGACCACGGGAGCAGCTCTGGGCAGCGTTGTGAGCCCGGCGTAGTGGCCACAGTGACACCCTGAAAGCGTCTCGCCGTACACTGTACATCCACCACTGAAGAAACTAAGAGGATATCTTTCTTAGCATTGCACATTTAAAAAAAATACAATTGCAATTATCAAAATCTAAAACTTAACAACAACGTTTGATTGAGCTTTATTAAGATGGTATTTTCGGGAACAATAACACAGTCGGAGACAGTGAAAGACACTCGTGCACATGCGTTTCTGGCCCCCGAGCTGGAAGCAGGAGGAACTTTTGTAGTGTATGGCCACGTCTTTGTTGTATGTTGTCGACATTTTACTGACCTCAGTTCCATAACACGATCTTCCAGTCTGTGGTCAGTGGGTAGCGGGTTATATCCCACGCTGAATTTCTTCTTCAGCGGGAGAGCTTGTGGTTTAAATCACAGAGAACCGAATCCTCTCTGTAGTGAAGTGTTAATTTGCGCTATGCATTGCATTGTCAAACCAGTGGAGACATCATGTCTTCTGAGTTAGACTGCAGTCAGCCTACTGTTGCTGGTGGTTCAGAGCACTTGTTGTCCAGGTACGGTTTCCAGATGCAAAGTTTCCCAAAGAATGTATTGCATATTGTGGACATGTAACCCCTTCGTAATCACCAACATTTTCGTTTGTAACTATAATCTGATCACATATTTCTTTCTCAGTAACTGTAAAGGATTACAATGACATTGTCATTTAATTACATAATGCCCTATGTCCCCATGTAACTAGTTACTCCCAACACTGTACAGTGTGTTTATTTATTTGTGTTTGTCTTATTCAATGTGCTAATGTAAAGTATGTGTTAGCCCTCCAGTGGACTGATGTATCCTGCTGTTTGTACAGTGTTGGGCTGGGATAGGGTACGCTGTCATGACCAGGAACAAACGAGTAGAAAGGATGGATGTTTGGGTGGAAGTTGGTCTCAACACCCCGTGGGTGAAAAACCATGTATGCCTCTGTGTGGCTGTATATGTACTCTATATAATAGTTCCCCTCTGTCGTAAGCCTTTGTTTTTCTGTGTTCTTTAGACTGACACAAGGCCCCTGTGCTTCCCCGACTGCTGACTCTTTCACCCCCCCAGCGTGCGGTTCACAAACCTCCCTCCTCTCAGACAGTGCTCCTTTTGTCGCTCCCTTCATTTGGTGCGAACACTTGCCGCGTCTGTGTCTCCCGGAACCCTTGAGGCCCTGGATGTCTAAGATGCCTCGGTAGAGAACCAGAGGGAGAACTTTGGAGCAATGTTAGTCGAGCGTAAACCTCTTAGCGTCTCCTCTGTCAACCGCGGACCCACACAATGCCTTCTCTCTGTACCTTCTTCCAGCTCTCAGACCGCTTCTTAGACTTGCAAATCTGTGCTTTGATGTAGCACTGCCTTGCTGCTTTTGTCAGAGACAGGGAGCCAAGGAGGAGAGAAACATTGCAGACAGCTGTTAAAGCCACCATAATACCCTCATGTTACATGGGTTGGCCCTTGCTGCCCTGGCAAGGATGCTGTTGTGTCTCTCTTTAACTCATTTATGCTCTTTTTTTCTTTTTCGCTCACTGCAGTTCAACTGTGTCTCTGGTTTCCCCCCCATTCTCGCCCTTCCTAGAGGACAACCTAATCCAAATTCTTTTGTTTTGTTGTCTGGGTATAAACCTGTTTCTCATTTGTTAGGTGGCTAGCTAGCTCCCTGGTCCCAAAGTTATTTCAGTAGACAAAACAGGCCTCTGTTCCACAAACCACTTTTCTGATCTACACCCACGTCATTAAATAAGACAGGCGGTACAAAGACTTGTCCGTCATTGTATACCTTTGGTAAATGAAAATGACATTGCATCTTTTTTATTTTCTATTTAGATGTAGCGCTTATTTTGGTGGAATTGATTGGTAATCAACCATCTAAAAACCGGTCGCAGCCTCTTCGGGCCTGTGATAGAAACTTGCGCAAAGCTACTGGTGTTGTTTATACTTCTACTCCATGTCTCAGAGTCTCAAGTCTCCCATTATAGTCTGAGTGGGACGGAACGAAGGAATGGTAGTAATGGGTAGACGACCGCTGCGGCTTTGTCGGCTCGTCTTTTGCAGCGTCGAGGAACGCAGATTACGTCTCCACTGCGGACAGACACTAGGTTTGTGTTATGTGCACCCAAGCACATTCCTGCTAGAGGACAATAGACGGACAGCGGTTACATTGGCAGGAGTGACTCGTTCTGTCTGCAAGAAGACAGGGGGGTGTGTGTGTGTGTGTGTGTTTGTGTGTGTGTGTGTGTGTGTGTGAGAAAGCTTGTCTCAAACTGTATGTGTAGCAAACTGTATGTGTTTCATCTACGCCTGACACCCACATTATTAAAGCAGACGCTTGAATTGTTGCCATCCAGATGAGGTAATGGCTCTGCGTTCACCAGGAAGTTAATAGTCATTGCTTTTGGTTATGACTGACTGAAATCTTAGCGTCTTTTACAGGAAACTTTGTTGCTTGTGATTTTCTCTCGGGACAGAATTAAGCATTGGACCAGGCAGTAGACATGACATCGCACCCGTGATGGAATGTGGTCGGTTATTAATTGACTCACCGAATGTAAGTTACGGTTTAGGCGGGCGGTGGTTCTCAGACGTTAACACCTTTTCTGAATGTGTCAGTCCCCGTGTTTGGGTTCTGCGTTCTGAGTTTCCATGGCAACTGGGAAACGTGCGCGGTGGGGTTTCAAAAAGTTCACGTGGTACTGATCTTGCGATAAGAGCAACGTGATCTGTGTGTGGATTTTAACATCATCACTCTGAGCCCCTGGGATTTGGTTTAGTAGACAGGTGTTACTTGTTACGTTTGGGTTAGTCACTAATTCAGCAGACTGCGGGATTTGAAAACATACGTCAAAGCCTCATTATGTTCTCGCAATAATACCTGCAGGCTCTAAGTTATTCAAGCAGATTGGATTGTGGCGGCACAGTCCGTAAGCCAGTGGTGTTATGGTAATATACGAACCTCAGCTCTCACCAATGTTTGACCACTACAAGGCAAGTAATCTCCATGATGATGTGGCCCTGAGGTCTGACTGTGGACATTAGATTAAAGAAGAATGGAGTTGATTCAGTTCGAGCAAGAATGGACAATCCCATCTCCAAATCAGTCAGTGGATACGTCTCCATGGATCTGAGATGAATCATCTGTAGCTTAGCTATATTAGTGTATTTGGACAAACATGTCACTGTAAACCTTCACGATGATACAAGGCTTGGATGCTCTGTCAAACCAAAAGTCATATCAGCAACGTGTAGTCAGTTCATTTCTCAAGAATTGGGTTACATGATTGTAGGTGGATTATATTACTGAGTGAAAAACATGTTTGGCTAAAGCCTTCTATTGATACATCAATAGCCCCGGTCAAGTTACATCCAAAGAATTTGGACGAATGCTTGTATTTTGTTGGCCAGAGTTGTTGTTGGAAAAAGCAACAGAGTGACATGACCCTGGTCAAATCCTGCTCCCTATCAGCGAAAACGGATAACAGACAACATTACAGCACAATGCAGTCACAGAGTGAAAATGCTTTGTGTGGTTCCATCCAATTACTCAGTTTTAATAATCCCCCTGCAGATCGTTCCGGTACCAAAGCTGGAGCCCAGTAATGTGCTGGAAGCTGCGCGTCCGCAATCAGCCAGCCCTAATCACAATCTCTCCTCCGGGATTTAAGGAAAATGAGGAGCGATTGAGATTTCACATTTCTTTCACACTCAATACCCAACTTGGGTAATATCATAAGATGACAGATGGGTTCTTAGTTGGTTTTGGACAAAAAGTCTTCAACTCAGCGCCAGTGTGTGAGGGTCAGCGTTGGAGTTTTAAATAAAGATTTATTTGGAAGTGAGAAAATGAAACGTATTTAGCATGTGGGATTACAGGCTGAAGGCTGGTTTTACTCAAAATGTTGTTTTTCTCGATACTAGCAGAGTAAGAGAATCACATTTTTCAAAGTCCATTTAGATACAATTGATTATTATAATTCATATATTTACTGTTAGTAGAGTTTGAGTTTCTGGTGACCTTTAAAAAAAAAAAAAAAGAATAATAATTTAATAATGACTATGTGCCACTTATTTCAGTCCAGTCATGTTTGGCACCTTGACACACTGGTCTTGTGGAGCCATTATGCAGTACTGGCAGCTCTGGGCTTTACTCTCTCGTCGGGCTAGAGGGGGTATTTCATCATTTTGGTTCTTGGGGGTAGAGATCTTAGAATTAGGAAGTTGTGATTGTGGTTGCTTATCATCACTGACATGATTAACACCACAACTTAAAAAAAAAAAAATAGCTGAATTTAAAGTTGCCTTCAACATTTAACTGGTTATGAAAGAGTCTTGAATTAATTCTGATGACTCTGGTGCTCGGAAACATGACCGCCAAAATCAACACAAAATAAAAGTTTTTTTCAAAAGTTTGAATTGTCGTCACACAGTTTCTCTCTCTCCACTGTCATCTTGTCACCTACAGGATACTTAATATTAGCGTAGCTAAATAATTTAGCTTCCACATCAGGGTAAAAAGATTGTTTCACATTTTTCTATCTATCTTAAAGCAGTACATTGAATACATTGAATGTTCGTCCCGCACTTACTCGCTGCAGATGAACCCTCTCCTGAAGCAACCAATACCTCTCACAGTGTATACAGTATATGGCATAAGTGTGAACAAAAAGGGTTCTTTTCAATATAATAATATCTCTGCCGTGTAATATCTGAAGGCAGCAGGTATCTGTTCAACTGGAGTGATGTTGTTGGCGTGTTGTAAAATGAACACAGCTCCCCGTGCTTATGTGCACATCAAACCTGTTGTTTTGATTTATTACTCGACACAGTTTCTTTTGCACATCAACAGCAGTGTTGGAGACTGACGCTTAAAACAGTTCACACAGCTCCACGAAAGTAATGGTGTTATCACTTAAACTTAACTTCTTGCTTCGCTTATAATTCCCTGAGGACCATCCTCTCCCACATTTCACTCAGTGTCTGCATCCTAAACACATGGTAACCAGGGTAACGGTTGCACGCGCCATCCATTGTTTGTCTTTCGTGACATCTCAGTTACGCCTGGAGGGGATTTTTGGCACCAATGTCCACTTCTACTCAAGGATGAACTGATTAGATTTCGGTGGTCAAAGGTCACTGTGACCTCATGAAACAGGTTTTGAGCCATAAATCAAGAATTCATATGCTAACTATGACAACACAAATGTCTTCATGGTTAAAACGATGAAGTGATGACATATCCGACAGACATGGATGCAAAATGCAACTTAACTGGTTTGCGGCGGCAGACAACCCAGAGTCGTTAATTTGAGTTTTTACTCTACAGGTAGATGTGTTCCTGTGGTGAGCAACACGATGCAATAGAGATTGTTCGGGTTCAACACTAAAGTTAAAGAATACTTTAGAAACATCAAGTTGCCTCAAAGGAAAACACTGTACAGAACTCCCAACCATCAACCTGTGGACATAAAGAGATCCAAAACAGACAGGAAGGACATCTGAGACATGACGCATCATCAATGATGTGTTGAATGAAACAGCACAAAGTAAATGGTGTACGGCTCATTCTTTTTCTTTTCAGTACGGACCATTCGGGGCGCCGTTTGATCCTCGGCTGCTACGAGTCCTGTGCCGAAGTGTCCCCTGAGCAAGACACTGAACTACTTCTCAGGATAGAGCCGGGTCACATGCAGAGAACTAATTTCCCCTTGTGCGATGAATAAAGTTTATGTTATCAGATCGTTGCCACTTTAATACCATAACACCTCAAAATGGGAGGACAAAAAGTCACGTTGGCCCCCCCCCCCCCCCCCCCTATTCTGGCGAGAGAGACATATGGGCATTTGAGTACAGTTTTGAGACTTAAAACATGTGAACCCGTCACATTCAGACTAAGCCTCATCTTCCTACAAAGTATTTCTATTGGTGAAGTTGTGAGTGTGAGGCCAGGCATTATAAACACCACATGTGGCTTACTGGATTTTCTCAGTGTCACAACAGATGAACACGTCACAGAGACGCAAAACAGCTTCTTATTATTCATTCTTGTTATCCTACGTGTCCAGTTCATCTGTGTCACCGCCGTTTTGTTTTTGTTTTTTTTCTTCCACTGCTTGAGTCAGAGCGGTGATGAATTAAAACAAGAACGGCGTTGGCCGTTTGAAGTTGGAGGAGAGACGTTATTATGACTTCTCCCTCAAAGGTCAAGTTGAGCCACAGCGAGAGGGGGAGGAAGAGAGGGGTTAAAGGAGGGAGAAGTGTTGGAATAACTAGTTGGCTCCTCGCAGATGGTGCTGAGGCACGGCAGAGCGGGTTCACCACCACAACATTCTGACCACAATTTACACCAATTTTTTTGTGCGATTAATTTGCATGTCAACATATTTCTTTAACTGTTTTTTGGACCGTCATTTACTAAATGAACATCATGCTGTATTGAAGAAGACTTGAAACTAGAGATTGAGACCATAAACTCATGTTTACAATGTTTACTGAGGGAATAAATCAAGAGAGAAGTAGAGTCATTTTCTCATCGACTTCTATACAATCAGAGGAGTCGCCCCCTGATGGACATTAGAGAGAATGCAGGTTTAAGACACTTCAGCATTTGCTTCACTTTTCCGGCTCGGAGGTTGTTGCCTGGTCCGTGACGAGACGGCAGACTTGATTACTTCTTTCAACCTTGACAAAGGCTTTGCACAACAGATCCACTCTTTCCATTCCTACCTTTCACAAAAAAAGCCCTAGATATATGCACTGTGTAACTATTCACCAGCGGTACTCGGAGCATTTCACTAAAATAACCTCAATCAAATAGTTTACAGTACCCTAAGCTATACAACAATTGAGCTCAGACTGCACTGGTTCCATACGATCCTAGTACTTGGTCCTCTGCCTGTGCAAATCCATTCAAACATTTTATGGAAAAAAATGTTGCAACAGTATGAATGGTTTTAATATTCGGTGATGAGTGTTTTGCATCTAGTGTGATTTATACATCACGCGGTGTGATGGCCTTCAGGCTTACCGTTAACCTCTGCCACCTGGCTGTTTACAGCACCCTGCCACTTTCCCCGTGAGCAAGTCACTGAGCTGGAGATCTGAGAAATTATGTCATTTCCACTCAACCAACAAGGAGGAGTGATGATCTTGAAGAAATTCAGGCTTTGATTAAGAATGTTGTTGTAAAGAAATCTGCCTTCAAACGGCAAAGAAAGACTACAGCGGAGAGAAACATAGAAGGTCCCGGCCAGGGTCCCCCATGCTCTCTGACCTCAGGAGTAATTTGTTTTTCTTTAGTCAGATTGGCTAAACGCTCGGCACATTGAGGCGACAGGCCGAAGTGTAAATCTTCAAAAACGCTTTTCAGTGTTCCACTTTAGTCGCAACTCCTCTGGGAGAGGATTGAACCCCAGCCCACCTTCCTCGTCCCCCCGTCTTTCTAGACTCTCCCGCTCACATGCATTCTTTGTCTTTTCTCACGTCCTCCCTCCTCCCTTTCCAGCTCTCGCAAGTTTGAAGTAGTGTTGGCAGTTGGGCTGACACGGAGAGTTCAGTTAGGTGGCAGGTCAGCCGCCCTGCCTCGGGGGGGGGGGCTTTAGATCTCCCTGCGTATTTATGATTCTGCTCCTGTATTGTGACCATAATCTCGTGACAACGCTCACATTGTTTTGACAATTTGCTTTTCCTTGTCACGCATGACCTCACTGGAGCACAGATGTACCGTATGCAAGGATGGACATCTGACCAGCCTTCTGTGCTGCATGGTGTGTGTGTAGATGAAGGGGCCACGGCTTGTATCTATCTGTGACCCCCTGCAGCCATGTGGTGGCCCCACATTATGAGGAATTGTCTGGAAAGTGGTCGGAAAAATGTCACCATCGCAAGGTTGTTTGTGTATCAAACGATAGGACACCGTCTGTTTAACGCTGCCCCCCCGAGTGTGTGCGTCTGCACACAGCCACACACGTGGATGGGCTCCACAGTGAAGTGACGGATACGAAGCTGAGGAAGGTTGAGAGCCAAACTGTTTGCCTCTTATTTAGACGTGTGGAGAACAGAGCGCTACACATCGAACCGCACACACACACACATAATGAGCTTCCACATCAGCTGTTTCCCAGCAGACGGTTTATTGTGTGCTGCCCTCCAGCAGCAGCAGCAGCAGCACGTCTGTTCAGCACCAGTAAACAGGAACTTTGTTGTCTCCCTTCTTCGCCCTACAAAGACTGTTTACTTGCCTTTTGCTCTGGAATAAATAAAGGACAAGGAGACCAACCTCTGATGTCTGCTGTCTGCTGTCTCTGTGTGTGTGTGTGTGTGTGTGTGTGTGTGTGTGTGTGTGTGTGTGTGTGTGTGTGTGTGTGTGTGTGTGTGTCCTGCAGCTGCTGCACATCTGCATTGAGGGATGGGGGAACTGGCGCTGGTCAGAGGCCTTCAGCGTGGACAACGTAGGGACCCTGCTGAGGACCATTCAGTACAAGGGACGCACAGCTTCACTCATCATCAAGGTGCTGCAGCTCAACGGTGTCCAGAAACAGGTACGGCTTACTGGGCGTTTTTGTTGTAATGAGACATCTTAAATATATCAGAACTAATGCACGAGAGGAGAATTTTGTATTTTTATTTTCTGAATAGCCTTAATGGAGTTCGTTCATGTTGTCATAGACTTGTCATGCTAATTTCTTTTATTTCTTGGGACATAAGAAAAGGTTATACATATTTCATATTTCGGGACAAGAGGATGTCAAATGTGTACATATTGTAAAGCCCTCTGAGGCAAATTTGTGATTTTGGGCGATACAAAAATGAATTGAATTGAATATATAATAATAAAGGTTAACCAGAATAATGGTAGAACTAACTTTAGTTAGTTTAAGCAATACAATGAGAGACAATGTTGAGTGTTACTCAACCAGGATTTAATTTACAGAAAACAAAAAAGACCCTCAGTACTGGCAACACATTTTAATTGAATATATTTGTGGTGAAAACGCACCACAGCAATAAAGAAGGCCCAGTTTTTAATGTAGGGACAGCATTTCTGTTTTTTGTCAGTTTTCATAATCTGTTTTATGGCACTCAAACAAAAGCTTATGAGCTTGAAGCCTCCCCATTGATCACAAAGAAGATCACAGGAAATCATAAACCAGCTGCGGTCCCTTTTTACACAACTAACAGCGTGTTTTTTTCCACGAATGCAACGCAGAGCCGCCGTGTTCCTGAAAATGCCGAGATGCCGTCGGATTACGGTGGTGACACTTTGTTATGTAAACAGTGTCGAGTGTCGCACATGTCTCCCTCTCGTTCTCCAGACAAAACAGACTCGGCCTCTCGCATTCCTTCCCCCGTCTGTCCCAGACTTTGTTTACATCTTGTTCCCATTGGATCCGATGAAAGGGTTTGAGTGTCGGTCGCCTCCAATTCACACAACACGCATCCTCAGAGTGGGACGGCGGCCGTCACCGCAGAGTACATTGGCTCCCGCTTGCATGAGTGCACCTCATCTTGTGTACTTTTTGAGGGACGGGGGGGCAGTTCATCCTCGATGTGTCATACACTGTCCCTCTCTGTCCAGCTATGGTCGTTTATATTGACACCTCACGTTGACTGCTGCTGTAAATGATGGCGAGATTTCTCTCATCAGAAGCCAGGATCTTTCTCTCCAATATCAGTACCAACGCCACAACCTGCAGAACACACACATGTAGACATAAAACACACACACACAGAGCGTTGAAAGCAATCACTTCTGAGCACATTTAGATGCGTCAGTCCCAGATGAGAGCTCCCTGGTGGCTTTGCTTTGCGTGTGCATTCGTGTCTATAGATACAAACATAACGTGGATACGTCCACACAAGTAGGGATTGTATGTACAGTCCATATATCGGTGGATCGTGACCTACTGTTGAAAGAAAAGTAGTACATGCATATGGTATATGGATGCATTTCTGTAATTGCTTAAAAAAAAAAGTGATGCATCAGCATTTCTTAACTTTTTTTTTTAAACCCTGTTTTTCCATAGTAAAGAATCCTGTAGTGTTCCTAAATGCATTGGTATGCTTAGCCCAAAATGTATGTCAAGCAGCGTCTAAAACACTAAACTCATGTAGCAATTCTTGTTTTAATGAACATACTGGGACTCAGATCTAGAGCTTGTGTCAGTCTTTGCATTCAAGGCTTGGTGTTATTTTAGTTGCATTTAATCCTCTGTAACCTTCTTCTCTTCCAGGTAATAATCTGCGGGCGGCAAGTGATGTGCAGCTACCTGACTCAGGACATTGAGCTGCGGGCGGTGCAGCACTACGTGGGGCCCGACGGCCAGACGGTGGTCAGGGAACACTCCGACTGCCTGGAGGCTGGGGCCAAGCTGCCCTCGTACGTGCTGGAGGACGCCGAGATGACAGAGCTGTGCGTGAGGGCCAGGGGAGATGAGGACTGGTCCCAAGACGTTCAGCTGGAGAGGAGGGAGAAGGGCAACAGCAGCTCTGTTGTGCAGGTACGGTAACACAAACGGACCTGGACTGAGACCTTGGAGTCGCTATATGACCTTTGAGTTGAAGTCCTTTAAATTGTTTTAAATGTCATTTTGAAAACACACGTTTGACGTGGAGGGGTATTGTTCACAAACACAGATGGACGCACGCATTGCATGCACCACTGCTTCTAACCACTCCAGCCACACACACAGGTTTGGACTGGACCACCAACCATGTCCGGATCCTTCTCTCCTGGGTGGCCACAGTGGCAGAGCCGCTCACGGTGGGAGAACAGATGGAGATCGTCCCCTCAGATAGGCTTACAAAGGCCCTCCAACCCAAAACCCGACCATGATGAGAGGCAGAAAATACAGTTTATGCTCTCTCATAACAACGCTAACCATAGACAGGAAACACTAGCTGATACGTGGGCACAGAGAGAGACTTTGAAGGCACTTTCGCACCGCTGGACCGGCGCCAAACAATCGCTCCTTTGCTCCGTCTCCTGCGGTTCTCGCTCTTGTTCTGTATTTTTCTTGGTTTCCCGTCGTTGTTCGTCCCTCTCTTTGTTTTCTTCCTTTATAAGCCCCTTGCTGTTCACAGCTAGCTAGTTTCTGCAGCTCCAGCTTCTGTGTGCGGCCGTGAACATCCCTGACTCTGCTCCAATCTCTCCTCTGTTATCTCCTCTCCTCAGATCAGCCGTTCATTACACATGTGGAGGTTTGGCTCGGAATGAGAGCCTGGACTAGTAGCTGGGTCCACAGATCTGTCGGTCTCCTAATATTTCACTCTCTCGTTTCCTCCCCCTGTCTCTCTCGCCCACACACTAGCTCGCTTGTCTATCTTGTAGCTGTTCACTCCTCTTCTTTATTTACTTCATCCCTTGGCATTCGGCTCGTCCACCTGTTCCCCCCTCTGACTCTCTCCCCTGTCTCTTTTATCATCCGTCAGATTAACCGGTAATCCATCTGTGGTAACTCCTCTTCCTCATATCGCACCTTCCTCCTCCCTAACTCCGATTTTCAACATCGTCCTTTACTTTTGACAAAGCACAGGAGGTCGTCTCGACCTTATCCCAGCTGTGAGTGTTTTCGGTGGATCAGGCCTAAAGAGAATCTGTTTTCCAAAGTTTCACTACCTCATCCCAACAAGGCTGTTTCTTTTTATTTTTTTCAAGGCGCACTCTATTAGAACTGAACGGTCTCTTGGCTCCATTCTCTGTCCCCACCAAGTACATGAAGTCCCCGGCTTGTCATAAACCTAACCGCTTGTAATGTGCCTTGGCACCCCCCGTTTTTAATGAGGAGCGGCGAGTGGATGGGACAAACACCAGTGACACATTAAGAGTGCTCAGCCTTTCGGTGGGCACATTCTCAGCGTTTAAATCTTGCTAAGATTTAAGTCCCCGTAATGACTCATTTATCCGGCGCTAGCAGTTGTCAGTCGGCTCAGCTGTGATATTGTGTCGTGGGGCTTTCGGGAGACTTTAACTTTAAACTACTGGAAGAAGCCATGAAACAAACGAGTTTTAGGACAAAACATGATAATGCGTTACTGATGGGGGCTATAAACATTCTGTCTGTGAATAAAAGGCAGCGCAAGGCAATAAAGTTATCAGATATCCATATTTTTGCACTGTAACCGCAAACAAAAACAATCAAGTTGCCCTCGGGTGCCCTTGATCAATCTTTTTTCTGTTAACCCGTCGCAGGAATGGAAAGATATGAGACTCCACACCCTCCGGAGCACTGTAAGACTAAAAGGTTTTGGATTGGACAGCTTGGAATCATAAGCAACTGTCAATAACAGCAAGTTTGTTTCTTTTTCAGGTGCCTTGCTCCAGCGGTTCTTTGCTCTATGTTTGGTGCACTCTTATCACAATTGAACCTGGCTCTCACATGCAGCAGAGAGTGGTGAGTATCTCTACACACACACGCTCATGTGTTCATTCATCACACGGTCATTTCTATGTTGTGACACAAAGTTGTTGTTTTTTATTTGCTGATGCTCTATCTGCTTTCAATATGTGCAGGTATTCCACTCTTGCCAGGTAGTTAGAGCAATATGTTATTGATTACTACGGGATGCTGTGCCATTATTCCAAAACTACCAATAGTCCAAAGAAATGTCCCATTTCCCCAACAGTCCCTTATCCAGAAAACAAACATCCATTGCTCCAAAAGTACTCCCTCTGTCAGCTACAAACAGAAGCACATGGCTAATTACTATGCAGGATGACGTCATCTGGTGGCAATAGTTTTTGTTCTACTATGGCGTGGCCCGGCCTACTCTGCGTCTCGGCTTACCCTGATATTCTTACCCTAAATAATCTCACTCCTCATGCCTAAACCTCACCAGCCAAACCAACGAAGTCAACCAGTACCAGCCAGTCAGAGGAAGAGTAGGGCAATTTATGGCTTCCCCGTTTTAAGAAAAAATATCGGATGACATCATTCTGCATAATAATTAGCCATGTTGGTGTGTTTTCAGAGCAATGGGCGTTTGCTTTCGGGATAACGGGCTGTTTGGCAAATGGGTTTTCAGTCCACTGGGACGTTGTTTTGTGTTTCAGTCCTCTACAAGAGAACACCAAAGCATTACATACCCATGTGCATTTCTTTTCACTTTGTTGGCATAATTCAACATAAAACCATCCCAGACCAGCCTGGTGTGGTTGTTTTTACTTGGTTGATCTGTACTATTGTCACACAATTTAGTGCCATGTTTTCAACCCAGTGTATCTTATTGGGATCGCTGTAATTCCTTAGTTAGTCCAAAACGAGGAAACAGACCTCATAAGAATACACGGCAGCTCAATTGTTGAACTTCTAACTATCCTTTTCCCAGCTTAATTCAGTGCTGCCTGTTTGTTTGAGCAGATTGTCTCACTGATGATTGTTCTGTATGACTCCCCTTTCAGGTGGTGTTCAGTCCACTGTTTGTCATGAGGAGCCACCTGCCAGATCCAGTAACCGTCCACATAGAGAAGAGGAGTCTAGGGCTGAGAGAGAGCCAGCTGATACGTGGCCAGGGCCACCAGGAGCCCCTGTTAAACACAGAGGCCGACCTCACCCACCACCTGACTTTCCAGGCCAGGTAATAAAAAGAACCAAAGCCAAGAGCTTTACCACATAGAGGATTGCCGAACATTTACAATACTTTTAAACCCTGATAAAGACAAAATAGATCTTAAGTGTATAAAAAAAAAATATATATATATACCTCACCTGCAAGACCAAGCAAAAAAGTGTTTTGGATCACAATAGTTTCCGTTCTCGTTATTTTCTCATGACCAAGATGGTTGCTGATCAGCAGTTCTTTCAGTCCAGCCTCAGATTATGTCATCAGCCACCAGCTCCCACCGCAGAGTCTGACTCTGGTCTTCTGTCGTGGTTTTTACACCTCGATGTGACAAAGGTGGAGAGACACTTACTTAAGATTCTTTCGCACCACATTTCCGATTTCCGTGAGCCAACTTGGAGACGTGATCCAGGGGAACCCAGGCACAGTCCAGGGGAACAGGAAGCCAACTTGGCAGCAGCTGAGACGCTGACACTCCCGACTCCAACATGTCATGTTGGACCATAATTACACCTCATTTAGATGCAGGCCCTAACAGAGAGCAGGTCTTTCGCCCCCGTATTGGATTGCGTGTATGCACACGTGTTTCCGTGGGCGCATCGAGGAGGGTCCTAACCTCTACGACGTGTGGTCTGCGTCTGTCGCTGTCTTAGTTGTCTGTGTGCCAACGCAAGTGTGGCAGTTGCCAATTCATCACAGGCAGTCTGTCACATACATCACTGCTACGCCTGTCGCTCGGGCCCCAGTTTGTCAGTGAGTGTTCACACGTTCTCATATTGTGCGTATCCTCTTACAAGAGACAGCTCTTCATCCAGTTTGTCGCGGCGGGTTCCACTAAGACGAACCAGTCGTCTAAAAATTGGATTGCGTCGCAATCTGCGCGTAAAAGGGAATCATCTGTAAGGTTGTGAATTCTAATGACATCTCCTGCCTCATTTGTCATGTCACAATGGCAGATGCTTTAGTCCAAAGTGTCTCTCAGTAACACAAGTGTTTATGTTGCTGTATGGGTGGCCCCAGGGCGGGAAATAACTACCACATGTGTACATGCCGCGTCCTTGTTGTTCCTACTGTGTTTGTGATCTGTACATCTGTAATCTATGTTGTTTTATGCGGATCCATGAAAGACACATCGCCCCTTTTTGGTTGCAGCTAGTGGCGATCTGAATAAACAGAGTAAACGTTGAGTGTAATTGAATCCCCTAGAGAGATTTTCTTTGCTGTAACCGTTTTGTGTTTGGATATCTGGTCACAAAGTTTGTTTTGATTTCAGCTGCCATTAAGGAACCACAGTGGCCATACAGTGACTGGGAATATTTTTGGCCCCTGTTGTTGGAGATAAATCCTTTTGGGGTTTTTTCATGTGCGCAAAAAAAAAAGCGAGCTCAGTAACAACTAAGTGTCTTGTCTTTCTGGTTTGCGACCGCAGTGCTCCTCGTGTTTACAATCCGTCCCCTGCCTAAACTGCCTCTCACCGTGTGAACGCACATACCCCACCCCCCAACAGCTCCATCCATCCATCTCTATCCTCAAAACACACACACTACAAGCCGCAATTGTAAACGGACGTTAACTCGCATACACACACATATACTACACAAGCAACCCCCCAACCCCAACCCCAAACCTCTAGGATGGATCCAATCTCCGATGTTCGCTGGTCAACAGCTCGTCTTTCCTTCCTGTAATTACACATAGTTGTGGGCTCTAATGGACGAGGTGGAGAGCAGAGCTGCGGTCTGCGACGCAAGAGAGACACAGACGGGTCTTAACCAGAACCGTTGCGTCCCGCTCCCCTCGAACCGGCCACCACATTAGAAAGCTGAGGGTTTATAATCAGAAGCCTCTTCCAGTCCCCCCCCCCCCCAAGAACTGCTCTGGATGAAAAGCTTCCTGTCAACACCTTGTCGGCGTCCTCTGTCTTGAGCAATAGTCTCGTGTTCCTTTTATAGCACAATGAGCTCTATTAATAAACTACTGCTTTGGGGTAAGGGGGCTGCTTTGCTTCAGCCAAGTGGAACTGGATGCTGCCCAGAGAAAGAGAAGAAGCTATTACAGTTTGGATTTAGTTCTTTTTTTGTTTTTGTTGCAAATCCATAATTGACCAGTGTCTGGGGCTGAGGTATCCAATAGGATGATTTACTGCTGTTTAGCTTTCTCTATGATCTTTGTGAATTAGTGTTTGTGAGACAAGAATGCATGTCAGGAAGGGAAAACAAAAGGCAGATTCAAGCCCTCGTCGAGGTTTCGGGCGGAAAAGCAGAGTTTAGCCGGAGGTCACTTTGATTGATGTGAACAGAACAATGGGGTCTGCTGCTGTCAATAGATGTCTTGTTCTTCAGTGACATAAAAAATAAGAACCAGTTTGAATCGTTTCTGGCAGTAGAATAAGTAAACGCGCTTCCAAGTCTGGTTTGCTGTCAAAAAATGCCAGCAGTGGTTCACAACCGTGTGCCTTTATATCCCCACGAGTGAGTAGGTTTTCATTTCAAGCAATCGCATGTCACACCGTCCACCACGGAGGACATAGTCAGGATAAGTGAAATCAGCTGGTACAGGAGGACCCTGCAGATTGTCGGGTAGAGATAGCGCATGTTTCTGTATATGTGTCCTGCGAGGGAATGTTTGTCCACACAGACAAACAAATGCACCTAACTCGGCTGGTTAACAAAATCCATAACGTCTTTTCAGGGAGGACGAAGACGCTTCCAACTGTGCCGTGCCGATCTCCACCAGCCTGATCAAACAGATCGTGAACAAGAACGGAGGCGAGGACAACCTGGAGCACATCCTGGCCGACTTCTACGGTCCGAGGCCCTCTGCCGGGCCGCCGTGGCCCTACGGCGCCAAAGATGCTGATAGGTACACACCCCACACACCCCCACACACACACACACACCCCCAGCTGCTGGTCAGTGCTCTGCATTTGTGAGGATTGCAGTTTTGTGTTTTTACTTCTACGATTTGTCTTTTTTTTAAACAGAATCTTGAGGCGCCCGTCTGCACTTAGAAGTGCCCGGGTAGTATAAACAAGGTGGAGCGAGGCAGGATAGAGAAATAATGGCACATTGGCACCATGACACCTTCTGATCTTTTATAATAAGTCAACGTGTGTTATTCTGTGCCATCTTTATTGTAGCGCTTCTGCGGCAAGTGTTAACTCCCACTGTTAGATTTCACAACACAAATGTCATTGTGTGTTTTGCAGTGTGTGCTCTCTAATAGTAGGCTTCATACAGCGTCCCTCCTCAAAGCACAAAGTTGTGAAAACAAACTCTTTAATGAGGGAGGCTTCTCTTTTAATTGCTGAGTCTTTGTTCACATAATAAAACCGTTAACAGCGAGGACAGTGCAGAGCCGCACATCAGAAGTCGTCCCCACAAACCGGAGGTTTGGGGGCTGTCACTCACTCACAATTCTGCTTTCTCACACTAGTCACAGGGCCTTGCGTGCAGTTAAAAAACTTGGCACAGCTTTGCAAGAGCGTACAGTGTGCGCGCTGTATGGATGAGTGCAAATGTGGCCCGCCGTGCATGAGGGTCCATACATGATCGGGGCAGCACACACATGTGGATCTGTCACTCTGGGAATCATCTTTTGTCACAAAGCAATCACATTCTGATAGCAGCCACATGCTCTCCCACAGGCTCCGAGTTACAAGAGAGTCCCGGCGGATCTATCTGCTGGACATGTGGCCCATATGTCTGCCTGTGGTTGCCCCCGGGGTTTCTCCACTCTCTATACGTACTCCAACATGCACACAGATTGTTGCCCTGCACATGGGTGCAGACACACACACACACACACGGTGGACGGCTGCTATCTGGCGGGTTTGGTGTCTGGTTTCTCCGTCAGCGCCCCCCCCGCAAGACAAAAGCCCAAGGCCAAAGCACGTTTCCGATCATGGAAGTGACAGTGGCAGCTTGTCTGAAGCCCAGAACTCTGCTACTTTTTGTTCAAGAGCATGAGGGGGGAAAACGATCTGAGGAAAAAGAACGTACAAAATATGCCAGTAGTAGGATTAATAGCACCGATTGCTATCTGTAAACACACTCAGAACTTGGACAGCAAGTGAAAGCCACAGTTTAATTTGTATGTTTTTGTTTAATGTTGATAACAGGGATGCAGTTTGCTGTTTGATACTAGGCTTCTCGGTCTCTCCAGTTCGGTGGAGAAACCGAACCTACTGCCTGGCAGGGAGTGTGTAAATATTGTGTCTTAAAGGGCCAGAGGAAGTTGAAAGTGGTAAACGTTATTTTTCTTTCTCTGTTGGATTTTTTTAAATGGCAGAGAGGCACCTCCACAATCATTAAACAAATAGCTTGTAGTGGTTAGGTTTAGGGTAAGCCCTAGCTGCAGGGTGTGTGTGTGTGTGTGTGTGTGTGTGTGTGTGTGTGTGTGTGTGTGTGTGTGTGTGTGTGTGTGTGTGTGTGTGTGTGTGTGTGTGTGTGTGTGTGTGTGTGTGTGTGTGTGTGTGTGTGTGTGTGTGTGTGTGTGTGTGTTTTCAGAGCAGTGTGCTTCTCAAAATTCATACTTCCTAAGCCCTCAGCTCCGTAGTTGGCAGGTTTTGACAGAAGCTGCTGAGCGCATTTCTTTCAATAACCTTTTTTCTGAGCTCCGTCATGTGATTTATGAGCCCTGTACCCTCAGCCTCGAGGTCAATATCCCGCTCAACCGCACGAGTCTTCAGGGTATGTGACGAGTCTGAGGTGGCAGTTTGGTAGGTTTAGCCGAGTGCAGGCCTGCCTCGGGGGAGAGGGGAGACTGGTTTTGAACTTCAGAGCGAGTCTGAGAGAACTGTTTGTTTGGCTCTCCTCTGGCACTGCTCTGTTTAGGGTTCACAGGACCGTGATTACCATGATATGACTGCTGCTGTCGGTGGATTGGTTTGGTGTGTGTGTGTGTTTTCTCAGATGCCCTGTCGACTGAATCTATTTGCATTGCATAACTTGTCTGCAGACCTTTTCTTTTATGTGTATTTGTTTAGACTGTCAGTGTGTTCATTTGTCTGCATAGTATAACAGTACAACAATTGTTTGTTTATGTTCAACACATTTCAATGTTCCATACTCAACACTGTGTAAAACATGTCCATAGATGAATTACATAGAGTAGACGGGGCAAATTGTATCCTTAATTAAAGTAATTGAGCATGAATGAGTTTTATTACCAAGTTGACAATAATGGTTGTTTATCAATACTGCATTACAGGTAGCTGTGTGTCTGTCTCTCTGCCTATATGTATGTCATTATAGCTTTGTGTCTAGGGTGAAGTGTTTACAGTCCATGTACAGCCATGGCCTTATACTGCAGAGGCTTACATGAGAAACAAGCTCATGTGTCCCGCATGTCTGCATTGTCCAGCCCAGAAGGTGTACCTGTGCTTCACATGTGTGCATCATCTGTACTGTAAAGACCAAAGCTTCCACTGTTTCTGGCTGCATGATTGAATCAGTGTTCTCTCCTCACAGGTCAGTGCTGGAGCCCCTCGCCCAGTGGGACAGTCCCATGCAGGTTAAGTTATCCTGCTGGAAGACCGGGCTGAACACCCTGCTGGTGGAGCTGTTGCCCTGGGCACTGCTGGCCAACCACTCCCAATGGGACCTCTGGCTTTTTGAGGGAGAGACCATCGTTCTGCAGATACCAGCCGGCAAGGTCATTGTGCCCCCGAACTTCAAGGTATGGTGCCAACTACATATACGTATATATCAGTGGCGGGCCGTCAGGGCCAGCTAGGCCTTCTCTGCTGGCCTAAACAGAATCACAAAGTTATAGCTATTTTATAATTTAATAATTTTTCACAAATACACTACATGTATTATAATTTGTTTCCCATTAGCTTATTTTCCCATTGCACAGCTTCTGTCTTCCTCTGTTGCTCTGCTTCCAGCACAGCTTGTTTTAAGTAGAGCTTTTATCCAATCAGATTCAGCCTCTATGTCTCTATGTAAGGAGAGAGGCCCGAGGGCCTTCAGAGAGCCTTTGCAGTTTAAGTATATGGGGACGATATTGTTGATTGTCATAGTCTTCAACCAATCAGATCTTTAGTTTGACATGTTGGACATATTCTTTAATGTGCCAGTGGCACCGAGGTAGCCTCCTAAGTACGTCTGCATTAATGTGCACCGTGATTGGTCAGTGGGCCAGCGTGACCTTTGTCAAACAGAAAGCTAACTAGCAGATGTTAGTGTTTAGTAAGAGTTCAGGTTGAAACATGTAAGAGAGGTTATGACATTGACATGACATTTTTAGCGTTTTGCTTGGTGTAGATTCTTTTTTTTTTTTTACCTAGCTTTGTTTTTTTAACACTCAATGGCTGAAGGAGGAGGATAAATGGATTTGGGAGTTACTGACTTTGTTAACAAAGAAAGGAGGATGGACTTTGTCTTTAAGTGGAGGCAATTTTGGTAAGTGAACTGCTTTTGTTTTTACATCTGCTCGTGCTCTAGCGCTGCAGTGTCGCTGGGTTGTTTTGTCATGCTTTGCTGTCATAAATATATGTGACTGGTTCTTGTGAGTTTGTTCTTGTCATTGTGTTAATGACATTGATTCTGACTTGTCCGTTAATAACGAAGCATTCCATCATCGCTGGGTTATTTCGGACATTTGATTCTCTGTTTGAATCAGTAGGGAACAGCTAACTGCTGTTGTTTCCCCGCTAAGCTAGTTTAGCTTAGCCTCCCTGAACACACGCGGGGCCTCAGCTGTTTTTTGTTATTGTTCCGGGTTCAATAGGTCACACAGTCTGTTACGTGAGCGCAGTCCACCGAAAACATTATATTTCCCACAATTTAAGCTTCTGCATTTTCCAAATGCACTAGTATTATTCAAACGTATTGTTCGGTTCGTAAGCCTCGTACCGAGCGGTTTATTACGAATACGTGTATTATTACACCCCTAGAAACAAATAACCGTAGCTCAGTAGGATAGCACAGAAGGCCCAGGTATAAAATGCACGGCCCGCCACTGACGTACATGTGTCCTCCAAGAGACCGATATTAAAAAGACGCTACAGAGGCCAAGATATCCTGACTTCTAGTCCCAAGCTTGTCTTTCCTTAGACTCCTAGGTCTTCCAAACTCAAAGTGCCTTCAGATTCCGACGTAGGCTTCAAGACAAAATCAAGATAATGACTTCATCAGGGTCCTTTTCTTTCGAAATGTCCCTCCACAATCACAGAAGACAATATACAACTGTGTTCCAGGCTGAGTAGTACTCCAGTAGGCTGAACTTCATGTGTAAAAGTCTGTTCTTTATTTTCTTGTACCTTGTACACCGGTAGCCACTGACAGCCATTCTCTTTTCGTCCGTCCAGTCCATTCTAGTGAACGATATCTCAGGAACCCCAAATTGATGAAATTGAATTTCATCAATTTGGACTCCACCTGGACTCAAGGATGAACTGATTACATTTTGGTGGTCAAAGGTCAAGGTCACTGTGACCTGACTTTGACATTTCTTTTTCAAATTTGGCACAAACGTACTCAATGATGAGGTTCTAGTGGTAAAAGGTCACTCGTGACTCAAGAATTAAATCAATGACTATTTCACTATAAGTCAGGGGTCCCCAAACTTTTTCCTGTGAGGGCCACATCACTGAACATGTCGTTTGACCTAGGGCCCGATCATGGGGGGGGGGGTGCTACTCACAGGAGAGAGTGACGCGATACAAGCTCCCGTCTCTTCTACTTCTTCTACTCTTCTACTTCTACAGGGTGCGCGCATGACAGCTCTCATCTCGTTCGCCCCCTGGTGGTTGGCTGATTAAAATTTGATTAATTGTGCAGACTGAAAAAAAATCATAATGCGTCTCTGGTATTGTTCAGGGGGCCGGACCAAATGTGGAGGCGGGCCGTAGTTTGGGGACCACTGCTATAAGTGATGACAGTTTGGACACGTGGATGTAAACTGCAACATCTCTGGTTAGTGGGGGAATACAGCAAGCTGGTAATAGTAGTTTTATATAATACTTGCATACCGTTTACTATTCTCCATCAAACAAGTCGTACTGCATCAATGTTTCTAATCAGGTTAAAAGTTTAGTATTGGTCAATTTTGGCAGTGAAAATATTTCTGATTCTGCATGCTATTCTAATTTTAGTGGCTGCATGATCTACAGTGGTCGTCCTATTGCACTGAAGATTATATTTTGTCTTTAGACCAAGACCTAGATGAAGTCGGCCTTTTTGTGGCATTTCATTATGAAGCCAGTTCTTCCCTCATCTTGAATATTAAGTTAACGACTGTCCACCAAAGCTGCATTACAACAATATTCCCCGCCGAAGCCTTTATCTGCAGCCAAGCTCTGTCACCGAATACTGCGGGTATGTCTCCTCACTGGCTTCTGAGATCAGAAGCAGAGGTCTGCAGAGGTTTTCCCCCCGTGGAACATAACGCACACGTACACAGACTGTTCCACCGCTCATCCGGCGCTAAGCGGAGAAGGCAGCATGTCAAAGAACAAGTGCTGATATGGTTCAGCTCAAAGAAACAAAAATATAAAGTTGTAAATGTGCAAAAGTCTGTGAAATAAAAACAAATACAGCATTGTTACCGTAGAGCCCTGCTTTTTATCATGGCATGACGTGTGAAGATTTGGTCTCCGCTGAAACCAGATTTGATTGGTTTACGGGAGAAGCCAGACGACCAATCAGTGTGTCATTCCAGCATCTGTGGGACACTTTAAGTATGTCTTCCTCACAAAGCCAACAGTGGAGGTTGTATACTCCCCAGTTCCAGGACTAATTGAGATGTTATGCAGTGAACATGGACACTGTCAGCAGCATTGTGCTGAGTTGTCTGTAATGAAGCCACAATTGACCCCGCCATGAGGCCGTTTCCAAAATGCAATCAAATTCAGTCGATTTAGATATCGCATTTCGTTTGACATGACTAAAGATTTGACCTCAGATTCCTTCCATCTTCCTTCCATCTGATTTCCTCCTCACGCTTTCATTTTTCCCCTCACTGCCCTCCCAACCGCCCAGGAAGCCTTCCAGATTGGCATCTACTGGGCCCACACCAACACTGTCCACAAGTCCATGGCGCTCAAACTGGTCCACGACCTGACCTCTCCCCGATGGAAGGAGGGATCCGGTTCAGAGGTGGTCACTCTGGACGAGGAGGGATACGTGGAGGCCAACATCACCCTGGGAGCCTTTACCGGAGGGCAGAAGGTGAGGGAAACAGCAGCCACTTGCTTCGTCGTTGAATTTGTAAAGTCAATGAATTTAGATTAAAGCCATGTTGGTGGCGTATGAAAATGAAATGTCGTAGTACTATTCAGTGAAATGTAGCTAACTAAAAGCTTTTGCACAGACAGTATGTGAGTGATTGTTTTATCTTCAAACTGCTTGTTCTATCCACTATAGCTGACAAATTGGGTGTCCGTTGTTTCCTCTGTAGCTGTGTCAGTTCTGCGTGTCGTCCGTGGTGAGACACGGCATCCAGATCCTCCAGATCGAGGACAGAACCGTTCTTGTCAACAACACCCCGTACACAATACAGTGCAGGCCTCTGCTGGCCGCCCATCCGCTGGGAACAGATGACCAGGTGACGTGCATAAGTGCTCCCACATATGAGCTCTCTCTCCTCTCTCTGTGCTGAACTGAGGGGTTTCTCTGAATCACGCTCTGTTTTTAAACCACTATGCACGCAAATGAGCAAACCTCGGCCGTGTGACTCAAAGGATGTTTCACAAGAGCGCAGCATTATTTCTCTGTGAAATAACGCCAGTCGTGTCAACTCTGGGTTATTTTTGTTCGTGGTCAAATATGAAAGGTGCAAATACAGGATCTTAATGTGCTTTTCTCCACCTTTATTTGAACAGTTAAAACAACTGCTTGTGCTGGCATAGCGCTAGAACGTATGAGACGTTTCAGGCTAGGCTAATAATATTCCATACATCACAACACCTGCCCAGTCTCTTAAGTCCCCACCAACTTAACCGCTCGCTCCAGAACACAGTGAATTAGTGTAAATTCAGGGGCAGCAGCTTCATTTCCTCACTGCTACCTCAGAGCCGTGTGTGTGTGTGTGTGTGTGTGTGTGTGTGTGTGTGTGTGTGTGTGTGTGTGTGTGTGTGTGTGTGTGTGTGTGTGTGTGTGTGTTCCTTTTGCTCTGCATCGTGTCTTCCCTGTCCTGCTGAAGTTTCTGAAACTTCACACATACAGTATATTCCCTGTGTGCATTACTCAGACACATCCAACCCCAGCGCTACCCCACACACACATACTGCTCGGACGCGGGAAGCCGTTTTCCATCAGATCATACTTTTTCTCCAACCCATGCTCCCCTTTCTCTCTCTCTCTCCCTCTCCCTCCCCCTCCCTCTCTCTCTCTCTCCCTCCACCGTTTTCACCATGTGGCAATGGCACTTCATTGGGACATTAGACAAACACCCAGAATTGGATGCAGGTTTTTTCCCCACTCGCTTTCATCTGCTGCTTGTCCCCAAAGAGAGCAACAATGCAGTGATGTCATTTAACGAGCCTTCAGATCCTCTTAAAGGAGGATGGCAGAGCTTGCCAGTAGCCACTAATTGACTGAAAACTCTTTTTTTTTTGTTTTTAAAAAAAAGCTAAATAGCGGGCGATGGGCTTAACAATAACACAGACCACAAACAAGGCGAGGAATGTCTTTTTAGTCGCTCTATTCATCATGCTTAGTGCCTAATCCCTGTAGTCCTCAGCTACTCGCTGCTCACTGGCTGCTAAAGCAGCACAGCAGGGCTCCTCTGCTACCAATTTAGCACTAAGCTCAGTGGGAGAGAGAAGAGGGTACAATAACAATGTGGTTTTACGATGTGTCTTTTGTTGTAGTCACTCGCATCTTCTTTGCTCTCTACTTTTCTTTTCTTCATGTCCCATCTCATATCCCTTTCTGACGCAACCATTGTCCACTTACCCTCCTTCCTTCTCATTTGCTTTCATCACTTCCATTCATTTTTATGTCTTCTCTTGTGTCTTTCTTTGCTTTTATATTTTTCCTTCATCATCTGCTTATTTTCCTTTTATTTTCCCTCTCCTCCTTTTCATAGCCTCTCCATTTCTTTCTTTTTTCTCGCTCCTCCTCTCCTCATATACTCTTCTACTCCTTTTTTCATTTCCTCTCCTCCTTTCTGTTCCTTTCTTTTCCTTTCATCTCCTCTTTTCTTTTTCCCTTTTTTTATCATGTTTATATCATGTCCTCTCCTCAGGCCTGTGAGATACCAGAGACAGCACTGTTCAGCCTGGCTCCCTCTGAGGAATCCTCCCTGGCCAAACCCTGCTCCGTGCCATGCTGGGACCTCCTCCAAACCAGTGTCCAGGGAGCGGTGGAGTTCCCTCTGCCGCTCAAACACATGCTCTTCAGCCTTATTCCCGTGCACGATGGAAGAGCGGGATCTGGATCTGCGGCTTGGAGCCTCCCCGTTCCCGTCCGACCGGAATTCCCCAGGCAGAGCTTGTCCGTTCCTGGGGAACCGGACTCCGGGGGTGGCCTGAGCAGCAGGTGGGTGAAGCGGAGCATTCGTGGTGTGCTGGCTGTAACAGTCCATTTAGAGCAGGGCACCGAACCCCGGGCTGGCACAGGACACAAAGCCGGTTGCCGGTCACAGCTTGTTAAATACTGCAGATGAAGCAAAGGGAGAAATGCCCTCAACATTTCCAGTCAGTCTCTCTTTCTTGTCTTTCTCTTCTTTGTCTTACTTACTATCTTTCTCTTTCTTTTCTTATTTTGTCTTAACTTTAGCACAAATAAAAAGCTATTTCACCAGCCAACTACCAAAAACACAGGCTATGTACGATACATAGGCCAATGAGCATTTTGTATTTTTCTTCACACTTGTGCTCTGGAGTGACTGGCCAGCTTTGCTCTCATTTACTGTGTGTAAGTGATACATCACACTTACATAAATAGAAACACACAGAGTCACAGTGTGTCACCGCCTGGCTTCGGTTAGGGCTCTGCCCATGGATGCACCTCAGAGATTTGCAAATGGACGTAGTGGTAATGTGACGTCTGACATGTCGGTGGGCTCTCATCAATGTGTGGTTACGAGGGGCTGGGACATGAGCTGTCTGTGGACAGTTTATTTATGGCCTTGCTTTTATTCTTTGTTTTGCAGAGGCATAGTACTGACATATCAGGAGCACCTTGGGGTGACATACATCATCCTGAACGAGGACCCCTGTCCACGGATGCTGATCCACAACAAGTGTCCTATCCCACTGCTGCTAAAGGAAACCGTCAAAGGTAAGCAAGGAAATGCCCGGACTGGTCTGGACTGGTCTATTCTCCGTACCTCTCCTCTTGTACTACTACTACTAGTATGCTGTTTAATACTATTCCCTCATATCTTCAAATAGAAACTCCGAGGACTGAGGTTCACTGCTGTCCTTTGCCTGCCAATTGCTCCCTGCACCATGAGCTCTACCACCACTTTTCCAGTTTCCCAGAGTGCAGGCAGAAAGAGACGCTGCCCGCACTGCTGCTGAAAACCACCTCGGACCACGGCTCCACCGCCTGGACCGACCCCATAGACGTCAACTGCCCCGGCACTCAGGTAAAAGCATGCGTGTAGGCTGGGTGGAGGTGAAAAGATGGCAGGATTTCATTTGTACTGAAATATAGAGATTGCCCCCAAGTGCTCATTATGAGATCTGACTTCCTTAATGTTTACTGATGTACATTAAAGAGTTACTCTGAACCCTTTGTTGTCACAGCTCCCACTGATAGGTGGAGGCAGAGTTTGTCAGGCTAGATTAGCCCAATCACAGGCTTATAGTTGATGTTTTTAATTAGCTAAGTTATAACAGATACATGATGACAGGACGTAATCTCCTGAACTCATAAGGCCCAAAAGCGAGCTTTATGTTTACGGTACTTATATTATAAGTTTTCTGTCACTCTGTATGACAATATGCTGAACCTCATATTTAGTATAACTGGAACATCCCAAGTTCTTTGTTGCTTGTCATACCCCCCCCCCCCCCCCCCCCCCACACACACACACACACACACACACACACACACACACACACACACACACACACACACACACACACACACACACACATTTCTACACTGCCCTCTTTCAAAAAAGAAAAATAACTTGTAGACAAATGTATATAAAATGTGTACACATTTCCCCCCATTGTTTTTGGGCAAAGCAGTTGGTGTGTTAAGTATGTAGGTGTTTATACAGTATTAGTGTGTTCATGCATACCATAATATGTTTTGGCTAAGTGTGTGTGTATGTGTATGTGTGTGTGTGTGTGCGTGCGCGCCCACTGGCTAGCCAGCCCGTGTTTCTGGTTGTCAGTGTAGTGGTGCGGGGTTAGCGAGATGTTAAGGAGCAGTGCGTGTAATGTTTGGTGTTGTGTCTAGCCAGCTGCAGGTTGGGGTTGAGGTTGAGGCTGTGTATCTCTGGTTACTGTGAGGTCTGGGTCTGACCTCCGTGGTAGGGGTCGGGAGGTCAAAGGTCGGACTTGTTATGACTGCTCGGCGAAGCGATCTACTTCCTTTCTTCACATGATGGGGCTCTGAACCTGGAGCGGTGGAGGTTAAAAGTGAGACACATACAGTGTAAAGAGCACCGAGCTGTGAATATGTGAATGGGTAAAGTTACCTCCTCAGAGCTTATTTAGAGGGGGAAATGAGCAACTCCATCCAAATGTGTTGATCCGTCTCACGACAGATCTGTGTTCTGCTGTTGCTCAGGTGGTGTTCCTGCCAGGCTTTGGTTGTCTCTACATAGACGTGGTGTACCAGAGAGGCACCCTGGTTCTGTCTCTGGCACCAGAGAGCAGCATGGACGCTCTGATCAACCAGCACAGCAGGTACACGTGCACAGCCAGTGTTTTTTTTTTTTTTATTGTTATTGTTTTATTCTCCCTGCATATTTAAACCATAAGAAATCATCTGCGCATGTTGTTCTTCCTACCCTCAAGGTATCCACGCGAGTACCTTTTTACTGCGCTCACTCCAATTAGCTTCATAATTATCCTTAACAGCCATGTTTTCATGCAGCAGTTGTTACCAGACTCCAAACATGCAGAGACAGGCATCATTTTGCACCACACGAGGGCAATAAAAGCCTCCAGTGTTGTCATGAAGGGAATTAGTACAGTAGAACATGGCATTACAGCTTTATTCCATTACATCAACACATAGCTGCCTTTTCATTTTGACAGAACGGGAAATTGATATAATCACATATGGGGTAAATGTAAACAAATAACGTCAGAAAATGATCTTTGTTCTGGTGGTAGGAAATTCACAACATAATCAGCATGAATCACATGAATGAGTTTGGTCCTTCAGCAAATCATCCGAATCATAACACGCCTACTTAAGACTTAAGTTACGCTGGAGATGGAGCCGTTTTCTTTCTCATAGACAGTAATAAAGGGCGATTGCTAGACATGCATGAATGAAAACCATTCATATTTCTTCCCCTATATAATACTTTCACATGAATGACTTCTGTTTTGTTTCAGGTGTTCTAAGCTGTCCTCCAGAGTCCTCCTCAGCGAAGCCAGTGTGGTGCTGAGCGATGACATCACCAACCCTTCTGGATCCGTGGAGCTGCTCAGACTCACGTTGACCAAGCTGCTCCTCACGCTGGCCCCGGCGCCGCCCGCCTCCTCGCCCCCAGAGCTGGTGGCCGACCCTGACTTGGGTGCGGCGTCCGTCTCCGCCCTAATGCCCGACGCCTCTCTGATCGAGGTCCACTGCTCCAGTCTGCAGGTAGACAACCAGCTGTACAACCGGGCCAGTTTCCACTTCCCCGTGCTTCTGTGCCAGGATCAGAGAGTGGGAGCTGAGCCAGGCGGTCCGTGGAGCAGCGACGCCAACCCCACAGACTCCCCCGAAGCCCTGGAGGAGTTCAAACGCTCTTGTTTCCTGCAGCTGAGGATGACGCTGGCCGGGGACAGATGCACTGCGGAGGAGGTTGGATTCATTCTTCTGTCTTTGTAATTCTGTTTTTATTTGTCACAGTAGAGGGTGCATAATATTATTTTAACCTTTATTTGATTTGGTAGATCTCTATTTGCAAGGGAGACCTGAGTGCTCATGTCAAAAAGGACAAAATCTCTTAAAGAGACGGGTGTGTCCAAGTCTTGTTTTCATCACAGCCTCGTGTGTGTTCTCCTCAGATCACCTTTCAGCTTCAACCTGCCAGAGTCTACCTTGAAGACACCTTTGTTTACTACATTAAGACCCTGTTCCACACCTACATCCCTGACAGCGCCATGGCCTCAGCCACAGCGGGGAGCCAGAGGAGGAGCAGAGAGTCTGGATTGGTCCCCATCCTCCCTGAACAGGTGCACTACTCATAACATAATGGCTTTATGGTTTCCTCACTCTGTTCTCATTACATTATTACTACAGAGGTGCATTCAGCTCGGACCAGACATGCAGAAGTGAACTTCATTATTGTTATCAACATGCCAACGAGGGAGGGCTGCTCATTTAGCAGCAGTATTTGATTAGTCATGAAAATAGTTACTCTATATAATAGGACATTTTATATATATACTTGGTACTCTTACGGTACCTTCTTATAGTCATCTTCACATCATCTCAGCTTAAATAATACGTATTTGGACAGGAATAGATGATACTGCGTCACATCCTTTTGGTGCATGGCAGAAAAAGATTTCTCATGATTATTCTACAATAATTCATCCATTATTATTATTATCATTATATTATAAACTTTAGTCTGTGTGTCACAATATGTTTTAATCATTAGTATTACTTGTGATTACTCTTTTATGTCAATACTAAAACTAGAAATTATTTTGAGTTTTTTGAGATCTTAAAACAGATCTCTTTTGAAAATGAAAAGTTTTTTTTAAAGTTTTAAAAATTTTTTAAAACTAGTCAATTTCTTCCAGGTGCTCCAGTCGTTGCAGGCACTGGTCCGCCCTGTGCGGCTGCAGAGGCTGACCATCCAGCCAGTCAACCTGTTGGTCAGCATCCACGCCTCCCTGAAGCTGTACATCGCTTCGGACCACACCCCTCTCTCCTTCTCCCTGTTTGAGAGAGGGCCGCTGTGCACCACGGCCAGACAGCTGGTCCACGCTCTGGCCATGCACTATGCTGCCGGGGCCCTCTTCAGAGCTGGTGGGTAGTGTTGGACGGATAGGGTCACATCTCTCTTATATGTTCACCTGCTGCCACATCCGTCACACCATACAGCAAGGGGTCCTTCAAGCCAGCTTGTGTTTCCTGTACGGACACTAGACTGATTTCTATTCACACTGCAGGGACACTGATTTACTGTCGGTCTCAAAAAGGCTCACACTCAAAATCTATGGATCAGTATGCACTCAGTGTAGGCAAAATACGGACGGAAGAATGAGTGAGCAATTCCGCAATTTATTCTTACAAAGTCTGGAGTTGAGCTTTGAAATGATTGCACCCTCGGGCTCCCGTCGCGTTGTGACAGAAAGTGATGTAGCGCTCCAGGGAGCAACATCTGAATCACTGGAGGCTCGAAAAAGATTTAGATTCTCTCCTCATCGTAATTTACCATTTCATCCTAAGCTTTGACTGATGACTCATGGTTGCGTAGGCTGTACACGTCCGACTTATCTGTGGCTCCGTACCGCTCTCCTGCGTTGTCCTCGTGTCTAGTCAAAGCCTCCACACATGTTCTGATTTAAGCCCGTCATTTCCACATCAGAAATCACTGTTCTGGACGAACACTTCCTCCCCGCTGTCTCTTGTTAGAGCCCTCGTTTCTGCTCGTATTTCAGCACATCACCTCACCGCTTCCTGAGTCATCACACAGAGTGAGGGGGGGGGGACACACTGACGGGAAGCTTGGCATTCTGGGACTGATTAGTATTAGGATGTACGGTATGGTGATCGCACATACACCCACCGGCGTAAAGCGATGCACATACTCATGCAAAGACTTCTGGACATACTGAAAGGCGTGCACTACCTACGTATACACACTTGCACAGTACATGTATGTGCGTTTGAAAGCATGACTCAGCCCTGTAAACATCAGCTCTTGTCAGGACTTTATGCTTTACCAAAACCACAACTGGGAGACCATGAGAGGCAGAAATGACCACTAGGCCGCGCCGGAGTCGGTTTCCTACCATTAGGGCCCATCACTCAAGCGCAAATTGACGGAGAATAAGAGCAGAGCGGGGTCGGCGTCTCGAGATTTGATTTTTGAGATGCAATTGTCAGCGCATGAATATCAGTGAGCCGTGCCTTCTAAAGGGGACGCTATGGTTGAACGAGAGAGATGAGATAGTAGGTGGTTGTAAATCTAACTGTGGCACATGTATGATTTCATGTGTGTGAGTCTTTGTGCATGAGTGTATGTATGTGAATCTTTGTGTTGCTGAGAAAAGTATTCTGACACAATGCTGGACACGCGTATAATCAAGATGTAAAAACATTGTGTAAATAATTCTGAGAAGCGTTTAAATTGGGAGAGCCAATCCAAACGAGTAGAGGAGGGTGAAGGTTTACTCAAGGGGCCTAAATGTGGAGTGTTCCTCCTAAAAGCAGGTGTTCCAGATGTGTTTCTGTTAAATACAACACCCATTTGAGCAGTATAGAGAATTATGGTTGTGTTTTACGGTATTTAAGTTCTGTAAATTCTGTGGTATCACACCATTGCGGCTACCTCCAAAAATAATACAGTTAAAGTTTGTTTCTTTAAATATTTGCTTCCAGTCCAAGTTTTTCTTGAAAAGCTAAACTGAGAGAGAGAAGAGAAAGAAGGCTGGATAGCAACTCAATCCTTTATGTGACAAGGACATGACTCATTCAAGGATTCAAGGATCATTTCTTGTCATTATGCAACAAAATGCAGTTGTAGCTCTTTGTAGCCCTACACGAGAAACAACACAGGGATGCATTCCTGGGATGCATTTTTGGAACTTGCATCAGGAGAAATGTAAACAGCAGCAACAAATCTATTCTCTGGCCAGATGATATGGCCGACATATTAACATGAGAAATTCACCACCAGCGAAACATTGTTCATCACATTTCACTATGTTTGAGCACCAAGCATCATTCATGTAAACACAGATTAATACAACAACATCGTGGATAATATTACACTTATTTGATTCATACTTTCACTTATTATGAAGTGTTATTTAACAGCTGTGCTGTGGTCACAGGTTGGGTGGTGGGATCTTTGGAGATCCTGGGCAGTCCTGCCAGCCTGGTGCGGAGTATCGGCAACGGCGTGTCCGACTTCTTCCGGCTGCCATACGAAGGTCTGACGCGTGGGCCTGGAGCCTTCGTCAGCGGGGTGTCCAGAGGAACCACCTCCTTCGTCAAGCATATCTCAAAAGGTAACAGCAGTTCAGAATGTTTCAGTTTGTTTTGTGGAATAGCTTACTTTAGGCTGATACAGCACATACTGTACGTTGCCTGATGAACACTGTTTCTATTTTGTGGGCGACTGTGGCCCAGACGTTAGAGCGGGTCGTCCCTCAATCAGAAGATCGGCGGTTCAATCCCCGGCTCCGCTAGTCCATGTCGATGTGTCCTTGGGCAAAATGCTTAACCCGAAATTGCTCCCTAATGCTGTGCCATCAGTGTGTGAATGTTCAGACAGTTCTGATGGGGAGGAGGCACCTTGCATGGTAGCCCCTGCCCTCAGTCTATGAATGATGATATGTAGTGTTACTACAGTGGTCAAAAGACTATAAAAGCGCTATACAAGTACAATCCATTTACCATTTAGGGTCATCATGCAGTGATAACTAGCACAACATTTGAAATGAACCGTTTTGGTTGAGCATTGAGCTTGAACATCATTTCTTTGTGTTCAGGCACACTGACCTCCATCACCAACTTAGCGACGAGTCTAGCCAGGAACATGGACCGCCTGTCTCTGGATGAAGAGCACTACACCAGGCAGGAGGAGTGGAGACGCCAGCTCCCGGAGAGCCTCGGGGACGGGCTGAGGCAGGGGCTGTCACGACTCGGCATTAGCTTGTTAGGTATGCAGAGAGATTTTTTATTATCATTGAGCTCAATATATGATCCCCTTAACATCAGGTCATTTGAAACATGCACACGCATTTCACCTGCTGTCCATTGGCATCAGGCGCACACATACTGGTGTGCACAATGACAGAGAGCGATGAGACGGAGCAGTGGAGACACAGCACAGCAGGGACTCTGTAAACACCCAGAGGGCAATGAAACCATATATATCTACGCGTACAACTCAAGTCTCAAGACTTACAGAGCATATTGTCACTGAAACCAAACAGCTGCGCACATCTCTCTGGGTTACAGTGGATTATAATTCCTGATATGCCCTGTCAATGTGTCATACATAAAATGAAGGGTCAGATATTTTCTGTGTCTGAATTCCTGTGTGAGTCCCATTTAAGACGCTATGGAATAAGTCTGTTTCCCGTGTCTTGTTAAAATGAAATCCCTCTGTCTTTTGTGTATTTTGTACGTCTCTTATTTAGTTTTTATTGAACAAAGCACACTAATAAAGAACACTGACTTTTCCTTTGTTCTTTCAGGCGCAATCGCGGGCATCGTGGACCAGCCCATGCAGAACTTCCAGAGGAACTGGGAGCTGCAGAGCTCCGCTGGGAGCAAGGCCAAAGGGGTCATCTCTGGAGTGGGGAAAGGCATTGTGGGAGTTTTCACCAAGCCCATCGGAGGAGCAGCTGAACTGGTGTCCCAGACCGGATACGGTGAGTTCAGGATGGTCAAAGATAACAGCCTGTTGAATAATGAATTCATGTTTTTCTTCTCCTGTGTAGGTCTGTTTCAGACGCTGTGTTTCAGGTTGTTTTCTATTTCAGCAGATGAAGTGATTGGTCATTAAAGCTTGATTAGTTTTGTCTATTATAGTGACTCATGTTCCTTTTCCTGTGGTTTACACACAAAACGCAAAGAAATGGAAGCATAATTGGAGCATAATTCTCGTTGTGAACAACACAGACTTGACTAACCCGTCTAGGATATCAACTGATACCACGTCTAGGTCCGTCAAAAGCTAGCGGCCTTTTGATGTTGTTTTGTCGGGCAACAATCTCCATCATTTTGTGAGGAAACATAAAGCGCAGAATGTGTGTATAAATATGTTTTTGTCAATTTAACCTAAATCATTTAAAATGTATTTATATATTGTCCTGTAGAGACGCGTACTGTTACACAAGCGCAGTGTTCTCACTCTCACACAGCAGTAAACCGAAGTGTAAAGAGAGATTTGGTCATGCAGCAAGGTTTTAAATCTATTTAACACATCTCAACAAATACTTCTTACTTTCCAAGACACACACACACACACCTGTGTCCACTTGCCGCCTTTTTCTGGGCCGCCTACAGAAAAAGTGCTGTTTTTTTTCCGGAGCGCTCCGCATTTTTTGTGCAGCGGCTCCGAGCGCTTTAAGTTGACAATCTCTGTTTTCAGAAAAGTGCTGGTGAGGTCACTGTAGTAAAGGGAGCAGAATCTTTAGGCCGTGTCCGTCTATCCTGAGCTCTACATTTGCGACAGACGCTTTCATATCATAGACCGAAAAGCCCGTTTAGCCGGGCGGTCGTTGAATGTTTGGTGGTGAGTTGTGCTTTTATTACCGTACGCCTTGTGTCGCCTTGTTCTAACGTTACGTCTTTGAGATTAAATGGTGACAAGCTCATCTACAAGTGTGAAGCAGACATCGCCCGTTTGATGCTCATGGTGAATAAAACAAACATATAGTTGCCCAAATAGATAATACAAAGCACAGGAGCGATGCCAGTCTGTCATACAACGGTGGTGATATTTTTGTGCCCCCTGCCAGATGTGGACACAAGCCCTGAGCAACAATATTCTAATGAACAAGTTTTCCCCTTCTGTGCTCTTGGCTCTAGCCAGAGGTGTTTATTAGGTCATGACTTCAGTAGTACAGGAACTTTTAGAGAACGGCTGAAAGACACACACACACACACACACACACACACACACACACACACACACACACACACATATATATATAAGCCTAATCATACATGCACAAACACTTGTAGAAGTCTTTGGAGTTAGCTTGAGTTGTATTGGTGGTAGAAGATGGAGGTGGGGTGTGTTGTTGCTAACAGGTCATAAACTACCAGCGAGGCTAACAGCTCTGTGTAAGACAGGGGTCTCAAACTCAAGGCTCGCGGGCCGAAATTGGCCCGCCACGTCATTTTATAGTGGCCCGCGAATCCGCCAACAAAAAAAAAAAGACTTGATAATAAAAATATCCCCATAGTCTAAATATAAAGTATAAAGATATAAAGTCATAATGATGAGATACTTAAACACAGTCATAGAAGCAGCTCTTTGGCTGGTTACTCTACATTTAACATATAAATGTATTGAGAGTACATTGAAGACGACTTTAAACGTGGCTTTACAACACATGAAATACTTCACGTGGGATTGTGCAAACACACCCTTGAAAGGATTTTAAGCTTTGAACAAAGTTATTGTAATAACTTGTGTTTGCTATTTTCTTTAAAGTTAGATGAGTAATGTGGGGTTCTTAACCCTAAACTAAAAGGATTTAAGTTATAATAACAGAAATGTGCTTAAATATATTTTTACATTTATATAACTACATGTACAATATTTTAACACTTGAATAAACAATAATCAAATGCAGAGACAGTTATTTACCAATATGTTAGGAGAAGTTACATTTACAGTCTGACATTTACAACCGTGATGCTGATGAGGCCCAGAGTGAAGAGGAGTTTGAGACTCCTGGTTTAAGAGCTCTGATCTACCTGAAACACATCAGCTGGTAATATCTGCAGAACAACCGTGTCATACAACACATGGCTATACCTACACACACACACACACACACACACACACACACACACTCTCACCCAGAGCAGCATTGCAGAGGACCACTGCACTGACATCATTAATGGATCTCATTGTGTTCTTTATGGCTCGATTTTAACTACTCAATGACTTCGCTGCTGCTAGTGTGGGACGAAGGAACACTAGACCGCACGCACGCTCGTGGGTTATGAACTCGCTCTGACGTGTGCACACAGAGCCGTCCCAATCAGACACACACATCCAATGTCCATTTTATCAGCTTGTTGTAGGGATTTAAGTGAGAATGGCACCAGTCGGCCTCGTGCATGACCCTCAACACTGTCAAACACAGGAGACTAAACTTAGTTAAGCTTAGTTTATGCTCGCCGTAAAGCACGATTTACATGTCTTATGATTTCACAAAGATGGTCCATTCGTTTTGTTTTTTTAAATCTACATTTCAGTAAATATTTTGCAGCCAAATCAAATTGTTCACAGGGTATTCAACTTTTGTTTCTTTGTAATCCATTTATACTTGAGTTCTTTCTCTGCAGGTACAAAGGCAGTGGCGGGCCGTGGATTTTATACCTGGGCCTTCAGTGCTGTTCTCCACTTCTAATAACCTCATTATGACGTCACAGCTACGGGTTATTATTTGTTTCGTGTAAAAGCCGCATATTCACATAACACTGCAACATTTGACAAATGAAATAAAATGTGCAGATACATGAATACGAGCATGACGGGACTCTGCGTCATTAACGGACAATATAGTCCAAATCAATGTAACACAATGACAAACTCACAAGAGCAGTCGCATATATTCATATGACAACAAAGCAACAAATCAATCCAGCAGACCTGCAGCGGATCCACGCATTCCACCACACGAGCACGAGCCATTCAAATACTATTCATAAAAACGCCACGATAGACAAATGAACAGTAGAGGTAAACAAACGAAGTTCACTTACCAAATGCTGTCTATGCTGACAAAGAGTTTAATCCCAGTACATCAGTTCCAGTAAGAAGTCCAACCGGATCCGCCGCTGGTCGGTTGTCCGTGGTCCGCCGCTGTTCGGTTGTCGTCTTTGACCGACTTTCGGTTGTCTTCCGCTGCCGCTTGTCCGTCTTCCGCGGCCGGTCGGTGGTCCGTTTTCCGCCACAGTTCGGTGGTCGTCTTCGGCCGTGGACCAGCGAAGGGCGGGCCGCGGTTGTGAGTTGTAGATCCACTCGAGTCTCTCCAAAAGTACCGACGCTCAGTTAAAATGAAACACATTCACAGCCATAACTTGTGCAACGCTTCTGACGCTGCATAAAAATCCTTTTCCTGGCTGGTCAGGGCTGCTAGCTGTGGGGTCGTTTCTTACTGTCCAGTTTGTTCAGAAATGTCCTTCTTGAGAAAAGCGTTCCCAGTAACTCCGCCACTAAATCCGTTTCTCCTCCTTCCGCCATTTCATATTAAAAAAACAAAGCTAGGTAAAATGTCTTTCAAATATTTCCACTTGAACTCTGTCTGCTACAAAGCTCTGCTAGCAATCATGTTTCGCGGGCACATAGTCACGTGCCCGCCCACTGACCAATCACAGCACACTCTGCACCTTGCTGGCAGAGAGGCATCTGGACTCTGAGCTGACGTAACTAGGCCTGCAAACTGCTCTGGTGGGGCCATGAATCCCAAACTAAAGATCTGATTGGTCGAATCAATAATATCGTCCCCATTCAATTTAAACTGCACGTGGCAGCACTGGGTGAGTCTGCAGGCTGGGGCCTCTCTTCTTACTAGAGACACAGAGGTGAAATCTGATTGGATAAAAGCTCAACTTAAAACAAGCTGCACTGGAAGCAGAGCAACTGAGGAGCACAGTAGCTGTGCAATGAGAAAATAAGATAATGGGAAAAATATTTTTATAAATTATAATACATATAAGAAAAAATTAAATGTATTTAAGAAAAAATATTAAATTATAAAATAGCTATAACTTTGTGATTCTGTTTAGGCCAGCAGAGAAGGCTTTGCAGGCCCTGACGGCCCGCCACTGTACAAAGGCAATAAAGTAGGCCATGAATGTGAGATATGAGTGAACAGTTCATTACATTTCCTCCGCAGCATAGAGGAGTTTGGTTTATGGCGTTTTGCAGGTTACACTCGTTGTCTTCTCAGTACATTGTGTTTGCACGCTGTCAGAGAATAATGCAATGAACAGCATGTTGAGCACCACCGATGATGTTGACTGTCTCTATGTTTGTCTTTGTCTCTTCTGACAGGGATCCTTCATGGAGCCGGCCTGTGGCAGCTCCCTAAACAACTGTACCTGCCTACAGAGGAGAAGTCCTCTCAGGCCCCAAACAGCCACCTTAAATATGTCTGGTATGAAACCCCTGGCCGTCCCGAGCCATTCGTCCTCTCCGCAGGCTCCTCCTTCACTTTTGTCCAGCTATTCGTTAGAAGTGGGACATGTGTTCTCGCCTTTGCTTTCCTTGGAGTCTCTCCAGGATCGGCTGTTCTGTTTCTCCCTCTTACCTCTCATCCTTTTTGCTTGTCTTGTTTTTAAAAAAAGAAGAAGAAAGAACTTGGACGGTTCATTACCTACTTTCCCCCCAAAAAAGACTGGAAAAATGTTTGACCTTGATCCCACACATGGTAGCCAGCCTGCCCTCCCTGTTCTCATCGAGTCATGTTAAAAGGTTTTTATAAGCACTCTGCCAAAGCCGCCGGCTAGAACTGATTCTTGTTGTTTAACTGTGAGTCTGTCCAGAGATGTTTCCCAGTGCCATCGGATGGAGGAACACCTTCCCTCTTGTGCAGGAGGTTGCTGGTTGTGCCAAGCAGAAGGTTACTGTTGGGTCTTGCGTTGTAAAAAAAGAATATGGCAGTGGTATCGAGAGCACTGCATCAGAACTGAGTGTTTCAACTCAACAGCACTTAATATTATCATAAAAATGTACAAGAGGCCTGTCTCTCCAGAAGGTTATCAGCAGCTGAAGAAAACATGCATTTATGGCATTTTTTTAATGATTTCTCCGCAATTTAGTTTGGTTCAATAGCTATCAAACATTTACTTCTAATAGCAGTCTGTGTTGACTGTCAACTGCCATGACGAAAAAAGGCCACATTCTAGATACGTTTCTTTAGGACATTCCACTTGAGTTGTCATCACCCGAGGGGTCAGCAGCATGTCGTGCTCATGTTAGAGGAAGACCAAAAAAAACACATGAATGCTGAGATAATGCTCCCCTGGGCTTTTTATTCATGCTGCATTGCAGTCAAACTGGTTTCCATCAGGCATCCGTCAATTATTGTTACTACTACAGGTAGCCCAGACACTGGAGGGGTCAGCCCGTATGAGCTGAGTAACACTGAACAGAACCAAACTGTCCCTACTTGTGGCTGCTTCCACATCTGCGCCGCAATTTGAGCACCTGCCTTCCAAAGTAAACACGCTGTCAGAGAAACATGACTGAAGACTGCAGGTCCCGCCGCACACATATTCCCCCATCCAACATGTGTGTAACAGGAACCGCTGCAGAGAACGTGTAGAAATGTAAATTACAGGATGTACAGAGACGCGTGTTTGTGTGTGTTGAGGTGAGTCGGGGCACCTTGTGTGGTCTCGTGTTGATCGGGGAAAGTGTATAGCTAGAGGTGTGTGTGTGTGTGTGTGTGTGTGTGTGTGTGTGTGTGTGTGTGTGTGTGTGTGTGTGTGTGTGTGTGTGTGTGTGTGTGTGTGTGTGTGTGTGTGTGTGTGTGTGTGTGTGTGTGTGTGTGTGCGTGTGCACACATAATCCATGCATGCAGGAGAAGTCTTGTGTGTGTGGGATTGCGGCTTGTAGTACAAGTGTTGATGAAGCATAAAACTACCTAGCCTTAGTTTTACGTGTTATGTGAAGTTGGAATTCAGCGTAATGTGTCATAACTTGTCCTCGCTGGCTCTCTGCTCCACAGGAAGATGCTCCAGTCTCTGGGGCGGCCGGAGCTCCACATGGCCCTGGAGGTGACCATCGTGAGCGGCTCGGGCCAGGAGCACACCGGCTGTCTTCTCCTCACCTCCGAAGTGCTGTTCGTGGTCAGCCTCAGCGAGGACACCCAGCAGCAGGCCTTCCCCATCACAGAGGTAACTGACAGCAGTCGGGAAGAAAAAGAAAGATCTTAGCTGTGTGTTGCTGTGAAGTAAGAGCTCCAACCTCCTGTCCCTCTCAGGTGGAGTGTCAGCAGGAGCCGGGGCAGCAGGGCCAGCTCACCCTCACCTTGCAGCAGCAGACAGTAGCCAGCGACACAGAGGTGAGACTCTCTGAGTAATGGAGCTGCACAGGGGCCACATGGTGCAAATCAAAGAGGAGTTATACAGTGTTTAATTGATGCACTGTTCATACAGGCTCATTGTTGAAACAGTATGTACCACATCTACCTTTAAAGGGGAGAGAGGCTATATAGTAGGGACAGTATTTTTCTGAATACAAATATTTAAATTATTTGTAACACTTTTTGCATCTTGACAGCAGTCTGTGTGCTAAAATGACTGAACCTTATTCTCCGTTATGTTTGGAACTCTCTTGGACTTTGGCTTAATGTACAACATACAAATGTTTAAGAGGCCGTGACCTCAGACCTCAACTGATCAGTTGCTGATTGCACCCTAAAATGATTCTTAACCATGACTAGTTCAGTTATTTTCACTAATTATTTTCTGCCTGCTTTGATATTAATAAGCTGCTGTAGTTTTTGATTTGCATGAGAAAACGCTCCATCGTGTGTCCTTGACGGCTCATTATTGGACACCACCCACATCAGATTTAAACTCCATCAGGACCAATGTAGTCATCTGATCAGTCTGTCTCCCCCCTCAGGGTGACGGTGTTCGGGAGCGTCTGTCAGAGCAGCAGTACCGGCGGTTAGTGGACTATGTGACGCGGGCCTCCGAGTTCATTTCCCCCTCCGCCGCCTCTCTCCAGCAGCAGCTCCCGGTGACGCTCGCGGAGCCGCCGCCCTCCGTGACCAAGTCTTACCGCTACCTGGTAGATCCCGCCTTCGCCAAGGTGTTTGTCAGCAAGTTCACCATGGTAAAGAATAAAGCCTTACGCATCGGATTCCACTAATACACAGGAACACACGTCTGTGGATTTATGCTACAAACAAAATTTAAAATAAGCCTTAAAATTACACTCTACTCTGAAAAGATAACTACACATTTATGCAAAAGATATCTGTTGAGGTGAAATAAGAATTTATTTTTATTAAAGTAAGTCATTCATGCCTTAGGGATGTAGAGAAAATTCTTGCATTTGAAAGATATATTTTTACAGATACAAACAAGCTCATCACATGAGAAACTCAGAGGTATGAGAATCCGTTTGAATCTTAGAAACACATGTAAGTTAAGACATTTCACCGAGCACATCCTATAGTAAACACTAAAACCAACAAAGAGTTGTGTCCACTTAAACCTCCTCGGACCAACTGTGTTTCCTCTTCAGACTTTAAATCGGGGCTCTTTCAGTCCGTGTGAAACCGCCGCAGTGTTGCAGATGGAAACGCGCAGTACACAACTAATCTGTTACATTTCCATCAAACCGCTGCACAATGTTTCACTCTGCAGAACAAGCTCTGTGTTTACATTCTCCATGTAGTGACTGTGTCTCGTGCCAATGTTAAGTGCAATATTACATACATGTTGATGGACGCTAGAGAAACCAGCTGTCAACCAAAATGTTAGTTTTTTATAGATGATGTAACATGCTTGTTGACAATAACTGTTCGTTGTAACCTTACGTGGCTGCAAACATGTTATTGTTGCCTTTTATATTGTTGCACCACTGAGCTCTGTCTGATGCCTTTAATGTATGGATATGGATAATATATTAATAGAGAATCATTTTAATAAAAATATAAAAAATGATGAAGTGTTGTGCCTTTACTGTGTACAATGTAAGAGGGAAATTAAGTGTGAATCTGGCAAATATGAATGTGGACACCTGTGCAGCCCGGTTTACTTCTAGTCAAGTGAGATCTCCACAGAACACTAACAGATGTGGGAGTGGGTCTTTATGTACGGAGGCCCTGAGAAGCAAAGGAAACAGGTGATCCGTTTTCTAAGTCAGATATAAATTGTTTGTGTTGCAGAAGTCACAGCTGCTTTGGCATGCTATTCATGCTGGAATGAAATGTAACATCCTGAAACAGCACAACTTATTGTCCATCGTATCACGTGGAAGATTTTTACAACAACCGAATGCCTGCCAAAAAACCATCATCATGCACTCCATCAGCTGCAGCAGAAGTTGATGTTTGCCAGCAGCAGACTAACTAAACAATTTAGAAAAAGGCAGCAAGCACGAATTCAGAAAGCTGCAGGACACAAAACACACAACACTGGAACAGTTTAGCAGCAATTCATAAGAAAAGCAGAATGCCACTTCGGAGAGAGCAGACAACGGTGCATTCACATGCTTCAGACGGCCCCGAGTTGGGAAGTCGTTCTTTGGACATCGGTGTGTTCAGGAGCTGCAGGTCGAAATGTGGAATCAACATGGACGCTAAAAAGTAGATGAGTGGTATTTAAAGCTGTTTTTGAGTTCTTCTTCCAACTTGAATTTTCCTAGTCAAACTCATTTTAGTGATTATTCCGATAAAACATAAATGCAGCACAAATGCCCTATCTGACAATGTTAATGAAAGTGAAACATAATGAGAAAGGTCTCTTCTCGCCCTGTAAATGTTGATTTGTCAATATTCAATAAAGCTTTTATTCAATAAAGCTTCAAAAATAAATAAAGCAGCTACCTGCTGGACAAATCAACATTTACAGGGCGAGAAGAGACCTTTCTCAACTCAGTGCCAAAGCGGTCGTGGGTTCTGCTGAACTGTCTGTTCTTCCCCAGACCGCCTAACGGCACTGACTCTTTTAATAATAAACAGTACCGGCCTTTTCTCACTAGTTTGCATGTTTATGCTTATGTTAAGCACTTTGAATTGCCCTTGTGTCTAGAATGTGTTGTAGAATGTGCTAAATAGATACAGTTCCCATCCCTTACCTTTTAAACTGTTGTAATACTCATTTTGGCCACAAGATGCTGACATTCACCACTACCCCACCATCTAAATAGGAATAAAAGCGTTCATGTTTTCTTTCAGGTGAATTTTAATTTGTCCATTTGTCTAAATGCAAGGTACATATTGTTAGCACGTTATGTCAATTTAAACTCACCTGGAGGAAAACGATGCTTTTAGTCACATTGTGTAGCAGTGCACATCAGCCTCTTGTAGCCAAAATGAGTATTATAACCACAAAGACCCTATTCCTCACCTGTGCTACAGTCATAAACAGGGTGGAAAACAATTTAGATCACATTTATAAAATAGATCAGATCTCTTTGTCACACAGGGTTCAAACTATTCTTACATCATGTGTAAACCCAGCCTCAGACCTCGACCTCATCAAGACATCAGTAACAGCTGTGCTCTTAGTTTTCACTCGTGGCACTCCGATAACGGCGTTCAGGCACCGCCGTCATCCGTCTTGTGTCAAAGCTGGGCAGCATGAAGTCACTTCTTCACACTTTGGTTTCATATCACGGTTGCAGAAACATGAGAGCCAGTTATGTCTGAGTGGCAAGTAACTGCTTTGTTATTTGTTACTAAATGTGTTATTTCACTCTTTGTTTACCATCATATCTGTTACACTGTTCACTGTGTAACAGATAATAAAGAGTACAGTATAGTAAATCATTCAAATATTATATCATAGTGTGTCAAAGTTCATTGATACAATAGAAGATGATGTGAAGAAAGCCGTTCATCCTCAGTTCTGGTTTGGAAACGAAACTCTGGACTCAGTCTGTGGAAACACAAGAAGAGAATGTCAGAAACACGTACGGGACAATTTAGGGAACAGCACTTCGAGTGGTCGGAAGATTAGAAAGGCGCTGTGTGTAAGTCCTACTATACTGAGATACCGTTATGACTTTCACTGTTGGGCGGTATTGGTTGATCTGGTTTAACTGAATTTTTCAGTAGCTTAACTCTTTTATTTATCAAGTCCACACGAGCTAAATGTGCCCAATCATTTCTGCTGTGCCATGAAATAAAACAGTACAACAGCACCATACATGGACGTGTGTGTGTAGCCGAGAGAAGCACTTCTGTATGACCGTGGCCTAAAATGCTCCGTCATCTTCTGAAGATGCTGATAAGGACCCGTTCTAGATCATGTCAGTTACCTCCTCTCTCATCCCATTGTTTGTCTGTGTGAATACAAGTTGACGCCACCTGTACTCATTGTGACTGTGTTGTGAGTCCATCTGCAGATGTGAAACTTACAGAAAGACAAGACTAGACCCGATACGATATATAGACATTGCCACCACACAAGCTTGTGTTTACTTGATGGAAAGGTGGCAGCGGGTCAGGACGGAGAGAAAGTGATCCAGAGGGAGTTTAATTATTCTGATTTATTTATAATGTTATTGCTATGGGAGTAAGGTGCATGATTGTCCATGGATGTTAGAGTTAAGTATGTATTGTGGTAGCTCAGCTTGCTACATTCTCTCCAGCTTCCTTTAAGAAGCTGGTAGCTTGCTCAACACCGCAAAGTTTTATAACATTCAGTTCTATGACATTTAAAAGCCTATAGGCTCTAGCTTTATAATGATTCAATGTTTTTGCTAGGACCATAATCATCATTATGGTCATGTTACGGTTTTGTTCTAACTCCTGTACAGAACATTACCAGCTAATGGACAAGCTGAAGTTGCTCTTTTGGTCAGACTTCTTCATAATGAGACAGTTCGGACATATGGAAGGGTTTGGCGTCGACTGTGGGAACGGCTAAAAGTCATTTCAGTGTTTTGATTTCCTTCATTTAGTCTGACTGGTAGCAGAGAGTAGTTAAAGTGCTGGACATGGGAATTTGACTGAGCCTGGGAGACAAATGGGGGGGGGGGGGGGGGTACCTGAGGCCGTGGAGAACGAGGCTCCCAGCTGACTCTGTCTCCTCAGCAGCACCTCTTCTCTCTTCAGAGCCGCTAAGGACTTGGAGTAGGACCACGACAACTGAGGGAAGAACGTTGTTAGAAAAATGGCTCAATCTGGCCAGTGATTCCAAAATTCCCACTCAAGAGTTATGCTAAAAGACCTAACAATTGCACTCAAAAGTTATTTATCACATAATATACACATCAAAATGTCAAAAATGTGTTGTTTTGTCATTTAAACATTTTAGAAATACAATTGAGTTGGTTGTCACATGACGATTCAGACTCCTCCGACGTTAAATGAAGCTGAATGAGTGGAGGATGTGAAATGGCTACAAGGTCCTAAAACAGTCAAGAGGCTGAAAAGTTGTCGGATTCTGCTTTTTGGTGGTCCAAGGTCACTGTGACCTCACAAAACACGTCACATGCTAATTATGTAAATTTCACATAAATGTCTCACAGGATAAAGTCATGACATTTTGGACGCACATGGATGTAAATTGCACTGATTGGAGGAAAACGCTTGGTTCCTTTCATATAATACGTACACACATTTGTAGGAACATCAGACTGCTCCTTACCTGTTGTGTGGGAATCGGCAGCTCTCTGCTCTGTGCCCTCGACTGTTTTTTTACACTTCTTCCCTCTTGTCCTTCTACATCATCTTCCTCCTCTCCAAGACTGGACTCCGGCCTCTCCAGCTCTTCCTGAACAAGAGAGGCCAGACTGAATTAGTACTTTCTTTTTCTCAACACTATTGCAGTAGTATTCAAGGTTGTTATCCCTCAGTATGGACCGTTTTCTCACCTGAGCTCTCCTCTCCTCCTCGCTCTCCTCCTCCTCCTCTCTCCTCTGTCTCCGTACTCTGGCCCTGTGTTTGACCCGTTTCTCCTGCAGTAGAGGAAGAAGTTTTCCCTCTTGGACACTGCTGCTCAGCTCTTGAAACTCAGGCCAGAACTTCAGCAACGCACTGAACACTGACATCTACATACAGAGAGAAAAGGCACACACATGCAGACTACATACTGGAAGGAAATACAACACAAACCACACTCTTAGACACACACACACACTACCTGTGCCTCTCTGAAGATGTAAGGACCCAGTTCGTGGCGTCTCTCCAGAACCTGCTGTGCCTGTTCAGGAGGGATGTCTATCTGCAGAGCCGGGGGCATGGAAGAGTTGATGAAACAGTTAATGATGGTGGAGACCTTCTGCTGGACAGTGGCCTCATCGCTGTGGGAGTGACAGAGGTCCTGCACAGGAAGAGAGGAGAACATAAATGTGTGGTGGGAAATATTTGGATGTTCCAAATGCTCCTGAAATGTTTGGATTATCACTGCATGTTGTTTCTTACTATACACAATGGGATATTACGTCAACGTTTTCCTGTTTTTGTAAATTCACATGAGAGATTAGTGTGTCTCCACTGTACTACTCTCACTGGTTTGAAGTCGGTTCAAGTGATGTTGCATACCTCTGAGCACCAATCAGGATTTAGCAACATTTAAATCAATACAAAATCTAATGACAGTTTGGGTTTGTTTGCTTATGTTTCCAGGTCACTGTTAAACAAACCTGATCAAATCACACTCACATAGTCCTGATGAAGCCGATTGGTTGACGTTATGAGTGGTAGCTTGGTTGCCTATTTTGTCATGAATACGTTACAGAGAACTACATCTCTTTTTTTTGTAGACGAGTTTTCAGGGGTCTTGAGGTTAAGTGTAAAGATACCATCAGCGAGCAGCAGATCTTAACACCCACACACACATTTTAAGACACAAAAAACACTTAAAATAACAAAAGCCCATGTGCAATGCATGCTGGTATATGTAGGCATGGAGAGCCAGAGAACTCGGTCAATATAGCACACACTGAGGAATTCATTGCTTCAATTGACATTTACCATCAACACTGATTGGACAACCACAGAAAAGGCGGCAAATTCCCCTTTTTATTCCAAAAGTTCACGTTGACATTACATTACAATGTAATGTCTAATGTAATGTATGTATGTACTGCACTGAAAAGTCCATTGTGACCAGGAGGTTTAAAGTTTCCACATTACGTTTTAAACTAAGACTGAAGGTGAGCACAGAGAAACTTTCCCCCTTCAGCGGATGAATGTGAGAGCAAACTCTACACAGTGTCCAAGTAAAGTAACAATAAACACATTTTTAATAGAGGGGGACTTAAATTACTCCTTCTATTATTTTTGGATTTCCTTTCATAGTTAATATGGAATGGCATACACCAAAGAGTCCCAGCATGAGAACCACATCGTCCTCCTCTACCTTGTATCTCTGCACCTCCAGCCAGAAGAGCACATCGTTTTCCAGGAAGTCTCCTTTCAGAGAGACAAAGTGCTGGAACTGTATACAGGCGGCAGGGTTGAGAAGGATCCGTCGAAACAGCAGGATCTCTTTGGAGGAACTCATCCACAAGCCTCCGGCCTGCAGCGACACACAGCAGAGGAATGGTATGTTTGAAAGCACACGGTTCCCTCAGGGATAGATCAAATAGATATAACGACCTCCTTGTGTGTTAACAGTAGAACAAAACCTTGTGTGCACAGTGGATATAGTACAGTGTGCTCCTGAACAACAGCCCTAAAGATGATCTGTGACCTATGAGCTACAGTCTTAGCTCACAGAAAACTGAGATAATGATGCTCACCTTTATTCAGTAAACCTGCTCTTTGCCAGTGATGAGATAATGATCATAAAGACAATAATCATAATTATGTATGGAAAACTCCTTCCTGTAATCATCCTGCTTGAAATGTGAAATGTACATGTTTTATATCTGTGTTCTGCTGTAGAGAATGAAATGAGAGGACGGCATCAGAGCTGCATGGAAAACACTCCAAACACTATTAAAGGAAGGTTAGTAATGCTGATGCTTTAATCTTATTTATCCTGGATCCAATTTGGGAAAACTAACCACAAGGCCAAAATGGTGTTTGACAAAGCCAGTGCTCGAAGCCAAGTCGTGAACTAAATCACACATGCTTTCAGGCCAGGAAATGCCTTATTTCTCTCCACTGAAAATATCCAGCTTCCCCGGAGGATTTCTGCTTACCTTCCAGGCTTCTCTCCTCGCTCTGCGTCGATGGTAGACGCGTTGGGACAGTCTGTCCGCTGCTTGGGGCTACCACACACAGAAACACACGACTCAAAAGTCAGAAAGTGAATAAACTAGGATTAACAGAGACACTGAACACCTCTCAAACCTGTCTGTTCTGCACTCTGCTGCTCTTTGTCACTGGCTGTAACTAAAGCTCTCTCTCCTCTTTTTCCTTTAACCTTGCCTCTGTCTTTATTTCCTCTGACCTTATTCATCCAATCGCCTCTTGGAGATATCTTTGCCTCTCTGATGTCAACTGTCTCCCATCGTCGTTTCCACCGATCCATGTAACGCTAAACTATGTCTGCATCTGATTACTTAATGAGAGGATCTGTGTAACCAAACATGGTAAACTCGCTAACGTAATGAGACAGCGCAGTGGAATCTGTGGTTTATGCGTTACCACCTGATGAGGCAACCTGAGAAAGCTACTGGACAGCGACTGCGTTTAGTGGTTTCTTACATAGCAGAGCCACTAATGTGCTCTTATCGCTCTCCTCGCTCAAGGCCATTACACAACAGGAATCTATTGTTTTATTAGGAACAGACAGACGTGTAAAGTAAGATGGGACAAAGCAATTTACCAGAGAGATATTAATTATTGATGCAACACAAGGCCAAAACTTAATATCGTGTTTGTGCAATCCATACTAAAACTGAAGTATAGGTAATGGGACTATTCAGTAACTTCCTAAACAGTAACTCTGCTGGTTTCCTGGAAACTGCTCAGAGCCAAGAATCAGTCCGGCATATAAACCCCTGTAAAACCGCAACATGTCATTTTTAAAGTCTGGTTTTTGTACGGATTACAAACGAGATGTAACAAGTTCATTAGTGAGCTGCCGGTAGACAGATTTTCTTATGGACAGAGCCATGCTAGCCGTTTACAGTCTTTATGCTAAGCTAAGCTACTTGACTGTGGCAATACGTTGAATAGACAGACATGGGAGTGGTAACAATACTATCACGTCAAACTATTTCTTGACGAGTTGTGCTGCTGTTCACCTTTGGTTGGTGTTTCAGTCGCTGTGTGAACTCAGCTGTGCACAGGAACAGAGGCAGCCACTTCTTCTCAATGTGACTCCTGATGACGTCCTGGATCTCCCCAACGACTGGGTTAGAGAGACATTCGAGCTTAAGACGCTCCAGTCCACCTGCCAGATGCAATATCTACACACACACACACACACACACACACACACACACACACACACACAGTAAAAGCTAAGTGAAAGATACAGTAGAGGCTGATGCTTGTGTGTGTGTGTGTTAGATATGAATGCTAAATGTCTCACAACATGAAAAACATATGAGGACACACTCAGGAAAGAGAACTTCCCACAGTGGGAAACCCGACTGAAAACTCCTCTCCTTCCTGACTCCTGCTGTGCTCTTCATCATTCCCACAATCCCTCTGTTCCCTTCATCTCCCCTGTATGCTTTCTGTCCACAGACATCAATCTGGCCATGTCTCCCCATTTATAACACACACACGCACGCACGCACGCACACACAAAATGAGAAACAGTCGTGCCATTGGAGTGGGAGTCAGTAGATGAAAGGAGGCCAATCTGTGACTGGATGACTGAGTGATTGAAAGAGTGAAGGGCCAACGCAGTAAAGCTGTCAGTCTCTCTACATCGCTCACGCAGACGAGAACCAACACTGAGATGTGAGAGAGCGGCAGCCAGAGTTAGAAGCACTAGATTGCCTTGCCTTTCGACTTGTTCTTGTGTATATCGCTCTAATGTTACAATCATTATTTTGATGGTATTTATGAGATGAGGGTGAAAAATGACAAAGGCCATGCACCAGAGTTGAAGTCATGTCAATAAACAGGCTATACTGAATGTCTCTCTCTTAACCCAGTGTGCTTCAAGAACAATCAGGGTTCTTCAACGGCCATTACTTTGATATTCCCAACCAAGAATGTTAGAGTAGCTCAGCTAATTTAAATAGTATAGTATTACACATTTGAAATAGTTAAATGTAATTCATAAATGGTTCAAATGTTCAAGTGGTAGTAGTACAATTGCAATTGAACAAACGGAGACGGACCAAAGGTTGGGAAGCATTCTGCCACTGTCCTATGACACATGAAATACACTCTTTTCTGTGAATGTATAATAAATACTACAAAGCAAACATCTCTGGCGTCCCGAAAGAGAAAGATCAGGCTCACTGCTCAGTGTCCCATCTACTCACTCTAGCTCTACACAGCATGCCCTCCTGCAGTAATCCTAGAATCCAGAAACCAAATCCCAGACTATAAATGTCAGGAGAGATTTCATCCCACTGTCATTGTTACCGGAGCAAGTCTTTTTTTTTGTCTTTCTGTATCCAAACCACACTCTTCTTCTACTCCTTTTAACCCTGACCACGTTCTCTCATTCCCCGTTTTCCCACCGACACCCCGCTGTCAGAGCTGTCAGCATGACATCTGCAGGATGCCCGAGAAGGGAGATGGGGAATTGTGTGAGAGCCGCAGCGGCCTCTGTTTATCAAATCTGAATGTTGAGCTGGAGCTCACATCCCATCTTGGGATTGTCATGTCATGAGCACCACGTTGCTGCCGCCGTCTCTAATGCTTTCCCAGAAAGTTGACAATAATCCAATATCAATGTAGATTTGACAACACAAAAACGGGTTTCCCAATAAAATTGAACATATTCTTTCAACCATGTGACCGACTGACGTACGTTATTCTGTTGCTCTGTTGTGGCCGGGCTGTCGGAGCCAAAGAAGTAGGTCCTGGTGAGATATTTGGTCGTAATGTGAGACCATTTCTCCTGTCTGACAGCCTTGTCTGTGAGAGGAGTCCTCCTGTACTGCTCCAGATCCAGCCAGCATGTCAGATGGATACTGAGCGGAAACACACATGTTCAGAACAACCATGTTACTTTTTAATAAAAAACTTCAGGGCATTGTATACATCCTCCAAACAATACACTTTCTGTCCATTTTCATACTGCCTTAATTTCATTTTAATGTGACTATGGTGCACATTTGCAAGTCAGGTACATATGTAGGTAGAGTGGGGGACTTAAGTCTGAACAGAGGACAATCATCTCATATACAAACTATGTGGTTTACAGCTCACCTGGCATCCTGATTCTGTAGGAAGGACATAAAGTGTCCGATTTCGTGGCGGTTGCAAAGTAAGGAATCTAGACGGTAGCCTTGGTAATTTGGAGACACTCTGGACCAAGAGTCAGGCGCCTGGGGGCCCTTTGAGAAGGGAGTAGACAGTGAAATGGGAGAGGGAAATAGTGTGGACTGCTCCACCTTTAGAGAAGACACAGCAGCAGAAGGTGGAAAAGAAAGTGACTGAGAAGGTGAGAAAAATGAAATATAATCAGTGTAAAACTCTGAGCTGGGATATTTGCACATCACCTACTGCCTCTTAAAGTCACTGCAGTATGACACCATTGTAAATAGCACATTCAGGCCAAGTGATATACTCTTGGGGCAGTGGATAACCAACACTGTTACTAAGCAATGCATAAATAGTGGATGGAGGCCATTTTCACATTGGTAACATTAGCTGTTTATTGGCTATTAACTGAGAACTAACATTTGATAAATCTGTGGAACACCGTGGATGCTGGCTGACCTGTTTCAGTCGGCGCTCCTCGTACAGACTCTGGAGTTCCCTGTACTCCTGACTGTCGATGCAACGCACCTCCTCCTGCACACACACCTGGATGCACACCAAACACACATTAAGCCAATTAGAGCTGAATTAGTATTCAATCATTAATGAGGTAAAAAGAAAATGATGTATTTTCAGGCAGAAATGCTAAAATGTTATGGTCCCAGAGAATGTGCTGCTTCTCTTGGTTTCTTGCATTATATCACTTTTATTACATTACAGTTTTGGGATTTTTTTATAGACCAAATAATTACTTGAGAAAGTATCCCGTAGATTAATCAAGGTGGAAAATGATCTTTAGTTGCACAGAAACTCTTGTGAGAAACCTGAGACCCAAAGTAATGACTCAAATCAATTTGATCTTTACAATATTCTTAGATGCACCAACAATCAACATTATTAGACATCCTCTTTCCTTAGGGGTTAGATGCCTGCGTAGCTGGTCCAGCAAACCCGGTGAACTTAAAGGAAACCCACTTCCTCCAGATCAATTAGAGGTGAATGAAACTGTGGTTACCTTCTGGAAGGACTCTTTGTCCCTGCTGACAAGCAGCGTCCACGGCTCCAGCAGGATGTTCAGTGCGTGCTCCTCAACCTTGTCAAACAGCTCCTCAAAGGCGGGCATCATTTGGTCGTACACCTCCCTTCTGATCTCCTCACTGACACCAATGCTCCTCCTGGCAGAGCTGGAGAGGTAGGTGGAGTAGAAGAGCTGAGGAGAAGAGAAGAGATCATAAAAGTCTCGTCACTTCAGAAACATTTCTCCTCACAGTCATCACTTCCATCGCCACCATTTTTCGGCACTCTCATACTCAATATTCACTCTCATCACGGCTGCCATCACACCACATAAACGTCAGTCATTTCACCCTCTTGGCCACAGCGCCACGGAAAGACCATCTAAATATCATTCCTTTAGTGAACTAAAGGTTAAGTGAAGGAAAATCGATTTCACTGTGAGGTATTATTCTGGACCAGACCGCTCAGCTGTCCTCCAGCGGTCCAGCTGTAGCCAGACAGGGTGGTTCTGGGTGACTGGACTGGACTGGCGCTGGGGGGGTCTGACTCGCTTGTTTTATGGGCGTTTAAATGAGAGAGGGCAGAGAGGAGAACAGGAGTGTCAGGCCAAGAGAGCATGCAAACAGGAGCAGGTGTGTGTGTACTTGTGTGTAACAGGGAACAGGGAGGGGGACAGATATACTCAAGCTCTGTTTCTTTGTCTTTTAAGGACTTTGTATTTTATTACTGGTGGACTCTGCCACTTGAATTTATCGTGATTTATGATTCTTCCTGGCGTCCTTTCTAAAAGAAGCTTCTTTATCTCTGTATGAAGGGTCTTCATTTGAGTTTTAAATTAGCTATAACTTTTAATTTTGTATTTATTGAAATGGGTTTGATGTTGAACAGATGGTTTTGGCAGGAACATTTAATCTAATAAAATATCATGGAATCATGAACAGATTAATGTCTGGAATAGTGTGCTGCTATTTTTTGGGCAAATGGAAAGTGAATTTGAGAGAAATGAAAACCCTACCGACACACCGAGGTACTGAGCCTGGACTCAACTCTGAGTAGAGACATCTTATCAAATCCACTTCGTCTCAAACTGATATTACAAAAAAATACACATCCTGTCACACCACATACCGCCTAACAATTTCACACAACACAAAATAAAAGTAAATCTTGTTTTGTTGACAAAGAATGCTTCCTTCTCCTCTATTTTAAATGTTATAATATTGATTTGCTCATGCTTCCAAAGTGCAGGGTTGGTGACGGTGTTAAATAGCTGACGTAAGCTAATATCACACTTCCTTGACATATGTGGACTTCACATATTGTGTTTAGAGCAACCAGTAGATAACAGATTAGTATTTCTTCATAAGTTAGTTGGTGTGAGATGAAGCACAAACACCTAAAGGTCAGGTTGCTCTGCTGACCTGTGCCTCACTCTGGACTCGGTAGGGGTCCAGTCCGTCCTGATAGAACAGCTCATGGTAGTGCTGCAGGTCAGTCCAAAGGTTAACGGCATTCCCCCACAGCTGTGACAGAAAATAAGAACCTCAGTAACTGTCATCATGGTCTCTGTCTATCACATCAAATCAAAGATTTGATTGCGCCACAATATGATGATAATTACATTTGAATGTGATGCAACATGCAAACAGCCCAGTCGCTGCTGCTGTACCTGGTTTCCTGATTGTTCACAGAAGTTTGTGAAGTATAAGCCGGCACACGATTCAACAGAAAGAGCCTGCAACATCGTCTTCATTCTTCTGCTGCCCAGTAACTGACTTCTGCTAGAATATAACTGGTGAAACACAGAAGGGAAATCTTTTTAAAAAATCAACACAATCATTTATTTAAAAAAGGTAATAAGCAGTAATTATTTTTCATTTTTGCATAGTGGAACAATTTACCATTTAGCCACTGCAATGCAAAGCAATAGTGAAGAATTACCATAACAATTCACCAGTGTCCACGGTAACGTATTCATTTATTGTTTTGTCCAACCAACAGTCCAAACCCCTAAAGTGCTCGATGTATAACGGTATAAAACAGGGAAATGCAGCAAATCTTCATCAAGAATTTAGAAATGAACGTTTGTTACATTTTAGCTTAATAAATGACTTACAGTATAATGAACCTGATTTTCCATCATTAATCAACTAATCGTTTTGGCTACACTTAAAGCTATAGCATCAAACATGCTTTAAGGAACAGACAATTAACTGCATGCCAGGCGGTGATCCCACCTGCAGACACTGGAAAATACAAGTTGGACAACCCGGACAGTCAGAGCTCCATTGCTGCTGGTCTCTATGATTTTGCTCCATTCACATGTTGCTTCAGAGGATTCTCTTTTTATGCACCGAGTGGCATCATGTCCTAATGCTCCTACCCGCGTGTGGACAGCATGGGGGTACTGGGGCAGGCAGGTGTCCGAGCAGAGAGCCATAGAGCCGTGGTGGGGCTGTGTGTCTGACTGGGGCCGAACACACCACTCTGTCCACAGCTCTGGATGAGGGGAGTCATCGCGGTCTTCATGAACCCACTGGGACGTCCAGAACCGAGGAACCCTGTCGAGAAAGAGGAGAGGGAGTAACCAAGGACATTTATATCATATATATATATATATATATATATATATATATATATATATATATATATATATATATATATTCACACTATGAGAATTAACTATATATGTAAAATGACTGAACAGCATGTGCTATATCCAGCTTCTGGGGGATATAACTCACATATGTAAAATGTAAAGTAGCAAGCCATATAGATGGACACACAAAATGAATACAAAGACTGCGCACAAACATGCAAATTCAGTATCTATGATTAACATCAGGGAACATGACTACTGTGAATTGTGAATCTCACCAGTAGTAGAGCAGAGACTCGGTGAGGAAGGGCAGAACTGAGCGCAGTTTCTCCTCCGTCCAGCAGGGGGAGGTAGTCAGCCCCAGTCTGGAGAGCAGCTCCACATTGAGACTGCTCTGGCTGCTGCTCAGCAGGTACCGCCTCCTCATCAGGACCAAGTACCTGATAAATACATAAATTACTTTTGGGGTTTTTATAGCTGCAGCTGCCATCCAAAACATTCTGAGTTTAATATCAAACGGAGGCATTTATATCAACAGTAAACAGACCAAAGTTGAGCTCACCAGAATAACAAGAAGTGAGTTGGATCATGTTGTTTACCTGTTCTTCCGCTCTCTGTTCTGTGTAGCATTCAGCCTCGCTATATCTATCCAGAGATTGAGCAGTTTCTCCCCCGGCGTTCCTCGCAAAAAGTCCTTCAACTCATCCAAGTCTGGTCTATTGTCACAGCAACAGGTGCCATGGCAACAAATGTCAAGGATATTTTCCTGGTCTGGTGTGCCTCCACTCCCCACTCTCCTATTCTTCTTAAACCACTCTGTCTTTTCTTCTGCCCGACTGCACCTCTTGCCCTCTTGAACTTTCTCTTTTTTCCCTTCCAACCTTTCTGTGCCCTCGTCAGCCGAACGCAGGCGAACCTTCCAATCACAGGCTCTGTCTTCACTGGTACAATCTGTCTGGTCTCCAGACTTACTGAAACAGTCGGACAGGTTTGCCTGGCTCTGACCATCCATCACGTACAGTGCATTGTTAAGCACCTGTTGGACCACTTTGGCTGACAGGTCCTCCAGCTCAGGAGACTCATCATGTTGGCGACTAGACTCTTGTTGCTCCTCTGAGTTTCCAGCTGAGGGCTCTGTGAAGGAGAGGCTCCACTCTGTTTGTGGGCTCTGGGGTTTCTCACATTCAAGGTTGGACGAAGAGGAAAAGTGCCATGGGTTCCCTGGCTCAGAACAGCTGGAGAAACATCTGGCTGATTCACTGCCTTTTGTGTTGATATGTTCCTTCAGTCCAGAGGGTTGACATGTGACGTTGTGCGTCCCCAAAGAGCCTAAACAGTAAGGAAAGAAAGAACATAAGGATCCTTATTTCAGACTTAGACTGAAGAAATAGAACAAATACAGTAAACATACATGTGTAAATACAAATTCACAATTATATACCTTGTTTTGCAGAACTGTTCTCTTGTGAATGCGAGCATGGTAGGCCCTTCAGTGGTTTGTTAGTTTCCTCGTTACATTGGGAGGGAAAACGCAGCTGTGGGGCTGACCGGGTGGGTCGACCTGAACTGGCTTTCCTCCTCTGGATACAGAAGATTGTGTTCTTCTGAAACAACAGCTTGGATAGTCTGGGGAACACCACCATAATAGAATACACAATGTGTTTTTTTCCAAATGCATTCTTCATATTATGTGATAAAGTCACAGCTGACTGATACAAATCTTTAAAATCCTGGTTAGTAAACAACGATTTGTCAGGTTATAACAGCAAAGCTAACAGAGAAGGCAGCAAGAAAGAAGCAGCATGAGACCACTGCATGGAACTCATAACAATTGAATGAGTAAAACTGAACACTATGTTTAGTAATAATATAAAAACATGTTATAGTAATAACAATGTAAACATAAATAAGATCAAAATCAATGCAGAAAATAGGCAGTAAAACATGTGTTTTGTATATGTAGAAGGTCCAAATACTAATTGTACCTGTATTCATTGTAGCAATCACTTTGAAGGAAAAAGGGAAGTCTCTCTTTCATGATCCACTGAACTCCTTGCTGTCTGTCCAGGCACTGCAACGGTCAGGGAGACATATTCCTCAAGTCAGTGCTCCAAATCTACATCGAGGACTTTCTGCTTATCTTCAGAACCAAATATATACTTACACAGATAGGGTAATGGTTGTCTACTGGGGGGGTTCTGGCCAGTGCTGCAGGGTCACCAGTAAGTAGTTGTGATCTGTGTAGACCTGATTGGATTCTTCTGGAAACAAACTCAGCCGCTCCATCCGCTACTTCAAACTGCCCGGTCTCCTGGTTGTACAACAGAGGTGTCTCTGGGAAAGACTGGAGAAAAAAAAGATGCAAGGGTGGAGTGCTGGGCGGTATGACCAAACATGTGTATCATGGTATTTTTAAAGATTCTAGCGGTTTCACGGTATTTTTGTTTTTTCCTTGCCTTTGTTTTTATATAGGTTTATAATGGCTTACTCTGTCAGGAGTACATAGAATATAAAAACATTTGAATGTCATCATGTATAAAGGCTTTGATTACTAGAGGGTTTACTTGTTTGTTCGTATAATGTTGGGATAGTATGTCGCCCCGGTCAGACGTTCCTTGAATCCAGTGTTTTAATCATTGCTCTGAGTCTATTCGACTGTCTGTAGCGGGACCATGTCCTTGCAGAGCTGGATCGTTATTGCGTTCGTAATGTCGCTCCACCGCTTGCTGTTCTTGTCATCTGCAGCGCCTCGAGCAAATGCCTCTTCAAGTGATGTCTGACCCTTTGGTTTCACTGTTTCACTCGCGTTAACGTTACCGGTTGACGACCGTAATCACACTCTTGGTGTTCCAACATGTTTTCTGCTGAGGTGATGGAGAAAGTTGCTCGTGTTACCACGAGCGGCAACAACAGTGGCTCGACACACTTTGCAATATAGTCTTTTGGACGTCGGACTTTTTAAAACCAAAACACTTCCAAACAGCAGACACAGCTCCTCTACTGAGCACAGACTCTATCGGTGCATCTCCGGTCTGTCTTTGTTCCTCCTGCATCGCTCTGTTCTGTTCTTTACTGTAACGTTACTGTAGCGACGGCGCCTCTCCAGCTGTTAGCAGACTGTTGTGCTAGCTGGCTAGCTAGCTGTACCCACTACCCAGCATCCCGTTCGGTGATGCTGGGTACAGCTGGGATAAACTAATTGTTTATGTGTCACAAACTGTTGTCGTGGTGTTTTGCCCTGTTAAAGAGCGTTAGTTGTGGGTTATTACTTGTGTTATAAAGTTAGAACCATGATTCGCAGTCCCTCAATACACTTAAGACAGCTAGCTCCGACCGTAGCGCCCCCAGCGGCGAACAATATATTTAGCTGCCAGTTGAAGAGAGACCGCAGTCGTTTCGGCGATGCACCGGTATGACGATGTGAAACATGTATATCATACGGGAAATTAAAAACAGTATACCAGGGTGTACAAGTTTTGTCAAACAAATAAAAAATGCTACATCTATACACCAGAAGTACTTTACCGGCAAATGTAAGAACTCATTGAAGTAGTGAGCCAATAGATCATCGGATGCCAGGGAGTTCTCCTGCATGGAGACAAAGAACAAATCATTAGTTCTCTCGTCCATTGAACGAGGCAAAATATTCACATTTTAACTGCTGTTACAGAAGTTATGAAATGTCAATAATCGAAACTAATACTCACTAAGTTGTCAGCCGTAAGATCAGGAAAATCTTAAAAACAGAGTAAAAGTTTAGTTACCAAACCAAGACCAGCTCCAAAAATGATTAGAAGTTCTGCTCTTACCTGTTGAAATGAGCCCACTCATTGTTCACTTCTGAAAATGCAAATGACTGTACGGTATTTTTCAAACTGTCGAGCCAGATCAGCCACAAAGCTCTGTTAATTACCGACACTGCCGGTTGCTATGGCAGTGGACTCATTTTCAAAACACGGGGCGGTAAAAGTTTAACTAGAGAAGGGCCGGAAGTTACAAATACAAGTTGGTTTCTTCTTACAAATTAAGACCCCAAAAATGACTCTTTTCTAAAGTATTTACAGGATTAACTTTCCTATTAAAAATCACTTACATGTAGTAAAAGAAAGTTTAATAAAAGAAAGTCAGTTATTGCAGTTAAGACAAGGTCATACCACTAGATGGCACCAAACACCGTCAAAAGAAAGATTCTACAACGAATTCATTTTTACAGATTACAATAGAGACAATAGTCCAAAAAAGAACAATACATTCACAAAAGAGACAGATAAAAAAAATCTAATTTATTTTAAAACTGCTTTGAAAACACATTGGTAAAAGCTGAAAATTCCTGAGGAAGTCCCAAAACATATATACAGTGAATCAATGTGTATGGAAAAAGTATATCAACAGCAAGATTCAGTCATTGTTCTGCTGGTGAGATTTCCTTCACATTCATAATTAAAAACACAAGAACTGTGTTGAAAAAACAGTAAATACAGTACAAAAAGACATTGAAGGTACAGAAGTTGATCTCATGTACTAGCTACAGATCACTTTCCTTGTTGCTATGCCTCGTGCTCACCATTAGACATACAAAATGTAAGTGACCTTGGCATAACAATCAAAAACACAGCTGACTCTCAGCTCATAGTCGCCTAACGTTTCGCTTGCTCTGTGCGCTTCCAGGAAGTAGTATGTCCTTCTTGCGTCGGCCCACAGACTGGTTGCCACACTCTCTAGAGCCGTGGAAAGCACACAAGCAGGCTGTGCAAAAGCGGAAATCACAGTCTGCTCTGCTGCACACGCCCTCCTGTTTCACTGAGTGACACTTCGCGGGATGCTGACATCGAGGGCACGGCTTGAGGCACTCATCGTTGAAGAGGGTTTGGGCAACCTGGCAAAGAAAATTGAAATCACTTAAAATAAAGGTTTTATGTTAACTTTCCCAGAGCAGTTCCTTCAGTAAGATCAATTAGATCCCCAATCATCCTCCGCTAAACAGCAATGAATGCAAACTAATATATCCAAATATTACATATAAACTATTATCTATAGTTTCAAACTCACTTCCAGAAATTTATCTCGCTTGCTGCTGCTGCCTGAATTCAAGGCGCTGTGCTGTGATGGGGTTAAAGTGCTGTTTCCTGACTGTGGGGTGCAGAAGCGGGACGTCCTAGACTGGGCCTGAACCGTCTTGAGGGCCGACCTCTTGGGCAGAGTGAGTCTAGTCTCTGCGTCAGGGACATGGACGGCACCACCGAGCTGTAAGACATCACCACAAACTTAACTCATTTCAACTTTTAGCCGCTGTTGGTTGATATTCATATCGACAATTCAAATGTTACTTTATACTGAATGACAGACAGAAATCTGCTGTTGTACTGGTCTCTAAAAGATACTTTTTACAAGGCTGACCATCAGTATCATAGCCAATGTTTTTAGAAAAGACCCGGTTGAGAAAGACAACAGAAAGCAACAGAACCGTGAGTAACGCCCAGATATTGATATCAGACCCATTTGACATTGGCCAGCCATCAGCAATAGTGGCTAATATGGCAAACCTCTTACCTCAAGAGCAGCCTCCACTTCACTCAGGTAGTTTCTTCTCTTAAAACTAGCTCGCTTGTCTTGTTTGATGATTTCATTCCATTTCTTGCACACCTGACCACACCTGCCCAATACAAACAATTGCATGCATGAGACCAATATTCCCAGCCTTCATTGCACATTAAATAAAGGTTGTGTCAATGAATGTCCGTAAAAACCTAGCTTTTTGAATAACAATCAGGCTTTAAGTTAAGTACAAAAAGGGTCCTATACTTTAACATATCTTTGCTGTTCAAAGGTTAAAGCAAAGTCAGGGAGGTTAGGTTAATAGACGTAGGTGACGGTTTTGGAGGTGTCAAAATTTCCATGTCATACAAATTTGTATTTCTATTTTATATATAGTATCCATGATATGCTGTATGAATTCTACAGGATTTTGTAGAGTTATATGCATGTATGTATGCATTCATATACTAATCTATAACTTAAATGCTGCCACCACAAGTCATCATAATCAGTTTAATGAATGATAAACTGGGAATCAAACAGCTTAACCTTTGAGAAGAAAACAGGCATACAGTAGATGCATCAAAAATATGAAAGCTAATACAATTTTACATTGTGTATGACAAACGACAGCTAAATGTGTTGAAAACATGAACTGCTTACATGTAGATGCTCTCAGAGGTCAGGTGGCTGAAGATGACAGACAGGATGTGCCTGAGGTTCCTCTTCCTCAGCTCTGTGAGCATGTCCACCTTCCTCAGGCCCATCTTCCTGCCGATCAGCCCTGCCAGCGGCATGGTGGTCCTGAACGTCACAGGGGTCACAGCCAGTGCTGCGGTGGACTTCAGCTGCTCCTTTAGGCTTGGACTTTGGCCAGCAGACATGTGGGCTTTCAGTTGGCACATAGCATGAATCAGCTGTAGAGCCGGAGTCAGAGAGAGATTGACAGGGGGTGTCCAGAGAGGAGTCACATCCAGATTAACAGGAGCTGTGTTAAGGGGCGTCATGTTTTCTGGCCTGGCTGTAGTTGATCTTAGTGGGGTAGCATCTTCTTGTCTTGCAGAGGCCAAACTATCAGATGTCATGCCATTACTACATTTAGCAGAAAGGGCGCTGCGAGGGGTGGCACTGCGATCAAAAACCTCATCTTCTGTAGAAAGGCTGTGGCGAACATGTCCGTGCTTTCTCTCTGCTGGGTCTTCCTCGGACTGAGAGCCCCCTTCTTTAAGCGTTGAAAGCTTATGTTGACGCTGCAACCAGGAGCGCCGCTTTGCCTCTGTGAGATTTGGGGTTTCACAGTTTCCTCTGGAGGCTGAGAGGAGCAGCTCCAGGAATGAGCCGTCATGGTCCACTGAGGAGTCTTGGGATTTATCAAGGGCCAAGGAACTAAAACCACTGTCCTCACACCTGTTCCAGAGTTAGAAGGTGGTTAGTAGAACAACATGTTTTGAGATAGATAGATCGATAGATAGATATACACACACACATATATATAACATTTCTTTAGTCAGCAGGGAAAATGTACCAAATTTTGAAATTGTCAAAATAAAAAGCACGTACCTGGTACATTTGGGTGTGCGTGAGGATGATGGTGTGTACAAGACACTTGAGCTGTCATACTGGTTATTTGTCACACTGCTGACTGGTGATTGAGAGGTTTCCTGAGATGGAGCAGGCAGGGATTTGATAAAGCATGGAGTCTCAATATCAATTTGATCAGAGGCAGAAATGCTCTCGTTGAAATCTGCATCAGAGAGAGACGCTCTTCTCTCGAAACTGGGAAGGTAACCGGAGTGTAGTTTGCCATCTTCAAGAGTCGAGGTCCTCATCTGCGTGAAATGGAGGCGGCGTTTCCTACCAGATAGCTGCAGGTCCTGCTCCAATTTTAAAGCTTCTAGAGAGTCAAACGATGCATTGAGCCAGTGTTCAGACCTGACACTGATGGAAGATTCAGTCCTTCTGGCGCACGGTGATCTTGTGTCGTTAGCTTTGACATCTGTGGCGGGTTTACACATGGGAAGTCTGTGTCGCATCGGGGCATCTCTTTTGTTCAGTTTAGGAGTTTCACACCAGCTGACCCCTTGAGGCCGCTGGATACCTCTGTGGTCTTTGCCCAAATATCCAACCGGTTCTCTGGTCCTCTCCTTGGGTGTGACAGAAAGCCAGATGTTCTCTTTAGGCGTTTCACTGAATTCTACTGGAGACAAAGAGCGACAGGTGTCCACTCCACAGATGCTCTGTGGGCTGTGGAATAAACCCGAGTATCCGCTGTCAGAGCAGTCATAACAGTGCTGGCCTTTGCAGCTCTCGAGGTAGACGTTTGATTCAGGAGTGCACTGCATTTTCCTCCTCCTGTGTGCACTTTGTGTCCAATAAACAGTATTCCCCAAGTAGATGTCAACTGACCTGCACACAACAAAAAGGTAGTGAGTGAACCCAAAGACAACCAAGCAGCATAACTGTGCCTGTCTGGTAACTGTCTAGTTTATTCAAGCTAACTGACACGTTGCCTGTGTTTGCCAGGTCTAACCGTGTTGTAATTAGATGTTGTCATGTTGGACTCACATTGTGATAAGAGATGAGTGATTAAAAAAAAAAAAAGACGTGGAAAGTATCTATCTCGTGTTCAGCGTTTACACTCTAAGTTTATTAAACACAAATTGTCAAAGACAGTCAGCTAGTTCAACACCAAACATTCGCTGCTGTTTCATCAACGTTGCTACGCGAGGGCGTGTTTTAGATTTAAATCCCCCGTCGCGTGCTCTCTGTGATGCCGCTATAAAGTGAGCTGTAGCCGCCAAAACCAACAGCTGAGCCCGACTGGCTGCACACCGCCGATAGCTCAGACAAGGGTCATGTGTGTCACTTTATCTCCTCTTACGTCTGATAACGTCCAATAAATAGCGGTTGGTAATTGCGCTCGTTCTGCGTGCCCTGACCAGAGGCACAAAATAAACAATGCTACCTTGCACAAAAAGCGCAATTGTTAAAATGCACTTGAAAATGGATGCAGAATTCAGAGTTAACTGCATTCAAGACCTAAAAAAAAAATCAAATCGTATTCTTACATAACATTAAGACTCCCTCAAGTCCCACATACAACTGTTAGAGCAATTTGCATGACGTGAAAACACCTGTGTCAATTAACTAAGTTAACTCGTGCATTGGGGATTGATATACCTCAACTGTTGCGTATCGTTACATTTGTCTGTGTAATGTCGACCACGTTGATAATGTTACAAACTCAACATACGCATAAACACATAGTGTCAAAGAGTTATTAGGTTCGTTTTTAATTAATTCAATCTACCCGTCCAAATAAATTACCCGTTTATCCTTGCGGGTAAATAATGTTAAGTTACACCCAGTAATGAACACTAACTTACATTCAACATTGTGTGACAAACTGACAAGTTATCACTAACTAGCTACGTTAGCCTCCTAAAACCACAACCACTGCTAGGTAACGGTAGTGGCTTCCCAGACACACGACGCTAACTAGCTAGATAGTCGTGTATTGCATTATTTAGCATTAATCATAGAATTATAACAAAAATACTTACCTCTTCACAAAACGTGGCTAATGCACAGGTCGTTCTCGTCCGGCTCAGTTCTAGGCCTCAGCTTGTGCCTTTCGTCGCTGTTTGCTTGCTACATGTTCATCATCCACCAGCCGCGTTTTCAAATTTGGAGCCAACTGTGGAATGTGTTACGTGTTTCCGCTTGGGAGTGCAACTTCCTTCCGCGTGTGGTTACCATAGTAACAGTCGAAAGTTTAGTCAAAGTGGCCAAACAAGCAGCAGGTAAAGCTATTCATTTAACTGTAATAGCATTAAGATAAGTTAACATTACGTTTATAATCTACGAGAAACACCGGCATTTTCTTAATGAATGTGTTGTCTTGATTTATCGGTAATTCCAAAAACTGGAATAACTCACGTTATTTCATCACATTTTGTAGAGCTTTAGCTCAACGCTATCTAAATGTACTGAGCTAATAAGTTAGGTTCATTTTGGGTCTGCTATAAACAAAACCACATTGTTTGACAGAATAACTGAGTAACGTTAAACCGTGTTAATCTCCTCAGGTATGAGCGAAGAGGAGACTTTCTATCGAAACCAGTCCGCCGCCGCTGACTACGGCGGGAAGGTCCCCGTGGAGCACCTGGACTATGGCTACATTGAAAAATGCAAAGACGTAAAATACCTGGAGATGATCTGGAGAGTACTCAGGTAAGAGTCACATAACTGAGCTTCAGGGTGTGAAGAAGATAGAAATTGATTTTGTATGTTAATCAAATATTCTATTTTATATTGCTGGTGAGCTTTTCTCCACTAAGATCATTCTTTCATCCTAGAAAATGAACATACAGTATTGTAAATAGATTACATAGGCCTAGTACCAACACAAAAAGAGCACATCGTGACATAATAACATTTAGGAATTTGGGTTTTCAGAAAATAACGTTTTACTTTGTGTTCAGGTCCGGCGATGAGGGCATTTATCCTCATCTGATTGACTTCTGTGAGAGTCACTTGGAGAAACTGGACCCCAGGAGCCGAGCTCTCAGGAAGGAAACCCCTGTGGCCACAGCAGCCAGCCTCTCCAATGATGAGTGGAGCCAAATTGTTGAAGAGTTGAAGGCATGCAACACATCTTAGATTTACTTATTTTTTTAAAATCAATCCTGATTTATGAGTCATTTTGATATAAAATACTTTGTTACTTACAGACGTGGCAAGAAGAAACCAAAAAGACGGAGACTTCACTAAAACAGCAGTCAGTGTTTGATGATTTACACAATATAAATATGCCACCTATAAGAGGTTCCAATTGCTCCGTTCCTCTTAGTCAGGTAAAAAGGGTCTCCAACGATGTAACATGCACATTTATGTACACTAGGAAAATACTCAAATTGAGTCTTATGTCACCACAGACTTCAGTTCCAAATGAAAAGAGGACTTCTTCAAAACGCACTCTCCCACGAGATTATCGAGAATGGGACAAGTGAGCCATTTTGTCTCTACCTTTGTCTTTTACATCCAGAAGAAAAAACACACTGTTACAGCAGCTGCAGGCTCTGTTCCTGAAAGCTTCCATGCATTTCACTTTGTAAAGAAACGCCTTAGCTAAGCATCTTTCATTACAATGATCCACAGTTAAACATCCTGCTCTAGAGCAGCAGAGGATCTTCCTTTACCCAAATATCTTTTGCTCTATTCCCAGGTTTGATGCCGAAAAAGAATGTGAAAGAATCGACGGGAATTTGGTCAAAAAGGATCCAGTAGTCATAATAAAAACAGGACACCACAAAATCAAGACTGAAGTGGATGCTACATGTAATGTATTATGTGTAGCAGCTCATAGCTCATAGCAATACTTAAGTAGTGTGTGTTTGTGTCTCAAATGTGTCTTCTCTACAATACATCCAGTGCTGACAGAACAGGAGAAGTTCCCTCTGGCAAATCGTGAAAAGGACAAAGGCAATGAAGCTTTCAGAGCAAAGGATTATGAAGAGGCTGTTGCATACTATTCCAGGTCAGGCTCTTAAAACAACTCAATTAATATAGCGAGCATTTCACAGCTCCTAAGGGGATTATAATATGTTTCCTGGTATTTAATTAGACTTCTTTAATGGTGTAAGTCTGATTCCACTCCCATTTACTGTGCCTAAGTGTTTGTCCATTATCCTCATTATGAATTACGGTTTGTTTTTGTTTTTGGTCTTCCATTACAGGAGCCTTTCCATTAAACCAACTGTGGCTGCGTACAATAACAGAGCTCAGGCAGAGATCAAGCTCAAGCACTGGCACAATGCCATGAGCGACTGTCTGAGGGTCCTCGAGCTGGAACCAGGCAATATGAAAGGTGAAGCCCCTTTTTGTGTACAGTAGTGCTTTAATGTCAACAGAAATGTGACTATAATGCAAGCGTCGATTCATGTTTCCCACTCCCTCAAAAGTATTTTTGTGAAGCCCCTTTTGGGAATTTCCTGTATGTTTTCTGACACTACATTCACAACTTTACAGCACAGGAGTTAACAGTGGCTTCAGTGTCTGTAACGTCAATACTGTACGTGATGTATTTTTCCCCACCAGCCCTGCTACGTCGTGCCACTGTTTATAACCACATGGGCAACTTCCGAATGGCTGCTGAGGACCTGAGGGTGGTGCTGAGGGAAGAGCCACAGAATGCTGCAGCCACTGTAGGTGAAATAAAGCCTCCAGCCCGTTTTGACCACTAGGTGTCCCTGTATTTGTGTGAGATCAGGCACTTAAGAACAGCTTGCAGCTGCTGCAAGGTATTAATATAATCACACCTAGTTTTATATAACTGTAATCAGACAATGGTGTAGCTTTTTAGTTGTTTTGAGGTAGATGATGAGCTCAGAGTGCATTTTATTTAGTCGTCACTCATAGGGACATTGTTGATATGTCCATTAATGATGTATTAGTGGTTTTAATGTACTGTAGGTACTGTATAGGGAGAAGATGATCCTTACATGATCCTACATTACAACACAAGAAATTCTCTATAGCTGAGAGGTATATGGGTGATTGTGGTGTCAGTATGCGTCACCTTTGCTGACTTACTGAGCAGAACTTGGGTTCCTACTGTTGACAAATTCTAATTTGTGAATTATTTGTGGTTTAGCAACTTCTGTCCGAAACTGAGAAGAAGATGAAGGAATGTCAACCTGAGCTGCAAAGCAAAGGCAAGAAGATCCTCATTCAAGAAGTAGAAGAGGAAGATGATGACTGCAATAACGATGAGACAAAGGCAGAGCAGACCGGTGAGATTATTTGGACCTCCATATTCCAAATGTATGTATCCTTGATTTACACACAGACACAGAGACAGAAGCCAGTGACTGTTTAAATTCCCTGAATCCCTCCAGAAATCTGTCTGTGATGTCTTTTTAGCTATTTTTAACACTATTTATTTAAGACTGTCATGGACAGTTTAATTAGATTTTAAGAGCTTTTTAAATCAGCACCTGTTATGTGTCGTGTATAAAGCAGCATTCTGCAGTTGTTCAGCGAAAGAATATTATTGTATTAAGGCTATGCATAGACAAACAACCCCTTATTCACAATTTATTACTACTGATCTAAAATGTATAAATAAACTACCAGCCATATACCTAGTGCAGTAGATTTATAGCTCTATGGTGGATCACATTTGCTTAACTTCGCCGTAGAGGCTGAGCAATGATACTATCAAAAACCAATAAGTCAAATATCATTTTTTTTTTATTTCCAAACGTCAAATGTCCTGCTCAGAACATTTTACAGAAGGTGTGACTCTGACAATTATTCATGAGCTCAGAACATGTGTTATTCATATTATTTAATAACCAAATTCAGTAATTAAAATTATCAAATTTGGGAAAAACAAGATAAACTGTAGGCTCTCAAACACCGATAGTCCCCAACAATAACTCCATAATGGCTGCCCTACTTCTCAGAAATTAGAACTCAGCATTGAAATTTGAATGTATAAAGCCTTGCTGAGTACTATGTGTACTGTCCATATCCAGTATTTTGTGAAGTGTTCTGTATTTGTACACTAGACTGTAGTATATCTGTATATGTGTGCCCACTTAGTCCTCACTGTAGCTGCCTGGAGAAGGATTTGCCCTCTAATCCTCTGATTTAAACAAAACGTCTGACCCGAGGAAGCTGTAGCAACTCTCCTAATAGTAGGGCAGTCATCCCAAACCCCTGTGTTTGTCTGTGCTATATAGAAAGAGGAAACACCCCTTGGCCATCTGGGTAACGTGACATACTGTCTATGCGTGTGTATTATCTGCCCTACCCCCACACAGCGCTTTCAGAATTCACTGTTGAGAGAGGCTGCTTCCTGGAACTCCCTCTTTGAAGTGGCTCTCTGTCATGTGTGTCCAACCCTCCCCCACTGTGATGTAACCGCTGACTCCTTCCTGTGGGTGTGTTTCCCCCCCCCCCCCCCCCCCCCCCCCCCCCCCTTCTCTGCCTCTGCCTCTCCCTCCCCTCCCTCTCCCTTCTAGCTCATCCGGTTGAACCCAGCCAGGCTGTGGGAGGGGAGGAGAGCTCAGCTGCTCCTGGCGAACGGGGAGACATGGGTAACGCTCAAAAGAAGCCCCACGGCAGAGGTGACGGGGGTCCTCACAGCGAGTTCAACAGCTCCCACCATGGACACTGGAGGGGCAAAGGAGCCAGCTCTGACAAGTACAAAGTCGGGCAGGAGCCAAAGGAAAAGGCGGCCAATGGAACGAGCAAGAGGGGCTCGACAGCTTCAGTCCCGGCTGATCAGAGCAGCGGCGGTAAAGAAACTCCGGTGGGAGGAAATGCAGGGGAATCTGTCAACCTTGATGCCCCGTGCGGAGCCCTGCCCCCACCTCTGTCCCGGCTAAAGAATGAAGGGAACCTGCTGTTTAAAAACGGACAATTTGCCGACGCACTGGAGAAATACTCACAAGCCATTCAGGGCTACACAGAATCAGGTAGGGTGCACGAGTCCTCATGGTTGCTGCTGTTCTCGTTATTAGAGTCCACGGTGGTTGGCAGATCAGTCACATGGTGTGTACAATTTAGTTTGGTGTATGTTATTAAATTGGAGGGAAGTTTATTCTGTTCCTCCATGTCAGGATCACTTCCACTGACAGCAGTGTGTGATGAACAACTGCTCCATAGCGTGCCGGGTTGATGTCTCATCACCAGGCTCACCCATACAGGAATGCATATTTCTGTGTGGGGGGGTAATCTCCAATGCTCTTGAGACTGTGTCCTATAACTGGCCGATGCGATTGTAAATCAAAGGTCATGACCTTGCAATTCTAAGGCTTGTGCTTCCATGTAGTTATTGTTGCTTTATCCCAGTGCAGGATATATTTATTTATATGTATATATATAGATGTTACAGTTCAGGAGTCAAAGGGTCGGGCCGTTAGTTTGAGTGTTCAGTGATTTTGCACCGATGTGTCAAAATGCGTCTGTCCCGTGTGGCGTATACGGACAGTGTTTCTGTTTCAGCCTCATTCTGGTGCTAAGCCTCTCAGCTCAGGTCTGTCCAGGTCACATGAGCTCACCACTCTCTGTGAAATTGAATCCGTAGGACCGCAAGCTATAATTCCCACAGAGAGGGGGAGAAAGTGAGCGATTGATGGAGGAAGAGAAACCCGCCCGCCAGGCTCACCCACCATCGAGCATACTCTCCCCGTCTATTATGGGCCGCTTTAATGTACTCCACTAGCCCCACTGTGCTACTGGATGTGGAAAGTGACTGGACATGGTCCAAGTTCCGTCATCTGTCCCATGTGGGCTACATGTAATGCAGACAGAATAGAGCTGCGAGCAGAGATACGGATCGATTCTATGAACCCCTTTTAAACATGTGGTGGTCTGTCAAAAAGGGACATAACTCAATAATATATACATTCAATCGGTCTTTTACAGGGTCTCTGAGCTGGTTCGGGTTGGTAAACAGAGGCCCCGTTTTGTACCTCTAACATACTAACGTACTTGCTTCACTGTCACAGTGACCTCACAGAGGGAGCAGTCGCTGGGACATCACCAGCCCTGCCTCACTGTGTCATCGTTCAGAATCTGATTTCATCTGATGAGGTGGCACGCTAAACTGACCGTACTTAGTGACGCAGAAGGATGCTGCTGTTGTCTGTAATGCACAGTATAAGCGGGATTTGCCTGCGTCAGTGATAGTGATGGTGAAAACTGGAGAGAGTAGCGAAAAACACTGTGTGCAGTCTGTGTGAGAAGTGTGAGGAGAAGAACGTCCTGAAAGGTGTTTGATGAGCTTTTCCTTTTCACCTTGTCAGCCCTGGAGCTTATTGTGCTACTGCGGTAAAACAGCCGGCGTATTAGGACGTATTAGGCCTGCTGCCTGTTTAAGGTCCCAACAGAGAGTTTTGATACATCCAGCCTCACACCTCAGATTACAAGCGTGGCTAAAAACATGCAAGTTACTCCAACAAGAAGAACGGTGAGCGTGTGAAGACATAGAATTGCAAAGTGTGACGAGATATTGACTACATAGCAGATACTAAACCTTCAAATCCATGTCTTTGTTGAGCAGTACGCCCATGTTTCTGTGACAGGTCCGAACACATCAAACTGATTGATTCAGCCTCTGAACATTATAAATGATTCATAACACACCCAGGCTTTTTAAAGCCACACTTAAAGCAGCCAAGGCGTTCTTTAAAGCCTATTTAGATATTTGCCCCTTTTCCAGACATTCTGTTTCACAGTGTGGACCGGTAAGCTACATCATGCTGTTTCAGTGTCGTGTCTCTTTTTTTACACAGGGATTGATAGTCCGGAGGATTTATGTACTCTGTACTCTAACAGAGCAGCTTGCTACCTTAAAGATGGCAACAGTCAAGAGTGCATACAGGACTGCAACAGGTGAGAGACTTTATTCACTGATCTCCTAATACTGTGTGAATACGTGGAGTGGGAAGTGATGTTAGTTGTGGGTGTCAATCCACATTTTTTAAATTTACACAGGGTGCCATGTGAATCTAGCACAGTCATTTAACACCCTTTAACATACCAAACTAGCAGATCGCTATTGTTTTATGAGGGGATTTGCACTGAGGTCTGTATATGTTTTATAAGTAGTGAACTCAGGATAACTTGAGGGAACCTCCCATGTGAAAGCCTTTCAATACGCTGTATGTTTGCTTAAGATTCAGCTTCAAGGGCAAACAGGAAAATTGAGTTCTGTAACAGTTTACTCACACGTACACAACAGTACAGCAATACATGAGTACTATATACTTAATAAGCACAAGACCACTTCCGATTTGGAATCTGTCACAGTACTCTCAGACAGTCGTATCTATAGCAAAAGCAGCAGACTTGATCCTTTGCTCCTGTCTCATCACATCTATTTATACCAACCAGAGCCCTGGAGCTGCAGTCATTCTCCCTCAAGCCTATCCTGCGCCGGGCCATGGCTTACGACTCCCTGGAGCGCTACCGGAAGGCCTACGTGGATTACAAGACCGTCCTGCAGATAGACTCCGGCGTGCAGGCGGCGCACGACAGCGTCAACAGGTATTAGCCTTCCCCTCGCACTTGAGCTGAGAGGCCGCAGAGACGTCCTGTGCTGACGCGCAGAAACGGACGGAGTGATGTGTAACATCCCGATTCACATGGAATGGTCTCATTGGCCCCATAAACCCATAATCCTACTGAATGTTACAGTGACCATGACTGAGATCTATGATGAAAGTGTCCTTGCTATCCATTTTTTATTTTGGGTGACGCACTACATCATTAGGTGTTTTGGATATGTTATCTCTGCCTTGTATAATATTATACTCATATTTTGAATTATTTTCTATACGCTAACACACAAAGTCTACTTAGTGGCTAACAGGTTGAGCCGGTGCTCAAAAGCAGCTCCAGCTAATGGCTAATTATGGCTCTCAGAGGGCAACGTCCTCACTCTGTTATGCAATTGGAGAAACTACATATATCTACAAGATTCAACAAGAAGATGCTTGAAAACAGAAAAGAAAAAAAGCATGCTGTGAGCCTTTTTAATATCTGTGTTTGTGACTATATTCCACTTGTGTGCCCGTGTAACATCCATGTATTGACTGATCGTCCTCCAGGATCACCCGGCTGCTGATTGAGCAGGACGGCGCAGAGTGGAGGGAGAACCTTCCGGACATTCCCCGGGTCCCCCTGTCAGCTCAGCAGCACCGCAGAGAGGAGCCGCCCAGCGCAGAGGTCCTCCAGGCTCGAGCAGGTCTGTTTAAAAAAAAAAAACAGTCTTGTTGAGTTTTATCCCCCAAAACACAGGATTGTACACTTGCTGGTGTGAATTCTGTGGAATATTTTTTGTGTTACAAACACTTGACAAGTCACATGCTGACAGTGTTTTGAGGCTCCCTTGTAAACCTTGTAACCTTGAACTTATTATAACATCTGGATTAATAGTGGGACATGAGGGCAGGATGGCACCGCGGTTTCTGAAGCGCATATTTCTCCCGGAGCTGGGAAGTAACAGTGTGAGAAGCCTTAAAGGGACAGTTTGGATTATTTGAATTGGGGTTGTATGAGGTTCTTATCCACAGTCAGTGCATTAGCTTCAGTAGATGGCGGTCGGCACGCCCCCAGTTTGGTAGAACGGACAGGAGCACCAGCACGGGATTAAAGCGATGTATTGGCTGTGGACGAGGGCAGCAGCAACACTAACACCTAAAGAAAGGCCCACCTAAAGAACAATAACGGGAATGGGCAGTCGGACAGCAAAGTAAAGCAGTGAAAATATTCCAAATAATTTTTTTTTTAGTTGTATAAAACATGTATTACTGTAGGAAATACACTGACTGTGGATAAGAACCTCATACGACCCCGCTTCAACAAATCCAAACTGCCCCTTTAAAGTAGAGAAACAGGTTAAACAGTTTGCTTGACATCAGTCACATTGCAAATGACATTTTTCATACAAAACACACTTTGATCTTAGAGAATAGGATGCCTTCTTGTAGATTTGACTGCTGTATAACAGTGTCTGAAATTATTGTTTAGCTCCACCTCGACCAACTACAACAGTAAAATACTAAGGACACATAAAGCAATAATCATTTTCCAGTTATAAAACAGTTCGACACCCACAACGACAATTTAGTTTGCATTATTTTGCTCAAAATAAATAGCATACTTTTACTTCGGTAACAATTCCGACGCAGGACTTGTGGTGGTTTGCTCAGCTTAAGGATCTGAATTGTTCTTCTGCTTCACATCAAGATACAGGAACAGAAGGGAACAGACACATTTTGACCATCAAAATTCAGCTTGTTCCACTTTGTCGTTCACTCTGCGGTGAAGGTTGGAGGAGAATGTTAAAGACCTCGTTTTTTATAGAAGTGGACGTGTCACCACTGCTCACTGACCAAGCAGCTTGTCCTATTTGCGGGGCTGTGCTAAAGCTGTTATTATTAAACTCTAATGGAAGAATAGACCTGCTGGCACATTTATTCCTCCCAGAAGAGGCAGATTGATTAGCCCTTAGTCCACACCGTGCCTGATTGCTGGCTCTCATGCATCACATCTAGCTAGCACAGCATTCATTCTAAGGGTTTATCCCTCGAGCTGTGTAGCAGAGAAGACTGGCATGTTTCCTTGTGTTAGCTCTTCTTAGAAGTAAAAGGGAGGTCAAGTGTCGATGTGGATTCAGTGCTTCAACAGAAAGCAGAATTGAATCGTGAGTAACCACCACTTTACTTTGTGTTCCAGAGAGGAAAGCAGAAGTCCAATTCATGGCGTTGAAGCAAGATGGGAATGAGTTTGTGAAGAAGGGCCAATACCAGGACGCACTGGGAAAGTACACCGAATGCCTTAAGCTAAAGCCGGAAGAGTGTGCTATCTACACCAACAGGTTAGAGGCTCCGCACGAACAAGCTCAGACACCGCTGTGGTCCCTTCCACTTTCCTCAGACTCGCCGAGTTCATTTCCTAATAAAGCAGGAATGTCAGAACACACCCAGAAAAATCGACATGTTCCTTTTGGGTAAATACAAACAGACTGAGTGATTACCCCCGGTAGTAAATCAGCGTGTATTGTTGAGTAAGTCGGAACTGAACGGCAGAGCTGCCTGCTTCAGCGCCGTTCATCACGACTCCATTCATAACCACTATCATATTATCCTCACCTAAAGAGACATAGTGTGCATGCAGCAGGCAGGGCTGACGACCCCCTCCCCTCCTTTCTTATTCACAATGGTAGGTAGATTGTTGATCATGTCACAGAGGAAACCCTGATGCTAACAAGATCAATTGTGTGTTGAGCTCTGCTGTGGAAAAGATTGTATGTATAGCCACACCAGAGCAAACACACACACGCTGAGACTGAAAACACTGAACACATTTAAAGCTAGGGTTGGTCATCTTAATAAACTAGCAAGAATATGCTAGATTTAAAAATATATATCCAACCTAAACAAAAGCAGCCCAGTGTTGCCAACTCTTTTCCAATTTAAGTAGCTAGCAGCGCTAGCTCCAAAAGCTGCTAAATCTAGCGAGAAAGTCACCATGTCGGCAACACTGACAGCCCCGTTCCCTTCAGGCCTCCCTCCAAAGCCACTCCCCCAAAATGATCATCATGTAACGTAGACGACGAACAAGACTATTGTTAGTTCTGACAGCTGTCAAGCTATCAGCGTGCACAGGCAGAATACGCCAAGGAAGGCGGGAAGGTAGCCAGCCCGTCCAATCATTACGGTCAGGCCAGATGATATGATTGGACGGGCTTATTCAAGGGTTCGAGGATCATTTATTATGCAACACAGGGACGCACAACGCAGTTCAGTTGCAGTGGTACATTCCTGTTTGAATTTGAAACAGGAGGAATGTAAACAGCATCAACAAAAACAATGTCCGACATCTTTACATAAAAAAACTCACATGAGGAAAATGTTTTTAAAACCTGCCTTTAATGAAGAAAGCTAAACTATTCTATCTCGTGTCTCATCTAGTCTATGACTCCAGCCTTTATTATCACATCTGACTCACAGCTGATGAGTCACAGACTCATGATAGCTTTTAGTCATGCATCCAATTAGCTGCTGGTGACAAATATAAAAATCCCAAGTGATGTGTGTGTGTTTGCAGAGCCCTGTGTTACTTGAAGCTGGAGAGGTTTGCTGAGGCCAAGCAGGACTGTGACGCAGCACTGAGAGTGGAGCCAACCAATAAGAAGGCCTTCTACAGACGAGCCCTGGCTAATAAAGGCCTCAAGGTGAAGAGAGCTGGCCATCGATGACAAAGGCCCAGGAAGAAATGTGTCCATTTAAAACCAGGGGCAAATCATTTAATGAATGCCACTTGCACATATTGGTTGCATTCATGAATATTGTCTGTCCCTCCACCAGGACTACCTGGCGTGCAGCTCCGACCTGCAGGAGGTGCTGCAGCAGGATCCCAACGTGCAGGAGGCTGAGAAGGAGCTGGAGGAGGTCACAGTGCTGCTCAGACAGAGTCTGGCCAACGCCAGCGCTTCACCGGCCAAACCCAGAAAGACGGTCCCCATCACAGAGGTAGATACATGTGGATTAGGTGGCCATAGTCAGAAGTGCTTGTTTTCTCTCTCTCTCTCTCTCTCACTGCACACCGAACATTGTGAGGACTTAAATGCAGTATCTACTCCAGCTCTGCTGCTCTGTGCTGTGCTGCATTAAAAGCCAGTACACCTCAGACTAGATCACTGTATCAAAACCAAATAATTTATTCCAAAGAAGGTGAATTCTAAGGATTCATAAAGAGTGGGAATAATTAACTGAGGTTTGCCAGAATTTGCTCTCGGCCTAACAACACCTGCCTACTTCCTTCTGGCCTCTCATTCCGTTAAAGTCGGTGTGTTCACACAAATGCAGTATGCACATAAAGTCTTTCCTCTAAAGCTTTTTCGACTCTCTCTCACGTCTACCGTCGTAAATCCGCGTCAGTCACTTCTCATCTTTCTCAAGGTTGAGGGCGACGAGGAAACGGCGAGCGTTCCCGACTCAGGGGGCAGTCACAGAGGAGAGGCCACCGCCATCAACCTCCGGCCGACCAACGCCTACGAGTTCGGCCAGGCTCTGAACACAGCTCGCTGCGGCGGAGACACGGCGGCCTGCGCTGACCTGCTGGCCTCCACGACCCCGGAGAAGCTCCCCCAGCTGCTGAGCACCCAGCTGGATGGAAACACCATCGGCTTCGTCATGCAGTCGCTGGACTCCCACCTCTTGGAGAAAGACCCCAACCTGGTCTACCGACACCTCAACCATCTGCACACCGCCGACAGGTTCTCGGTAAGATACGGATATTACGTCCCATTTATAGGTTTGGAAAAAAAAAAAAACTTTGAGGATATTTCAAGGAAAAATGCCTTTTATATTTGATTTGTAAGTGCACTTTGTCCCCAGCAGCTGATACATGATGCTGTGTTTTCTCCAGGTTGTGTTGATGCTGCTGGAGAAGGACGAGCGTCGCCACATGACCCAGCTGTTTGAGCATCTGTCTGCCGTGCAGAGCTCCGAGTTCACGAAGAACGATGTTCAGAATCTGGCCAACAAATACATCTGACCCGCCCGCCCGTTTGCTCCCCCGCTGCATGCGCCGCCGCGCCACTACAACTCCTGGATTCTATGCAAAAACACTGCACACGAACTGAGTACACAAAAGGCGGGAAGCTGCAGAATGTGCCCCAAAGCAATACAGCGGAACTGAGTCCCGGTCACTCCACTGGTCTGTGCTGTAAATGATCTGATCACTGTACGTTTTGAGTGAGAGGATAAGGAATATATTTTTTTCTCTCCAGAACGTTTTGCTATGCAGATTTACTTTTGTACCACCACTAACCATTTGCATTGTACAGCAGGCGGACAGCGGGACTCTATGGACCTTTCACTTTAGCGCATTGATAAATAGGGTCCAGTGTACAATGTTATGTAAGGCTGCAGGCGAGTGTTTCCCTTCACGTGAGTTTGCTCAGGACGGGCTCACGATCCCAGAACTGAGCTTGGTGGTTCGGTCAGAATTCGATATCAGTCGTTTGATAAATGAACTTGTGTCCGACACAGCTAAGATCAGAAATGATATTCGGTGCATGCTGAATATTAACTAACCAAGGAACAAGCGCTACAGAGCGAATGTGGGCAAAAGCATAAAGGTAAAGACAGTTTTATTACGACCACATGTTCTCTGTGGGAGACGTAGGCATGACATCTTATTGTTGTTCTGTGCAGTATGAAAACAGCATCTGTTGGACTGATATCTACTGACAATGTTGTAGGAGAAAATACAATTTGTAACCTTACATGACTCCGATACTCTCTTGTTTATTCAGCTATGCAGTTAGCAGATCCGGGTTCTAATGTCAAGTCACTCTCAAGGCTGGTGTTTAGTTTCCTTCTCCATAAGGAGCGACGTCAGTGTTTACCACATCTGCACATTCCTCCTCACAGCAGTTCAGCCATGCAGATGTGTACGCACTGGAGAGAAGCAGCATCTTTCAGAGATGTGTGCCTTAGATGTCAGACTGGGCTGGGTATTTATTTCTCATTTTGGGGTAGTACTCCTAAAGAAGGTGTATATTTATGTCACTCTGTAGCTTTTATCAAAATGTTTAATCGTTTGGATTCATGCATCATAAATCATACATGCATTAATTTAGCTACATGCGTGTAACTGTTTAAAATATGAAATTGATTTGCCAATATAAAAGGCATTCTATCGATGTTAAAGGGACAGTTCACCCAAAAAATACATTTGTCCTCTCATCTGTGGAGCCACTTATCAGTCCAGAGTGCTTTGCTGCGAGTTGCCTCGTCTGCAGGCTCTCCAATATAAAGGGACTGTAGGGCACTCCGCTTTTGGTGAAAAAATAACTTGTAAAAACTAAACATGACAGAGTAATTAGTTGTGAACCTTTACATGAGGTATTTTTGATTTAGGGGTGAACTGTCCCTTTAAGTATTTCATTATTGTACATTCCAGTCATCCAAAAATCTGCCTGAATCAAAAAACACTTTGTTTTCAAATGTTTTATCAATTCTACATGGATGTACCAAATTAAGTTCAGGGTGAGAGGCGATCATTTCATGTTTCTCTTCACTTCAGCATTATATTTCAGTAGAGATGTAAACAGATGTGTACAGTATTCACAGAGGGCTATTCAATGAACTGGAAATATGTTTTCTTCTCTGTGCTGAGATGAAATGAAATAGTTAAATAAAAAATAAAGATGAAACACCCTAATCATTTACAGTATTTGCATGAACCTGGAAAAAACAGGACGGGAAGCGACTTTTCATATAGATTTTTTTATTTTTCTGATATGCATTTACACGCATATAGTAAAGCAAATTACCAAACAAATATACAAATACCGTATGCCATTCTGCACAAGTTACAAATTATATCTGGCACTAGTGTTGAATTAGGATCAAGAAACTGGAGTTTTGTTGAAGGGTTGAGTAGCCGAACCCGAGGAGGGAGAACAAAGAAACGGCGTTTTAATGTGGGGAGGAACCAGCTCGGTGTTCATCCGGTAACAGACATGTCAAAATAGCATTCAAGGTGCTTTCACCTACCTGGTAGAGGTTCACCTGAGCAGACTTAGTGGCCTCGACGAGGCCGACCACTGAGCAGTGAAGACAGGCTTAAAGCACACTAAAGTGCTTGAAATCGGATTTTGACGTCAAAGTCTGCTGAGCAGCACCGGTCGGCAACGCAAACGGGAAAACGCGGGAAAAATCAACATGGAGGGGGAACCCAGAACCAACACACCCACCCCGATTAAACTTTGTGCATTGCAGAACATCGATGTTATAAGAAATACAGGTAACAGTGCAGGTGCCTCGAGGCCGTTCGCCGGCCTCGGATATTTGCGTAGCATTTGTGGCGCATGTAGAAAAACAGCCGTCTGTATGTCCGTACAGTCCTGGGGCTTGTCCTCATTCGTCCCCCGCGGTGTACAACAGGACGCGCTATACTGGGTCTACGGGGGACAATTCAAAGGTATACGATTTAACAAGAGCCTGAGTGCTGTCTTTGGTAGGCAATTGAAAAGTCTTCATTTACCATGTCTACCACAGTATGAATGGTGTGTGTGTATGTGTGTGTGTGTGTGTGAGAATGAGCGTCCCTCCTACACAGACAAGACTGTCTGCAACCCTAGAATGAGTGGTGAAGACACAGTGGAGACAAACGCAGAGAACACAAACAGCTTCTTGAAGGCACCATGAGTTAACGAAGAAAGATATCAGAGCTCTCTCTTACTCGGTGAGGCCAGGCCATCAGCCTGAATAAATCACCTTTGAACAGGACTAAAACATTGTCTTTTATACAATTTCACAGAATTGAACCAACCCATTGGTTAATTTCTTAATATAATGACTTGCAGCATTATCTTTGAAAACCGTGGCCTTCCAGAGACCGCTCTCTCAAACCCCCCCAACCCCAACCCCACACCACACGCTTTCCACAGAAACCTAACGAGGCCCGGGTTTCCCCAATCATCTTAGGCTAAAAACAAAGGAAACACACACACTGAGGGTTTTTGGCGAGAACAGCCACAGGTGTAAACTCTGTGGTCACTAGAGAGAGCTGATGAGAATATCATCTCTCATTCTAAAGAATCTCACTTGTGTTACAAGCTGGTTTTAGCGCTAAAATGATGTAGGATGTTAAGCCCAGGCCTTACAATTATACCTTGGAGGGTTCATTTCAAACAAATATCCGGGGGGAAAAAAAAGTCTAAAAATAAATACAGACATGAACACAAAGGTTCTTCTGTTACTAATACATTTGGAAGGGGAGAAATAAAAAACAAAAGGAAATAGTGAATCATATTGCCTGGACCCTGTTTTGAGTTCGCTTCTGGAAAGCTGTAACATTAAGATTCCCGCATGGTGTTGCATCCGCATCGGAGAGCCCAAAACAATACTAGCAAAGAACCGGCACAGTGGTTTTGTTTGAACACCCACTCACACCGATAGGACAGCGACCCAATCAGTGGACCGTCTCCGTTACAAGTGGCGAGTGAGTGAACTATCAAAAAAAGAAAGAAGCGTCGGGCGGGTCGCACAGGGAGAAACACCAGCGTTCACGACCTTAATGTTTCTTACATGGCTGCCTATTAATACTTCCCAAGAGCTGTCTGGCCGTCAGTGGACACACAGATCTGTTTTACTCAGGGAATAAAAGAAAACGCAGGTTAAACTGAAAGCTGTGATTGTTAGTTCAGTGGAGGAAAAGATGTTAACGAAAAATATCATCTGTGCAGCACTTAATTGAGATTTCAGATGTCGGTCTGTATGCAGGAGTTCTTGGGCTGCTGCTGCTGGGTTTGGGTCGGGTGAGGCGGTTGGTGGTTGTTGTTGTTGGTTTCTTTTAGCAGCTCTCTGGCGTTGCTGTGAGAGTCCAGCTCAGCAGGGCACACCAGGTTGACATTCTCCGCCGTGATGAAGCAGAGAGGGGAGAGCTCCGCGCCTTGGCCCATGGAGGAGGTGGTGGAGGTGGGGGAGTGGGGGGCGACGACAGCTCCGTGTCCCTGCGGCGAGGACGAGGAGCCAGGGCAGGTCTCCAGGCGGTCGTTCTCCACCTCGGGCAAGGGGCTGACCGTGGCGAAGCGCGTGTGGTAGTCGCCCCCACCAGAGCCATGGCTGCAGGACGTCTTCATGCTCTCCAGGTCGGAGCAGCTGAACTCAGAGAAGTGGCTGGAGTGGGAGTCGGCCACAGACGGCAGGCTGCCGCTCAGCGACGGGGAGTCGAACTCCGAGGAGTTGGTGCTGCGCTGCTCCAGCAGCTGGGCGTCCATGTCCTCGCGTGTCTCGTTGATCTTGGTGCCCCCGCCACCTTTCTTGCGCAGCTTGCCTTTGCTCTTTTTGCCCCCCGAGCTGCAGGAGGAGGAGCAGGACGCCTCTTTGGCCCACTTGGCGGAGGCTCCCTTGCCTTCCGAGGAAGTGCAGCCGCCGGAGGGGCAGGTCCAGCCGCAGCGGCCCGCGAGGGCGCCGTCGTCGACGCTGCTGCTGCCGCTGTGGTGCCGCAGTTTGCCGGGTTTGGATTCAATGTCAACCTGGACTTCCATACTGTTCCCATCTCTGGGACGTGGGAGGAAGAGGGAAGCATGAGACCAAGACAAAAAAAAATTTGAATAACATAATGCTTTACTTGTGCCAGTATTATATAACAGTCCTTATCACATCGGTATATTCACATGATGTGATTTACTGGAGGTCTCTGGGAGGACAGCAGCTACACAGACACACACAAACTCCGCCAATGAACGGTCTCTTCCTGTCTCTCACCTGTCGAGGGGCATGTAGGCGTTAAGAATGGATCCAGCCATTGCTTTGGTGCTAGCGTTGTCGCTGATTGTGCCCAGGCTGACGGTTCCAGACTCGCCGCTTAGACTGCAGCGCTCCTTCTGCACGTCGGCCTGCACCTCCAGCCTGACAACAGTGTGTGTGTGTGTGTGTGTGTGTGTGTGTGTGTGTGTGTGTGTGTGTGTGTGAGGGGGGGGGTTAGACAATGCAGGAAAAAGCCCCGTAAAGTCCACAGTTTCACCAACATTTAGAATGCCCCTGCCATGCGTTTCTGTTTTGGTACCTGTTTAAGTAGTTGACCATGGCGCTGCCGGAGAGGCTGCCGGTGATGCTGGCCCCGGCCAGGGCCGTGGTGGACGCCGTCTCGCTGAGGTTGTCCCTGATGGCCCCCAGGCGGTCCATGTGGCTGCCGCTGGCACTCAGGCTGCCCGTCAGCCCCCCGACGCTGCCTTCGCCTATGCTGGGGTTGTTCCTGGTGTCTGCCACTGACGTGGTATCTACACAGATGGTACGCTCATGAGAAAACTTTCATCAAAAAAATTATGTGGTCATAATAAATGATAATTATTGTCAATCTCAATCAGAAACAAAAGGCAGTTCTGTGTCTAAACAAATGGAGTTTCTGAGGAAATGTAAATGTGCAAAATTTCAGCAAGGGGACATTTTTCTAATACGCTGTGGGCTTTTGGTTTCACAACATTGGCACAAAGAGGACAGTTCTCTTTAACAGAACGCTTGACATCTGTGAAACCAGCAGCTGATTTCATGTCCACGCGGACTCAGTAGTGCGTCTGTCAGCAAAAAGGAACATTCTATTGTTGGCTGACGGGGACACTGAAGCTCACCGGTGGCAGCCGCCCCGCTGCCGACATTCATGTCATTCTCGTCGTCGAATTCGATGCGAACTCCTTTGCCGTGCACAGCGGAGACGCCGCAGCCTCCGCTACGGCACAGGGAGATGGGCACCACGCCGTAGACGTAGGCCAGCATGATGGGAACTCCGATGCCTGAGGGGGTGAAAGAGAGAGACACCAGGGACATGTTAGACCAAGACGTAAAAATAAACCTTTTCCATTGTAATATAACAGCTCATGCCTTTGAAAACAAACATTTTGCCAAACATGAACTCTTACGATTAAACAAAAGAAATTCCTGAAGCAAAGTCAAACAAGGATGTGTCAATAAAGACCCTGGGGCATGCAGAGAGCTCACACAGAGCTAGAGACATGCTGTCCAACAGTCCTTCCCTAACCTCAAGAAAACATCAAGACAAGGAAAGATGGGAGGGAGACATCAGTCTGACTGCACTTACACCATGCAATGGTGGAAGCTTTCTTTTTTCTTCTTCTTCATAACACAGAAAATGATGAGTGACAAACTCAACACTGTCCAAAATAGAATCACTCGGATGTTTTCAATTTGTCCACGGTGTACAATTACAACAGCAGCTGCAGACGTTACTGCCGGCAGAATGGTGCATCGCTCTAAATGTCGCAAGGAATTGTGGGAGGGCATTATCTCCTTTCCTTAAGGAAAGGATGGTCCAGTGTATCCTATGCTAAAGGAGATAAGAAAGGAAGCATTGCAGCACCTTTCCTTCAGCATTTAGAGAATCCAACCAGCTCTTAAGATGCTTCCGGGTCAATTCACAAAAATACCATTGGCCGCGGCCACAGAGATGAAAAGAAGGAGGTAGTGGATGTTGTAGAATAGACTGACCGACAGTGACTGCAGCCACCACCGGAGACACAATGACAGAGAGGGTCACTCCACCAGCGATCACCAGGTTCCTCTTGTGGTTGGAGATATCTTTGCCTTCGTAGCGGTTGTGGATCTGACAGAGAGAAAGGGGAACGATGAGACACGCAGGAACTTCTCCTAACTAGCATATCATTATTACACTTTATGGTAGAGGGCGATCATAGCCTCCAAACAAAGTCATTCTAGTAAAAACAAAAAGTTGTAGCCACCAGGCCAGAGTGGTGTCACGCTGCAGTAACCAGCCACTATGTGACAGCTGGCTAGATTTTGAGAATACAGCAAAGCATGTATAGAAGTAAAGGTTAAACAAGTACAGAAGTCTGCCAGCAGCAGGGAAAACATTTTAAATTGAGTAGAATAATATCAATAGACAAAAGAAAAAGCTATTAAAAGCTGGCACACATCTGGAGACTACAGGATGCAGAAGAAGTTCTCTGCTGCTCTGAACCCAAAATAGCACACAGGCGTAACAAAAGAACGACAGAAGCTGCTTGTTCACTATCATCGTAACATTGGTGTGAGACACGTGACCAGGCTGCATCGGTGTAGCGCTTCTCCAGGATACAGATAAAAAGAAATACAAAAATCAAGACCCGAACAGCTACATTCATCAGGGCACTTGAGGAATCGAGGTGATTCATGCTCAGAGGTTTCACTCGTGATCACTGCTGAATGTGGTCTGCTTTTGTCGGGAAGGAAACGTTTGTTGGCTCCGCTGGCTTCTTCTTGGCAGGCTCGAGAGGGGAATTCTGGAGAGTCTGAATGCTTTCATTTCATTGTAATGACACACACACACACACACACACACACACACACACACACACACACACACACACACACACACACACACACACACACACACACACACACACACACACACACACACACACACACACACACACACACACACACACACACACACACACACCTCGCAAATGACCTCAGCTGGCTTCAGATAACTTAGAATACAAAGTACATGAGAATATGCGTGCTGGCTTTTACAATGTACTTTAGTTACTGATTGATACAGTGTGTGTTTGATTGCGTTATGCCGGGTTGTTTAACACTATGTTAACAACAAATATTCTGCCTCATTCAGGGAGAGAAAACTCCAAGCAGGAAAACAGAAATATGTTCCGGAGTACTTCACACGAACGGGTCTCCAGAACCTCACCTTCCTCCCCACATACACGGGGATGCCGATGATCATGGCGGGGATGGCTATGCCCGCAATGAGTGCGATGCCGACCGGTGCGCCCACCAGTGTTCCCAGTTGCCAAAGGATCTTCTTCTTCCTGCTCCATGGCTTCTTCCCCCAGAAAGTACAGCCTGACGGACTGAGAGAGGCAGAGGGGGGAGATTAAGAGAGAAAACAATGGAGGCTGAGCGTCATACAGTCGGTAACAGTAGTAGCTCTTCAGCGTTTTCATCCCATGTTACACAACTGACGGGAACATGTTTCTCCCTGTGCTGCAAGCTTCATGGCTGTCACAAAAACACTTTATTGATGAATTTAGAGAAGTAGGCCAATGAAACTTGCTCTACAGGTTGCAAAATCTCTGCCAGTACAGGGGCAACAAAACTTCTCAACCTACCAGACCAGTGAATAAAAGTGACACATTTTCACAGCAACAAAACGCAATGAATAAAAAACAACAGTCTGTGTGCATGCCTGTCGACAAACTGACCTCAGGTAGTGCAGGTCCGAGATCTCCTTCATGCAGAGCCAGCAGAACTCGCAGCCGCAGACGGCGCAGGTCATGTGGTTACAGCTGCCGTCGTTCATCTTGATGATGTAAGCGGCGCAGCGTGGACACGGCTTAATGTCGTCGGCTGAGAGGGACGCAAAGAGGACAGGATTTCAATGTGCATGATAGAATTAACACTTTCCACTATCGAACAAACGATACGCCTGGTCGGTCAGGATAGGTCTTCTAAACTTCATCATGGTGAGAGAAAAAATTTACATTTGTAAAGCAGTCAAGTAAAAGGAACAAATAGTTGTCACATCTCACAGCATTCTGACAAGGCAGCAACCTCCGGTTCTGCTGAGTGAAGCCGATGCGGAAGTGTCTTAAAACCTGCATTCTCTCTAATGTCCATCAGGGGGCGACTCCTCTGGTTGTATAGAAGTCTATGAGAAAATGACTCTACTTCTCTCTTGATGTATTGCCTCAGGAAACATTGTAAACATGAGTTTATGGTCTCAATCTCTAGTTTTAAGTCTTCATCAATACAGCATGATGTTCATTTACTAAATGATGGTCCATTTAGAGTCAAAACAGACCATAAAGCAAGGTATGCTTTAGGGCGGGGCTACTGTGATTGACAGGTCGCTGCCGCTACCTGAGCCATGTAAGGCTTTTCTACGCCACTCCTCCGCATTCCAAATATGGTAACGTCCGTTCATTAGTTGTGAATAAAACAACATGGAGACGGCCGTAAACCAAGATGTCGACAGCAAAATCGCTGATCTCCCACATCATTACACTTGATACAAAGATCCTGATGCGTGGCATAAACACAGGGAAAAGAAAAGAGCAGGCTGACCTGCTGCGCCGCTCTCCTGGCTGTAGCTGAGGGAGGACGAGCGGACCGTCCTCAGGCGGAGGCTCTGGGCTCTCTGCTGCCGCGCGGCGTCGCAGGTCTGGTTGGGATGCCATAGCTGCTTGCAGTGGTAACAGAACTCCGTGTCGCAGCCCTCCCTGCCGCACATGATCTTGGGACAGCTGGCGCACCCGAAAGCGATCACTGCGTACCTGGAGGGAGACAAACACGACGTTATCAGGCAGGAGTTACGATTAACCACCGCACAATGACATCTTAGAATGAGTTTTGTGGAGGTCGCTGGAAAAAGCTAAATTGGTGTCTAAGTGCAAATGAAAACAAGAGCGAATTAAAGTAGCTACAATGTCAGTTACAAGAAAGTGATGCGTATAAAAGGTAAAAGTATGTGCATATGAAATGAAAGGTGCAGACAACTAAATAAAGACGGTCCACATTTGAAAAGAGGTGATGCAGAACTGTGTGGTTCTTGTTGGTTCATAATCCACCTGTGCTGTGGAGAAAACTAGCATCCTGAATTGATACCGACAGGCCTTCTCTTCACACTAAAAAGGTTGTCTATACGGAATTCAGAGTATTTCTTTTGCCTCCACCACGGCGCTCAACATAGTGACGGTGGTGCCGGCGGTTCACAACCAACGGTGCTGACGGAGCTAACATTAACCTGAGGTGGAAACGGACGGTTGCTTCCAGAACAACATCATCAGTCGGAACAACCGTTGTATTTAGAGCTTCTTTTCGACAACACACAGATGGAGTGTGACTCGATTCTCTGCTCACGTAGACGTCACTCCACTATATCTTTACATAGACAATCGTCGTTTGCTGCTTTATTAATGCTGTGAATGTCAAATTTAGCACCTTTAAACATCTTCTTCCATGTGCTGCAGATGTCGCTACCTCCACCACGAAGCTCACAAGAAACAATTTGTTTATACAAATTAAAAAACTTGGAACCTAAAGGGCAGCAGTTCTATTTTGCACAGCAAAGGCTATAATGTGAGACTGTTGTCCAGACCGTCAGTGAGTAAATGAACATGATAAGTGTGATGTTGTTCTAAACAGAACAAGTGTCAGTTTTAAGTAGAGTCCACAGCTGTTGTCAGTCTGCCTGGTGCCTTCAGTAGCAGCATCTTCTTAAATTGCATGTGTATTTACATGACACACGGCACCGTGAGCGAGCACGCCAGACAGAGTGACTTGATGCGACGTGTGACGCTTTCAGCCGACACACAACAGCAGGTAGCGCTGACGAAGAGACGATTCAAAGAAATAAGAAAAGTCCATCTGCTCAAAGATGACAGCTGCTAACTACTGGCTAGCCCACGTCCTGAGGGAAACCCTGGAGTGCGTTACGTAGTTGGATCTGACTGGAGCCTCCCGGCCCCCCTCTGTGACCGACACAAGATTAGGTTTCAATCACAGAGCCGCGGGGAGCCTGGGAGACTTCCTCGGCTGCGGATTGTTTTACTCTACTGAGGGATTGAGTCTAGAATGCAGACAGACAGTGAAGAATAGCAGAGACGTGTCAATATTGTTCAAAATCGTTGTCGGTGAACCACCACGCTACACAGACCAGAGGGCTGCAGAAGACTGGACAGATGTTAGGGAGAGAGAAGGCCGTGGCTGTGGTGCTGCCACAACAGAACGGTTTAGATCACAGCAGTTTCTGTTTAACTACGTTTCACACTTTTAAAACCCCCTAAATGTATCACACCAATAACCGTAACTAACATCAGCGTCCTGTTTCTACAAAAGGTCAAAACTACAAATCCTTTCTACCAGAGAGTCTGGCAAAGAAAGTAGTTAAACATTGTTTATATCCGACTACCACAGCAGTGACAAACAAGATATACAGCCAGAGATAAAACTGTATTATATTCAATAACGTCAAAAGAAATGCTGAAAAAACGTTCATCGTTTGTTTGTTGCCCTGGCCCAGGAATCACTTGGCTGGCCGGATGGGTGGGCTCAGGCCCAGAACCTCTCTGGTGCCTGGACATGGTGCACCCGGTTATGTGGGCCAAATCACAGAAAGGCTGAAGCTATCGGTTCAAATGGGCCTTCTGTGCAATGTTCTCCGTCATGATGCACACAAAGCAAAGAGGAAATGACAGAGAGCGAACAGAAAGCTGCAGAGATATTAAAAGAAATTAATTAGAAGGACAAAAATAATATCTAATTTCCCACCACAAAAGATACACATTCGCTGTCTGAAAGAAGGACTCTGTTAGAGTTACAGTCAACACACAGCTGACCAGAGACACGTGTGTCACTGCTATTGTAAGGTTTCGCTCTCCGTTGGCATTGTGGTCTTTTGCTTATAAGAAAGAAAAAGAGAAGAAGAAGCTGAGTTCTGTCTCAGTGGCTGCTGCCGCCATCAATCCAATCCTATAAAATGTACAACTAACAGTGAACCAACGGCAACTATGGCGGACACACCGCAGAACACTGGAGCCAACAGTCAGCCACGACACCAAATGAAGGCCAAATGCCATCAAAGTCAAACTGTTTGCTCTGTGTCAGTGCCCCAACGACTGAAAGGAGCGAGACTAAAGAAGACCAGCACATCAATAGAATATCAATACTTGCTGCCATAGAGAACTAGCAGAAGGCCGCCTTTGTCAAATGTTGTCCCGCCTTCAGCTCTTGACAAAACTGCGAACGGGTGTCTTAATGGAAAACACAATTGTCTAACAAGCTTGGTGGATTCTTCCTTTGTAACATTAGATCCGGCATTACGCCGTTGTGATGGCGGACGTATCGTGATCAGCACAGTGGCGCCGGTAAAGGTGCTGCTGAAGCTGCCACGGTGGAAGAAAAAAGCGGTGTTTTTGGCTGGACCGCAGCAAAGCAGGGTCGGCAGTCTGTCCGCTGCTTACGTGAAAAACGTCTGTTTACATCTGAACATATGGAAGAAGATAAAGTAGTTCAAACAGACATCTGACGAACATGCTATTAGTTACTAGTTACTATGCTATTAGTTACATTACAACACATCGGAAAACATGACTGGTACAAACATTGCTGATAAAAACAAATGATTTCATTTAGGAAGGAAGAAGTTGTTGTTTTTTTTATATCTTTTTAATATGAGGAGATCTACTTTTGCACAGGATCCATTTGTTTTAAGATATTAAGTATGTCCGTATTAAACATAGCCCAATCTTAACCATGTGATATGCTACTAGATATTATATTTTAGGGACAAATATTACTGGGACCAGTAAAAAGAATTTAAAGAAAATTGCAAATGAACATTTAATATCCCGGATTTCACATTATAGACGGTACCACTGACTATCCCTGTAACAGTTGTTATTTTTATAATAATTAGAACTCCTACAACATGTTGCTTGTAAAAGGTGATTTGCTTTAGCCAGTTGAAGGACTTGCCGCCAGGGTACACGTGATTAGTACAGCAACACCCCGGCCTCATTTTGAGCCAGGAAACACCCGGTGAACACCTGTATATCTTGGCTATATTGTAATGTCTCAGAAATATTAAGTTAAATATGCTAATACTGACCTGCCCAGTAGAGAGGACCTGCTCCAGCTCTTCCAAGGCTACAGTCTTGCGTTCTTTTATGCTACAGCTAGATCAACTTTTTACACATCTTCTCTTTTTTTTTTTACCCTCAAAATATATTTGCTTCTTTTAAGGTTACAGAACAGGACATCCCACAAAACAAAACATCCAGCTGCCAAAGTATTCAAGGTCACTATGGCGTCATGAATAAAAGGTACAAACAGTACTTGGAGAAAGTCTGATGGGACTTGGGGGGGGGGGCTTCATAGCTACCTGACCTCAAACAATTCCTGGAAGAAAAGGAAATGGCTGTGAGAGAGAGAGAAGGAAAAGAGTGAGAGTTTTTAAACCCGATAGAGACGAGCTCATGGAGGCGGTCTGCCTGTGATTCTAACAAATAAGTACAACTATTCCAACAGCGATGTGAACTGTGCCCGTTACTCAGGGCTCTCACTAGATCTCAGTGGTTCATGCTTACATGCTTATGGTGTGTCCAAAATGTTCCAGTGGTTTCCAAAATGTTCTTACATGCATCTTCGCCATCTAGATGCATCTTCGTTGTTTATACTTGCGCTACTAGCACGAGCCGCCGCAGACGGTGATCGAGCTTCCATCATGAAGGGTGGCGTTCATACTCTATGCGCTGCATTTAAAAGCCAATTGGCCTTCTTTGTATAATCCCATGACATGCAAGTAGTGATTTTATAGAATTCAGAGGTTCACGACCAGGCGCCGGCCGTGATTACGACCATTTCTGGCGTAAACTAATCTTTAGTGTGGTGAGTACTGAAGAGCAAGTAGTTAGGGCACTTTAGAGCTCATCCCAGCGCTGTACAGACGAGGTGCTGATGTGATTCGTCAGTGAGACGCAGTTACCATTCGACCCTGCAGGGCCTCTACAAAGTCACGTGACTGTGAGGGGGGGGGGGGGGGGGGGGGGGGGGGGGGGGGGCATCCAGCACTACTGGATCACTGTTTGGGGGGGCATGCAGTCAGCATGACAGAACTGAAGCAAATACATAAAGAAAGACAAGCAGGTAGAGAATGACAGGGCAGACACGATTATTCTAAACTAAAATATGTATTTGATTAGTTTAAAAACAAAACAAATATTCAATACCTCACGTGCACTGAAAGCACTGCATGATGGGAGTCACACAAAGTCACTTTCATAAATTGAAGGGATAATTCAACAACGACATAATAATGGCAGAGGAATCGAGAGCGAGAGAGACACGTGTCCTAACAGCAAGCAGTCTGTTACATCATGAAAACAAACCATGTAGCGATCAGCTGCTGTGTGTTGTGCTTGCTGTTTTCTGACGTACTTACAGAAAACACAGATTCAACGTTATAGCCGACAGTCGTCCAGCCGGCTACCACCTTTCTAGGTTTCTGTAGTAAAGTGAGGAGGGATCATAATAGATAACTCCTCATTTCAACTTCACCAATCAGCCGCTGGTCCATTGTGACGCTTTTAAAGCGTGCGACAGGTTCAAATAGAAACAGGGTGTGTGAACATAACGACAGAAATCCTGTTTAATACACACGTCTGCCTCTCAGTCCTTCTAGCCCTCTCTATGCATAACTTCCTGCATTACTATCTCCTGTAATTGGTGGAAGAAAATGGCTTTAATCTTCTACATTTACTTAGGGGAAACCACAAATGTTCTTTCATACAACCACGTGGTAACCAATCAAAACAAGCGCTTTATGCGTGCACGTAGTAGCAAACAACTATTTCTTACATAAAGATATGGTGGAGTAATGTCTACCTGAGCAGAGAATGAAGTCCCTCTCCCTCTTTGTGATCCTGTGATTATTTATGACCCAGAGATAACTAGATAGAGGAGGGACATTTTAAGTAAAACATTGACTGTATTTCTTTGGCTAAATGTCTTTAATTTGCTAGGGTACAAACTTCATATCACATCCTTAACTAAGGTGTTAGACCAAAACAATGGAGAGGCTCAGTGTGAGTGTTTGTTATTGTGGAGGTGTTCATGCGTCCTTGTATTTAACTTCACTTCTTACCCACAGTCCGGCGCGGGGCACCAGCGGCAGTCGGGATCGGCCACCAGCCACCTCCTCAGCATGAACTCCTCGTATTTCTCCATGAGCGCCCGGTCACCCAGGATCAAGCGGATGTCGTGCGGGTTGAAGCGCTCCGAGCACTCAGGGCAGCTGATGTTGACGCGCGACTCCGAGATCTCGATGCGCAGGTACTGGCGTAGGCAGTCGATGCAGGAGCGGTGGGGACAGGTCATGATGTCCGGGAAGTTCTCCCTGGAGTGGCGCAGAAGGCACAGCGGGCACTCCAGCAGCTCTGCCACTGGCCCGCCCCCCACCTTGGAGGAGGAGGTGGAAGGCCCTGAGGCAGATGAGGTGGAGGCAGCGGCAGCAGCAGCAGCAGCAGAAGAGGCAGCTCCGGTCCCAGCCACAGAGAAGAAGGCAGAGTTCTTGTCGTTACACATCTCAGAGTGGATGCTCTCGATGCTGGCGATGCCGTCCACCCCTCCGAGCCCCAAGGGTCCAGGGTGCTGCAGCTCTCTGGACCTTTGGCGCGCCGATTTGGACTCCCGACCCCGCCGTCTGAAAAGAGAGGCCAGGGAGAGGCGCCTCTTCTTCGGGGCCTTCTTCACAGAGGGCAGGGAGATTGAGGACGCGGTGGACTGCAGGTCCCGGTCGGAGCCCATCACCCCGCCCGCCAGCTGCCGGTGCTTCTGCAGGCTCATCTCTAGGGGGGGAGGGGAGGGGTGTGCCAGCGGGTAGCCGGGGCTGGGGAGCCTGTCCCTCGCATGTGCAGGGAGGTCCGGGAGCGGGATGGGAATCGGGGAAGGGGCGAGGTGGTGGATGGGGGAATGGGTGGGCGGTCCAGAGTGGGGGGACAGGGCTCCGGAGGGCCCGTCTGCGCTTAAGACATGGTGGCTTCTCCTGATCAACCTCGTGGTCACATCTAACAGCCGGATTTTGGCGGAGGGGTGGGGGTCACCTGCGGCCAAACTGATGCAACAGAACCTGGAGAGAGCAAAAGAAAAGAAACAAGTAGTGGGAGAGAAGAGGGGGAGGGAGGGAGAGATTTTGAGATTCAATTTCAATAAACAGTGAGAATGCAATGACAGAGAAGTCGTGATTCATTCAATCACTAAAGACTGAAGACCGCTTTAGTATTTTTCATCAAAGTCAAACTAATACAATAAATCAGATTTACAAAAAGGGCCAAGAGTGGCCAGATACATGGTTGCTGAGTCACAGCTGAAGCGTTGTTGGAGTTATGTCATTAAACAGCACTGGGATCTGGCTAATAATAAATAATGTTTTTCTTGCATTTTTTAGGGCGGAGCGAAACAGGAAATGTGGGGAGAGAGAAGGGGACCAGAAATGGTGAAACAAAAACATATGCTTGGTCGCGCTACAGTTCACATGGCGACAAGTGTCACGGCGTCAGCTTGTAGCTCGGTGACACCAGCTTTCATTGAACATGACTTGCGGCCTGTTGCTTCGTCGCTCATAGAGTGAGCATAAGAGGTGGCAAGTATTGCTTATTGCAGGAGTTGCAATAAACATCACAATCCTCTTCAGCTGAAGATGTGAAAGCACCCAGTGTTTAAGCTGGCAACGTTCTGCAGTCACAGCAAAAAACAAAAAGGAAAAATAGTTATAAAGTTACTGGATGTTCAGTTCTGTGAGTAAGAGAACTGTGAGGAGAGGAAGAGGGAGTGAGAGGTGTGACCTATGATCAGATCGGCAAAGTTTATGAGGACAGATATTTCATACACGGGACGTATTGAACTGCCAATGCACGTTCAACCAGCATAGGGTTAGTTGATATGGGTCTGCCACTCGGCTCTGCAGTGTAGTTCATAGACTTCACTGATGAACCAGAGGATTGTACAGTGACATTGGGCTTCATGATTTATTTAACGCGTCTACACCTCTGCCCTACCCCCTCCTTCCGAGCCTCCAATGCTTAGGAATACTGCGCGGGTTTATTGACTGTGTATTTGCTGTTTCTTGCCATTTTGCTCAGTCAATAGCTGGCAGAGTGCAGGTTTTTGCGTAGCGTAGCCGATGAGCGTGTCGGTCACAGACCCGAGGAGAGAGAGGACAAAAGGTCGACAACCTTGGACGGTGCTCTGATGTGTCTGTGAGATCCACAGAGACAAGGCCCAGGCTGTCCTCTGCTGATAGCGGCACACAGGAGGAAGTGTGAGATAATGCAGCAAGGCTTTGCCTCGGTGGAGCGGTTTCTGATGCAGCAGCATTTCAGACGGCGACGACTGTACAGCAAACGCTATTTTTACTGTGTGAATTTTCCAGGTGACATGAGGACATTTAAGGGACATAAATGAAGTCACCGCCCAAAATGAAATCGGCTGAAAACACAACAAAATGGTGTCAAATGTAATTTACATCATATCATCTAGCTATACAGGGCCAGAGCACTGTTCAAAGAAATAGGGCTTAAAACAGCAGAGGATTTAAGGAACCATCCACAGTAACAAAGACCTAGATTAATATGTTGGACTGCTAAAGATCTACTACCAACACGTGAGCTTGCAACCGGAATTTCGACAGAGCTGCGCCAGTTGAATCGGATTATTTCACAATTTCCTGTATGACCAAACATAAAAACGTATCTGAAATCGTGTTTGAGCAACTAGACACTCACACGCAGAGTGATAATATCAGTACAGATGGCTTCTGGGGCCAATCTGATTAGCATGTCTTGACTACTTGAGAATTTCACACATTTGAGAGGAACAAAGAGCTAAAGCTGAGGGAGACCTCAAACTAAAACTGTGCACAGCTGCAGAGGCCAAAGACGCTACAGTCCAGAACCAATGACAGTTTTTTGGCGGTTAGGTCTTTGTTACATTTCAATAGAGTGCATGCTCGTTTTGCATCAGCTTGTTAAAAATGTGCCCAGGAGGAAAACGCAAATCATGTACAGTAGCAGGTTATTGTTAAGTTGTACAACAGACAGACATTTGTGATAGGTCCACTCACAAAGAACTCTAATAAACCGAGCTGTCTGCAAATTCTATGTCACCATGACTGTTTTACTATAGGTTAGTCATTGCATTAAGTATTGCTACAGGTCAGATGGACACAGAAATAAAAGCCTGGCTTTGAAACCGTTAACTAAAAACTGCCATCTGAGTAGTGTGGACTTCTTGAGACTTGCTTTGAGAAATGTATCTGGAAGGAAGGGGGTAGGTTTGTCCCACAGTTGTCTCCCATCACTGACCTGTGCTCCCTCAGCGTTGAGCTTTGTGTGTCTGGGGAGTGGTGATGAAAGAGGTGGAGAATGAATGTCAGTTATTTTAAGGGAGAGTGCTGCTACTGAACAATCCAGCTTGCTCACTGGGTGTCCATGCCTGAATGTGTGTGTTTATCGGTGTCTTTGGTTACACCTTGGCAATGAACCATGCTGGGGTTGGAAACACACAGCGAGTGATGCCAAGGGACACACACCCATAATCTACCACACGAGCTGGGGCCTGCAGAGCATGCTCTCACACGCCTTCTGTAAATGTGTATACTTTATAAGCACTTACTGCAGCTGCAGTAAAACAACCTCATTCAATCGGTGTCAATCTGCACCACGAAACCAAAAAGATCAAAAACAGCACTAAGCGCAGCACCTCTACAGCTGCAACCAAGCCACCGATTCTACCAGCGCCGCACTACTCTGCTTTACTGACACATGCTGCTCTTACTGCTCATGCGCCCCCTCCTCTCTCCTTCTTAGTCACCCACCCACACACACACTGTTTGACTCTAAATGGACCATCATTTACTAAATGAACATCATGCTGTATTGAAGAAGACTTGAAACTAGAGATTGAGACCATAAACTCATGTTTACAATGTTTACTGAGGTAATAAATCAAGAGAGAAGTAGAGTCATTTTCTCATAGACTTCTATACAACCAGAGGAGTCGCCCCCTGCTGGACATTAGAGAGAATGCAGGTTTAAGGCATGAAGCATTGGCTTCACGTTTCAGAACCGGAGGTTAACACTTATTCTTTCATACACCATATACTAAAGCACGTTTGTTAATAGTCTGAAGTGCACACAGTGACCGATACAGTGGGCTTTAAAGAACGGACGTTTAACAGAAAAGTCATAGTTTTACAACAAAATACTGAGATGCAACAAACAAGGTGAGGAAAGCAGCAAAAGAACATGACAGAAATCCAGTGGAAAACCCCTCATGACGTTGTGCGTTCGTCCAGCAGCACTGCTGTCGAGTGCATTGTACGGAGAGGGAGACATAAGGGTGCAGCGTGTAGTAAACAAGAGTGTGAAAGGCTAATGGTTTTCATTCAACCATGAAAAGACGATCGCGGGTCAGGTGCTTCGTAATGACCTTGATGTCTGTACCGCCGTATCAAAATCAGCCACGGCGTGACCGGCCGGCTTATCGCTGCTGAGCAGAGAGCCGCGTGGTGAGAGGACTGATGATGCAGGTAGACCCTGGCTCGGTCCCACTCACAAAATGAAACACCTATGTCAGCTCATCGGCTGCAGGCTGTGGTCAGCGGTAAAGGTTTTCTCCTCCAGTGTGCCCGATTTAAGTACACTAGCGCCATCCAAATCTGCCCAGTGTGCCTGGAACAGGGGAGAGAGAGCTCAGAGGCAGAAAGTAGTGAGGGCAGAGAGAGAAATGAAGGAACGGGTAAGATCAGGATAAATAAGAAACAATTAGAGTAAGACAGAGAAATTGTGCGAAAAAAAAACAATTTGTAAAGATGAATAAGAAGGGAGGGAAACTGAGGATTTGTTAGCTCCCCCAGGACATATTCCTGTGATTTGGCAGCCTTCCACGCAGTGCATTTCCCCTCCTCGATTAAGGGACATGTCTAAAGGAGAAATGTGAAAAAGAACAATGAACAGAAAGAGAAAAAGAGAGAAAATAGAGCACTCTCCATAACTTAACATTTCCCCTGACCTCTCAAACAAGAGATTATGGATCGTCGCTTATGTATTGGCTCTCTAATGATGCGGTGAGCGAAGGGCGGAATAACATACATTTAGGGATTATAAGCAAACACTTTTGCTGAAAAGAGGTGATTACGTCCAGAGGGAAGGCTTGGGATCTGTTTTCATTGTACATGTTTCGACAGATTTGAGCAACATTGACGATGGGATCGAGGCTCTGACAACGATCATCGTATTTGGACCTCTGCAGGGAGCAGCCTGACACCAGGTGATGAAATGTCACAGGTTTGGTTAATACCCTGGTTTAGGAGTCACGGCCCGGTTCAAGTTCGGTACGATGAAAACACAAGAAATGCATCCGGATACGTTTGCTTGTATTGAACAGACAGTAGTGAAAGTGTCAGCGACAGACGAAATCCTCTTGCTGGGGACTGAAGAAGCATTTTGCCAACTGGCAACTTTGGCCATTCATTATTTTAATTTAAAAAATATGAACATTTCAAACATTGATATATTACACTGTACCAACGCTGAACAAACACTTTTCCAAAAGGCAACAGGGAAACTGAAAAGCATCACTTATGCTATGAAATTAAAATACAGGTTACAATTAACGATTAACAATTAATATTATCCCGATAATCATCAAAATATGCTTAAAACTCTTAAAATGGCACCAAAACGTTTAGTTGCGAACGTCCTCTCTCACACACGCACAGCGACGTCGAGCAGACAGTATGAAGTGTTCTCTTTTGTTGCATTCATTCAAAACACAGCAATGCTGCACCTGAGTTTATTTGTGCTTTAGTTTAACAAAACCACAGTGAAACAATTAGAAAATAACATTTTAACGCTCTGGTCTACTGCTTTGTTCCTGCTAACGTTGCTCGCTGTCTTCTTCACTCATACATACTGTTAAATCAAGCACCACTCCTAACTTCCCCAGCAGGACAGCAAGCTAAACAGTATTGTGACATGTGACTATATTTGAGAAAGTGGGAGTCACCGTAACCACGAAGAGGTCCTTGAGCACGCAGCCATAACTGGCCACCCAAAATGTTATGTAGCAGAATGCAAGATTAGCTGAGAACAGACACACAGGTGCGTAGCAAAAATATGAAGCTGACAACAAAGTAAAGCCAGCACTGTAGCTGATAATCAAAACTGGCCTATCTGCAGCCGCTCCCTAAAAACATATTAACAAAGAGTTTTGTTTACAACCAAGGCTAGACAAAGCACCCACATTTAACAAGCTGTCCCAAACTGATTAGAGACGACCACGTGACGTTTTATGGAGCAAAACATTTGTGTTGTGGTTAAATACTTGATCTCATTGGCAGTCAAAGGTGGGATCACGGTGTAGAAAGCCCTCAGGTGACTTTAACCTCAGTCAAATGTAACCTGTATCTGCAAGACGCACACAGTCTTTGTTAATAAAAGGCTATTTTACCAGCCATCAAGATCTACTTAAAAGGTGCCGTGTGTAGGATTCACTAGCGGTGAGGCTGCAGATTGAATAGTCCTCTGCTCTGCTCTCCCTTTCCAAGTGTGTTGAAGAACTGGGGGCCTTCAGGTAAACGCAAAATCGTCAAAGGCCCTCTCTGGTCTGTCCGCTCTGGGCTACAGCAGAAACACGGCGCACTCCATGAAGAGGAAACGCTCCCGATGGAGATGTGAAGGGCTGATTCTAAGCTAACAAAAACACAATGATTCTTAGCTTACGGTGATAATACACTAATGAAAACATAGTTATGAATATTATACTACATCGCAGCAGTAGATCCCCCATGATCCTTCACACCGCTCCTTTAAAGACAGTGTAGTGTAGTGATGGCAACAACAACAAAGACACGGGGAGCCACTTCAATGCAAAAGCAAACATTTTAAATCATCAAAAGTGTATGCAGCGAGGCACACTGAGGTGCCATACTGCTAAACACAGTTTGCTCCGTAGTCCAAACCAAGTCGACACATTTGCATACCAGATCCCCTCCTTCTGTTATTACCTTCCACAATAAAAGCTGCAGATATATCAAATAGTAGCCGCAGTATGTAAAGGCCTCTCAGTACGGTGCCAACAGAGAAAAATGGAAATAATAGCGCCGTGAGAATTTCTGTGAGCATGTGTGTGTGTGCATGCACGAGAACAACGAACTAAGAAGGCAGACAGAAAGATGAGAGCTGGCAGACGGGCTGGAGCTTCCCTCGGGGACAGAGTTCATTGGGCATTCCAGAGAGAGAGCCGACCCAGTGCTGACCTCAGCTGACCTGCTGCAGCAGCCTGGAGAGAACCGTGGAACACTATGGAACTAACATGCAACAACACACATTTCCTCTAGCAGGGATTTATCATTTTCCCCTGTAAATAAATCTCTCTCCATTTACCTACATGAACATGGAAACATATTCTGTATAATGTGAAAAAAGGATTTAGCCTCAAGCAACTTTAAGTGTGATCCAAGCTACTGATCAAACTATACAATATAATATGTATTATACGTTTCTCATTTCAAAAGGTTTAATATTTTGATGACTGCGATGCAACTGCGGGATAAACTGTGCCTGGCATATTGCCATTTGAAAACTGGAAAGTTTTCCATTATGTTGATGCTCGTCATTATGGTAAAATGTGGTCTGACGCACTCAATGAAAGCTGGATCTTTGAACTTTAGAACCTACTCACCCGACCTAGTTCACTGCATCTTTAGCTTTGCATAACATATGTGAAATCAATGTTATACCATTTAAACCTATTCTAACAGTTTGTATATACGTGCATCTACTTTAAGTGATCAACTACATACATCTGATAATCAGAAGATGTCTGTAGTGTGAAATAGTCAAGAAGAGTGAAGTGGTCCCCTCAACATAAAAGAACATCTTTCGCAATGACTTTGAAACACAGACTCGTACGCATAAAACAAACCAACTAACCAAACAATGAGTTAAGACCCTTTTAAGTTCCCACTGAATTCTTTCACAACCATGTCGACACGCTGGTTAAACATAAGCCTGGTCAGGCCAACTCTAAACCAGAAAGTAATTACAAAGGGCAAACCTCTCCATATCCAAGCCTCGTCTTTTCCTGGGGAAATCAGCACCTTCCCGTAGTCCAACAACAAGAAGAGGACCACCCTGGGTGATGATGTGCAGATGAATGCCCGTATTCCACTCAATTGATAATTAGATTCTCTTCTATTAGTGCCGCATTTCAACTGCAAGGTACGGCTCGGCGCGACTCGCTTTAGGTTTTTCTCAATTTTCTCACAGCGACGTAACGTGAAAGTGCCACAACATCATCTTCAACCCGACACATACACACAACATTGTGTGTGCTCTTGCTGGATCCTTTTGTCGGAAACCAAACAGAGGAATGTCCGTACAGTGGAGTACAGGATGGTAGCATGGCTATTTAAAAATGTCAGGTTTGCGCAGGATATCTCGTGTCGCGCAAGTGGTGACTCTAGGGCCGATACTCCCCAACCAATCAGTGGTCTGCAGGGTCAGCTCAACCTCTCCCGAGGTCATACCAAAAGTACCAGGTGCTATCAACAACCTTTGCCAATGGAAAAAAAGAAATGTTTTGAATGGTTCAGCATAAGTCGAAACTGAAGACTCAATAGTTAGATGAGAGATACATCAAGGTGCAAGCAGAGACAACAATAGGTTCAAAGAAGTACAGGTACAGAGACAGGAGGACAACAGTGATGGCAGGCCCGGAATGTGAACAGAGAAAAATGCAGCAGCTGAGCCGGTGTATTTAGCCAGTCGGTATCAGTCCGACTGCATTCCTGGCCCGTCTGTCTCCTGTGTAATGCTGCCTCTATGCACATTCCTGGGATGGTCGGGGGCTGGAGACAGTCACTGCATTAGAGAGGCTTCCCACTGCACCACGAACGGACACAGAGCCAACCCGAGCCGAGCGGCTACGGACTGATGTGGGATGAAAGTCAAAGCCCTTCCGTTTCACTAGTGTGTGGAACTAGCTGAAAACTGGGGGGGGGGGGGGGGTTTCAAAATGACCGCACACAGTATACGGTTGTTCAAACAGAGGAGAAATATAAGCGTATTGGTCATGCATTTTGTTTTGAATCTGACCCTGCAAGATGCAAAGGATTGGAAACGGTGCAAACAAGAAGCACAACAGCAGCGTGAACAGGGGAGGCATTGTCCAGCGTACAAAGAGAGGCAAGGTTGGCCGACAGGGAGAAGAACAGCAAAAAAAAAAACTTTCCAACCCCAACAAAGCCAGTACAGTCTCCAGCTGCCCCCCCCCCCCCCCTCCTCCTCCTCCTCATCCTCCCTCCCACACTTCCCTCAAGTGGGGAGGAAATGAGGTAAGCATCCTGGCATTTCAGCTCAGCTGAGAGAGCTAAAAGTCAGGGGAGAGGGTGTGAAATAGAAAGGGATGGACTGGTAACCTGGGAGTGTGTGATAAATGTCCCCTGGTAAGACAGATAAGAGTAAGACAACAACAAAAAACACCACATTTGCCAACTGGTAGAGAGTTTGCCGTACCTCTCATACTGCTGCAACCCCCCCTTGAATAAGATGCGGTTACGGTTACTTGCTGGCCTGATACACACATTGAACATCCTTTGAGGTTGTGTAAATTAATGACACTTAAGTTTGCACTGGAGCTTGACGCCTGCATCAATAAATTCACTGATATTCCCTTTAAGCCCACTTGGCTGTATTTCTCCTCTTTGACTTTTGAACCAGTCTCCTTCATTTTGACCTCACCTGATGAACTAGCTCCATAATTCAGGTAATCAATTCCTATATTTAAATATCAGTAATATTGCATTCGTTCTGGATAGGCTTTTATTCTAGCCAAACATTAGTAATGTATTTTTAATCTTTACTGTTCAGATGAGTTTTAGTTTGAGATGACTGAAACACAATAAAACTACAGTTCACAGCAGGCTTGAGGCATGCCATCAAAAAGTCATGGATTAGACAAGGAAATGTAATTGATTTGTTATTAACATCAACAAATCTATTTTGTTTTTTGTTTAATTTGGAATCCTGAAATTGACTCATGCACTATCCCTCAAACATTAGTGGGGAATATGAACACAGTTTTTCTTTCTTTCTTCACAGTGTAAGAGAGCACATTGACTGTTCGGCTTGTTTTCTGTAACCAGTGGAGCGTTAAAGTGTGGAGCTAGCAGATGCTGAGTGTCTCAAAACTAACATTCTCTCTACTAACCAGCAGGGGGCGACCCCTCTGGTTGTATAGAAGTCTATGAGAAAATGACTACTTCTCTCTTGATTTATTACCTCAGTAAACATTGTAAACATGAGTTTATGGTCTCAATCTCTAGTTTCAAGTCTTCTTCAATACAACATGATGTTCATTTAGTAAATGATGGTCCATTTAGAGTCAAACAGACCATAAAGCAGGGAATGCTTTAGGGCGGGCTTACTGTCGCTACCAGACGTATCCGCCTTCACTACGTCACTTCTCCGCATTCCAAATATGGTAACTTCTGTTGATCAGATGCAAAAAAAGCCAAGATGTCGACAGCGAAATCAAAGCTTCATAACAGCAGTCCACAAACCACTTGACGATGACTACGTCCACTTATATACAGTCTATGGGTCCCTCAGCCTCACTCCCCGCTGCTCAGGAGAAGGACAAGCTAAGTAGCCAGTCATTCTTGTACTACTCAAATGACCACAGAAAACAAATCAATGTCCGTTTCACTCCTTTTCTTTTTCCACGGTCTGACAGGGTCAAACTGCCATCCTACTTCAAAGCATCAACAATTTATATATATGTGGTAGAGCACAATGAGATAGGTGCCTGATCATTCAAGATGCATAAATGCAAGTCTTAATCATTGACAGCACCCTGATGTGAGTGGGCCACCACCACCTAGCCCCGCAGCTGTGTTTACCGTGGCCCTGACAAAACACACAGAGCACACAGGCCAGGTCGTCACACTGGGCTAATGACCTTTCTGTGGAACAACACACAGGTTTGGACAACCTGCTGCTAAGCCATGGGAGGCCTCGGACACCCAAACGCTGATTAGTCTGGAGGGCTGCCTCAACACGTATAACAAACACAACAAATGGCTATTAGAGATCTGTAGTGCTGAACGATAGTCACGTCAGTTTTATTTATATAGCCCAGTATCACAACCGTAACTCGTATGTGTAAAACACCTTTTACGGAGACAATGGTAAAGCAAATGAAGTTGCTTGATTGTGGGGTGAATAGTTTGACGAATAAACTGATAAAACACAAACTACAAAGAGTTTCGTTCAGCCGCTGGAAGAAAGCTTTCGTTCTTTTGGGTCACATTTTCATTATCGAGCTGATGTTGACCTGCATAGGATCCGAATTACTCAAAATATAAGGTGAATGAAAATGGCAACCATATTTTCAGTTTCGGCAACCAAAAGCTGCAGTCCAGTTGCCAGCCTGACCATCACTTCTACAAGTTTGTGTTGAGCCCTGTTTGGGGCAATTTCTGCTGCAAATACAACACTAAGAAGTTGCAAAACGGTGGGCAACAAAAATACATTCATTACACATCAATTGTTCTTAGTCATTTTGTTTTGCAATATAGAAATACCATTATCAGCTATATAGACCCTTAAAATGTGTGGAACGTATTTCTATGGAAGAGACAAGTGTATGAAAGGCACCAGATCATTCAAAAATAGCTCAACTTTACATCGTTGACCGAATGACAATGAGGGACATGCCTTATGTCGTTCTTTGATGTTATTCAGGATAACAGTATCTGGACTGAGCCGAGGTTCCCACAATGAAGAGGACCCAGAGGATGACAGCTTGTGGCAGCATAATTCAGCAAACGACAGTGACCGGGGCAAATGCAAAGTGGACCAGAACATACGGACCAAGTGTTCAGTCTGTTTGAAGTAGAGGATGATAAGTCAAGAGGAACAACTACACTGGGTAGCAGCTGGAGATTCCCACTACAGTGTACACTTCCAGATTTAGGGAAGGGCTGATTAAAGACACGAGAAGTGCAGCTTCATTCGCTAGTCCCAAGCATACAGCACACACACACACACACACACACACACACACACACACACACACACACACACACACACACACACACACACACACACACACACACACACACACACACACACACAGAAGAGAGGACTTGCTGAAGTTCACAGCGAGCATGACAATGAGGAAGAAAGGGGATTTAAGTGACTTTGAACGCGGCATGGTTGTTGGTGCCACACGGGCTGGTCTGAGTATTTCGAAATCTGCTGATCTGGGATTTTCACGCACAAACATTTCTAGGGTTTACAGAGAATGGTCCGAAAAAGAGAAGATACCCAGTGAGCGGCAGTTGTGTGGACGAAATGCCTTGTTGATGTCGGAGGAGAATGGGCAGAGTGGTTGGCGATGATAGAAAGGCAACAGGAACTCAAATAACCACTCGTTACAACCAATGTCTGCAGAATACCATCTCTGAACGCACAACAAGTGGAACCATGAAGCAGACGGGCTACAGCAGCAGAAGACCACACCGGGGGCCACTCCTGTCAGCTAACAGGAAACTGAGGCTACAATTCACACAGGCTGACCAACATGTGACAATAGAAGATTGGAAAAACGTTGCCTGGTCTGATGAGTCTCGATTTCAGCTGCGACATTCAGGTGGTCGGGTCAGAATTGTGCGTAAACAACACGAAAGCATGGATCCATGCTGCCTTGTATCAACGGTTCCGACTGCTGGTGGAGATATTTTCTTGGCACACTTTGGGCCCCTTGGGACCGATTGAGCATCGTTTAAACGCCACGGCCTACCTGAGTATTATTGCTGACCATGTCCTGCTTAAAATATACGTTACTGATTCATATTTTTACTGCAAGTAACATGTCTAGTCTTTATGACTTCAAACCTGATAATCCATATTTGCATTGTGTGTGCTTTTTTGTTTTTAATCTAAGCTGAATGGTGGTCTCCATCTTCGTCTTGGCAGGTAATGTTAAAGGTTGTGACATCTGACAAAGTATAAATCGTGCAAAGCACACTTCCAATTTGTCACTAAAGAAAAGAGAGGCATCAAGGACCTAGCTCCACACGTCTAACAGATCCCCGTTTCACGTTTCAGTTGACCGTGAACACAACGGCACCAAACCCCTCACGCTGAATCAACTTTTTTCTCTCGTCATGGCAGTAATTAGCAAATGAACACTGCTGCCGACGGTTAAACAACAACTCACCGTCTTCAGTTGACTCCAGCCTTATTAAGTCTACATTGGTAATCAGCTGCTGTGATTTAACTTTACTAAAGTAATCACCATGCCAGTTGGCGTTGGTTTTCGTACGTGTTCCTTGTTTGGACTTCTCAACAACGGTAGATTGATAGCTCGGTTAGCTCGATAACGTTAGTTCATTGTGTTTAACCACCAGCTGGTAAACGTGTCCAGACAGACGAATAGGGCACATGACGGTAACAAAATATAGCGATGAGCCACTAGAAATGTTCTGAGGGTCTCCCAGCTTGCCATTACCAGAAAGCCAGCCAGCTACCTAACGCTAACAGTGCCTAAATACAGCGAGCGTTAGCAGCTGGCTAGCAAGGTTAGCAAGAAACGATGAGAACATACCGTCTGTTGCTAGTGACACTTGTTCCGCAGACAGAACCAGAGACGAAAGGAAACGCTCTGCCTTCCAAAAATGGTTTCCAGTTAATAAATCAGTGAATTACTTCCCCACTGATACTAGCACTTCTTCTCCTCTGTCTTCGGTCCCACCTATCCGTTCCGTTCCGAGCGACAACAGCTCCTACAGAGCTCTCTCTGTTGTTTGCTGTTCTCGTTCTGGCTGAGAAATTCAAATCGTATCGCGAGATTTTGACCAAAGTTTTAAAGGCTTCTCTCCCCGCGGTGTGGTTCAGACCACACTTTGACTTCTGTAACATTTTTACAAGAGCTCATATGTAATCTGTAAAACATATGTACTACTTTTATAATTATCATAATAATCATGACATTTTAATGATTATTATACATATTGATTTTGATGGTAGTAATACTATTATAATTATAACAATAATACAATTTTGTATAACAAACCAGAAATTAAGAGTATCACTACTCTGCACTTACACCAACCAGCTGCTAGTTATTCTTTTAACTGTCCTATGTCTATTTTCTGTTGGGTGTACTTTGTGTTGCTTATTAAATCAAATCTTTGACATTTAGTAAAATAAAAATACAGCTGAAAATCATGTAGGGCTTGATGTCATCTCCAAGCTTGGGGACTTGGTGTACACTGGAGTGCAATATAAACATTAGAGTTGAGCACTAAGCTCCCTCGTGTCCCATAAATGACTATAGCCTCTAAATAGAACTCTTATTTTTAAGTTTCAGACATTCATATCGTACATACACAATTTAGTTGGTTGACTGGCAGACAGGGCAGTGCCAGACAGACACATCTAATCCAAGCTACAGAGGACTACCCCATAGCTCTCTGTGTTTGTGAATATTAAAAGGGACACAAGAGGAAGTGACGAACGAGCTGGTGGAATTCCACAGCTCTGACTATTACTGCCACTTTCATATTCACAGATGGGCAATGTTAGAAACACTCTGTTTACTGGTAGCAAGGATTCCTTAAAGCCTAATTAGGGAGGAAGGCCGACGAAAACAAGTAGCAGCCCCGAACCAGACTGTGGAAATCATGTGATAGCAGGAATCTGGGGTAAGCCGAGGGTTCTTTTTGTGCACATGCGTCCTGTAGTTACCAAAGTGTGTATGTACACAACTCCAAATCCGACACAACGTGCGACCTGACAATCAGGCCACACAGGAGTATCACACCTCAAATGAAGAGGCACAGGAAACACTGTTGGTGTTTACATGAGCCTATCACACTATGGAGATAAAAGATTTTTACCTAAAATCCTCCCTTTGTGAGCCAGAAACAGATAGGAACAAACATGAGTCAAAGCTGATACTTCTATGAAATCCCTACAGAAAGTGGTTTTGGGTCGGCCATGTACCGGAACACGTTTAGAAATATAGTGTCAGGGGAGACGTTGGAAGAGTCTGCAGACCCTATAAACTTGGACACTGTGGTGATATATTAAATGGGTTGTCGGTCCAATAATACAGGGAAGTCAGCAAAGGAAGCATTGGAGATGTGAAAAAAGCACACATTCCAACTTAAAGGGAGTTCCTCAACAGCTCCGTTGGATTCCGACCAGAGCTTTCCCACGTGTCTCCACAGCCTACTTCCAGTTTTCCCACTATCTAAATAAAGAATACAAATGTGGAAGGTCTCCTTTATAAATGAGTGAAAAGAAAACAGATTAATCCACATTTACTTCAGTGTTCTCAGGTTACAAGAGAAGATACTGCATGACCTTTCCTTACAGCCAGTTTACCAAATGAGCCAGACTTGTCGGTTAGTCTGACTCATATTCAGTTCAGTCGGTTCCATAAAGTAAATTCAACATAGTTCAAGCTCAGTTACTATGGCAACTTATGCTGGGAAGCTAACGTGGTCTGGGGCAGGTCAGCTGTCTTAACTTAACCAAAGCTCCTTTAACGTTGACATGATGAGAAAACGGACTTTCTGGAGCACTGCCTTATTTTCTGACTTTATTAACCAGCATCTGTTAAAAAAATTAAGTTGATATAAAATCAACTTAAATGAAGGACAAATTCTATAAATGATTCAATGATTAATAAACAATAGCAAACGTTTGAGCTTAAGGAACATTAGTCTTAATCTAAATTACCCAATAAAATGATGATAGTTAACAGTACAGCTGCAAAAATATATTTTCCAGACTTGTAGTGTTCAAATTCTCCATTTCCTGACAGGAAACCAAGTATGAAATGCATCGGTTAATACCGTTGCTTAAGTTATGGCTTTATTTCATCTTTTCTTTTGGAGCTTTCAGTTTTTTTCCACTTTCCCCGCAATTTCATTGAAGACACAAGTCACATCATTTCTATATTGTATTTCAAAGTTGAAGCTGGCTGTTGGGGAGAAGGCATTCAAAATTAAAGTCTGTAATCAAGTGTCTCCACATGTATTACAGCCTTGAGGTTTAATATCAATGTATTCTTTCTTTCCAAATATTTGAATGTATTGTTCCCAAGATTTAATTTGTTGTATCAAAATATTTCATCATATTCTGTGCATTCCAATACCCATGCAACTTTACAATTTAGTGTGCCACAAAATGCAGAATACCAAAAATACCAGCATGTCCTACTGCATCCGGTCCCAGTTTGCAGGTTGGAAGCCAGCATGCTTTTCTGTTTCTGTCTATTCTCACCCACAATCCTCTGCGAGGCGGATACATGAGTAAGAGGATCAAAGTGCAATGTTATGAAGCAGTATGTTGTGCATGCAGTGTGCACCCAATTGAATACACACTGCATGCAACAGTGAGTACTGCGTTAGGGCAGCTGCAGTACGTACTAAAAGCAGTATACAATTTAGAACGCTTGGCTACTTAAACCAAGATAGTCCGTCTGATTGCAAAACTAAAGACACATTCGTGCTTTGTCAGTTCTTAAGACATACAAGCTCCCCTGTGCTCTGGTTTGAAGGAGGAAAGATGTGATGAAATGGCTTCTTCACCACTATTAACATACAGGACGGTGTACTGCAGAGGCCTGTGAGAAAGATACAATAAATAAGACAGCCACCGATGTAATCAGAGGGCAGAGAACACCAGCAGCTGCGAGGAGAAGTGCCATTCCTGACAGTAGGCATGGCTTCCTCACTGCAATATACAGAGCTGAAACTTATTCTACAGAATAAAATGCCACTCTACTTCTTTGGTCTGAATTTTGGAACCAAGTGTCACACCTATCTATCACTGCAGAAAACGTAGTGCAGTTTGCAATTTGAATATAATCCCAACTGATGGAGGTACAAAATAGAAAAATCACTGATCCACTCAGTCTAGGTTGTCGTCAGACGCACTAGAAATCTGGCTTTGACAGCCGAGCTGCAGCCACATATTTATGCATGCTGTCCTACTTAGTGTGAATATTGATCATCATCATCTATATAGATCACAGCTGCACACAATTTAGCCATTTTACCATGGTGATCATCTGCCCACAGTAGGTCCTGAATAAGACTGAAGCATACAAGCATCTCACTGTATACTGTGCAGTAAGCCAGAGCACATCGATTCCAACAACGCTGTAAATCACAGGAAGTACAGATGGGAAACTGAAGCCAGGTAGATCGACCACAACTTTAAAGAAGCCGCTTGTGATCGGTTCAACACTGAATGACAGGGACACCTGGTGGAAGACAACAGTACCGTACTGCATGCTTTAAAATGTGAGCTGCATTCCAAATCAAAATACACTGCAACTGGCACCCTGAACTTTGACCACTTTCTCATGTCTGCTCTACAAAGGATTGTGGGTCAGAATAGCCAGGAAAGCATGCTGGCTTGCAGACTGCAAAATGGGACCAGATGCAGTACAACATCCTGGACCTTTTTGGCAAACATGTGACACGCTATGTATTGGGACATACTGAATGTCTTACAGGCATACCTAACAGTATGGTACGATGGGTATTGGAACACAGTTCTGCATGAACATAAACTTCGTACTGCAAACATCATCCCTCAGGAAAACATCTGCCCAATCACCACAGTTCATTGTAATACATCTGAGAAAGGCAGTCTGTAAAGACATGCATAAATGAGACTGGAGTCAATATCTATGTCATTATTACAGGTATGAAAATTCATAGGGACAACACTTAGAAATAGAGGCCTGAATTTTGAATGAGAATTTTATTACAGCCAGCAGTTTACAATACAAATCACCTTTCATAATGCTCAGCTACCACCTTCCTGAACATGGCCGATATTCTGAGCACTGACACAGTAAAATGACATAAAACAGAGGAATGCATTCAAATTTATAATCTCCATTTTTTTCTATTTTTCTATTTTTTTTCCAACAAATTTTGGTTTATGATCAAGGTCTAGTTTTATCATCTCTAGACCTGGCAGATTAATTGTTTTTCTTTTTTTAAGAAATAATTTATCATTTTGCAATGTTTTCAGAGTTTTAGGTTTTTCAATGTTTAATATTTTTTTCGCTTTTTCTTCGGTGAAGCAGGTTTCAATCTGTAAGACAAAAAACCACATCGACGCTTAAACTTATGGTATCTACACGTTAACTAATACAAATATCAAAAATAAAATCCCCACACGCACCTTAGACGCTGGGAACTCCAGCAGGGGTGGTAGACTTCTGAGCCGCCTCCTTGGCCTGGTGGGCCTGGAGCACAGCAACAGCCTCATCCACCTGAAACAAAACACTTCATCAACCACTGCATATGAAGCACGTCTGTTGTACTCATTCAGGAAGCTGCTAGCAACCAGGCTCATGTAAATTTAGAGGAGCAAAGACTGTTTTCAAATGGATAACTAATTCCGGAGATCTAACAGCTTAGCCATTAACTGACCTTTGAGCGCAGCGACTCAGGTGACTCCAGCATGTGGAGAAGTTCAGAGTTGTCGATCTCCAGCAGCATACCGGTGATCTTGCCAGCCAGGCTGGGGTGCATGTTCTGGATCAGGGGGAACAGACGCTCACCTGAAGGAAGAAGAACAGCAATCAACAACCATTTCAAAACGCATGAAACCAGACTGAATGTGTCAAATAACTTGGTGACCAGACAGAATCCCATTTGTGTTTGTTAGTTCTCTGTAACTCTCGGAGCAGATACTGACCCAGCATCTGCTTCTGTTCCTGAGGAGGGGCAGCAGCCAGCATGGAGGCAGTCAGGGGCTCTTGTCCTTGGACATGGACAGCAGGCTGGAGAAGGAAGGAAAGATTTGAGTTTAGGGACATATTCAGACCAACTGTAAAAATGACCGAATGCAAAACGACCACTGCATAATTATCTACACTGCATGAATGACTGACTGGAAGGTGAGTGCTGGGTATTGTGAATATTGTATTGACTTGTGTACACATTGACGATGTGCACACACACACAGTAGTCAGAAATGCAGATAGTCCAAAAGCACATATCTTATCAAATTCCCAGTCGTTTAAAATGTATTTGCAATACAGGTGTTTATGAATGAAACTATGTAGACTTTTTCAGTGCTTCACACCAAGGCCACGATGGTCAAATAGGTACATACCTGCTGCATGGCGACCTGTGGCTGGGACGCCATGTGCTGCTGGGGGTTGCGCACACCAGCGGCATACTTGTACTGGGGCATGGCTCGCACTGGGGCGGCAGTGGCCGACGCACCGGTAGGGCGTTGGCCGAGGGCCTGGGTGGCTGAGGAGAGGAAGGTGAGAAGGTGATTAACAGGTGCCGACAGAGGAACAAAACACAGTGGTTTCTGTGCTCCGAGAGCTGAAATACTTACGCATGCGCTGGGACGTCATCATGCGTGGGACCTGCGCGTTGGGGGTGGCGGTGGGACGGATGGTGTTGAAGGTCTGGGGCCGGGGAGCTGATGGGCGCATGGCATTGGGCATGTTTTGGAAGTCTGAAGGAAGAGGAACAGCATTAGAGATCCACGCGGGAGTAGTCATGACTCAGCTCTTTCAATGTTAACAGAGGGTGCTGGTTACCAATTCAGTTACAGCATCACTTTGGCTGTTCTGTTCACTGGATACAAAGTTTCTACTTACGTTGAGGCCGCACGCCTTGAGTGGCCCAACGGGGGCTGGGGCGGAGCTGCGCCAGCTGGTTGGCGGAGTAGTATGCAGCACGGTTCTGGGCCTGAGACGGGCGGAGAGAAACGATTCATCATTACATAATGAAACATCTACCCTCAACCAACAGAAGTGGTTAACACCAGTGTAACACAGTGCACCTGTACATTTAACTACCAACAGTCAGGTCTGCTTAGTTGTCAGGCAGAGGGGGTGGGAGACTCACCTGAGGTATAGCCGCCATGAAATAGCCTGAGGGTGGGGCAGGCTGATATGGGTTGAGGACAGGGTTGGGCACAGCACGGACTGTGGCCATCCTCTGCATGTACTGGTTGGTTAGATGGGCTTGACGCTCCTCCTTACGTTGGGCCAGGGCCACATACAGTGGCTTTGTGGCAACAATACGTCCGTTCATTTCTGTAACGGCCTTTGTTGCCTCTTCCGGGGAAGAGAAACACACAAAGCCAAAGCCTTTGCTGCGGCCCCCCTCCATCATTACCTAGAAGAGAAGGAACTCATTAGAATGTATTCTTTAAAAACCATCTTGTTAATCACCATAAAACTGTATTTAAATCTAGACATCAATCTGTAATCAAGCCATGAAACATCGCAACACTAACAAAAAAATCCAGTGCTGAAGTCTTTACCTTAGCGCTAGTTATGGTTCCGAATGGAGAGAATTCTTTACGTAGGCGCTCGTCGTCCAGGCCATCATCCAGGTTTTTCACATACAGATTGACACCCTGGTGTATGGACAAAGTAATGCATCAAGAATGAGTCAAATCAGCTGAGTCTTGTAGAGCCAGCAACCATTGTATCCAATGACAAACTAGTTAAAATGAGGTTTTAAAAGGCTGCAAAATGTCACGCTGACGCAACTTTAATTCTCGATCCATTGCACCAATTTTACTGCTCATCACAATGTGAACTACTGGGCCTGTTGGTAGATACACCCCCTACATGGGTATCTTCACACTGACACCGACGGGTAGGGGGGCATCAGGGCCCAGAATGCATCTTTGTTATTGTTATTTGCGAAAGGGGCGTGTTCATGCTAAAACCCTGTAATGTGTCGAATGAAATTGCTACAACAGAGTGGAAGGCCAACAAACCTGGTATCTCGTCATGCGATCCTGTTTCATCTGCTCAAATTTACGCTTGAGCTCATTCTGCCGCTCTCCTTTCTTCTGTGCGCGGCCCACATACACTTGTCTGCCATTAAGGTCTTTGCCGTTCATGTCGTCCACAGCCTGCAATGAAATAAGCGATAGACTGAATGGAAGATATGGTTGTATACTCACTCATAGCAGAGCTACAGTGACTGGTTCATTTTCCAATTATTAAAAAACATATTATGGGACAATGTCCCCTGAGAAAAAACCCACGAGTTGAGCCTCACCTTTTGTGCATCCTCGTGTCTCTCGAAGCTGACAAAGCCAAATCCCTTGGATTTGCCACTCTCATCAGTCATAACCCGGATGCTAAGGGATGGTCCTACAACAGAACAGCTCATTAGTACATATTTAAAAAATTGGACCAATTAACGACGCCAACCTACTTAATTGTAAGCATGCCACTCTCTGAAACAGTATCATTGTCTTACCATATTTATTGAACATCTCCCTTAGCTTCTCGTCATCCATGTCCTCCCCAAAGTTCTTGATGTAAACATTGGTAAACTCTCTGGCGCGTGCCCCGAGCTCAGCCTCCCTCTCTTTGCGAGACTTAAAGCGGCCAACAAATCTGTTGGTTAAATGATGTCAAATATTATAATTCTTTAAATACATCACACATACAAAGACAAGACGTGGCTTAACCGCTCAATTACCATGGTATTCAAATGACTTTTGCTGGAATATCAACAGAAAACCCAGAGCGTTTGGAAAAACTGTTCGATGTAATTGTCTTTTTTTTGCAACAGAAAGTACACGAATGTCAGCAGCCACTGATTGCAGTGTGGAACACGCAAAGCTCTTTTATAGCTGCAGTGTGTTTAGATCTTAAACCAGTCAAGAAGTAAAGCACTAATATCATTTACCCCAGGAGAGCAAAAAATGAATTATTCAGAGGGGATGCATTTCAGGTTGAATGCAATGAATGACTAAACGAGTTGTAACACGGGCATTTGCACCAAGTGAACACGGTAAGAAGTGTAGACTGCAGGAAAAATGTGACAGCAGTCCCTTTGAATCTAGACATTTAAATCTTTCTTCTGAACCAGGCTGCTTCAAACCACGCTTCCCCTGGTGTCATTTCACAAAGAAACGCTATGAAATGAATTACAGAATACTAGGATTTTACACTACTTTACAAACAAATATTATTTTGGATAGTATTTCACAACTACACTTGCACGGATTTAAAAGTTCCCCCTGCTTCTAACACTGAAAGATGTTCAAAACTTGGCGCTGCTCTTTAGGGCGATTGTCATTCTTCACTGGTTGTATGAAAACAGAACGGTCAGTAGGCAGAATTGGAGATGGGTTTGAGGACAAGATGCAGTTATACACAAATCACATCACTTCAAAAAATACCTATCTAAACAAGTGTAATTGTAGTCCCACTTACACTTTTCTGTCATTGAGCAACATGCCATTCATTTTCTCAATGGCCCGCTCAGCAGCCTCGTGGGTCTCAAAGTGCACAAAGCCGTAACCCTTTGAGCCATTTTCATCACAAACCACCTTGGAAAGGGGAGATTTGAGCATGTCAAAACAATCCCAAACACCATGCATTTAAAAACACACCAGACACACACCATCAGTTTCAATCTTTAGTCATGCAAACTAGTGTTCTGTATGTAAAGCACTCAAACACAAAAGCAGAGGTGGACACAGTGAATGGTGCCCTGCCTACCTTGCAGGACAGGATGTTTCCAAAGGCAGAGAAGGTGTCATAGAGGGCTTTGTTGTCAATGGACTTGTCCAGGTTCTTGATGAAGATGTTGCCCACTCCACTCTTCCTCAAGGAGGGGTCCCGCTGAGACCACATGATGCGGAGGGGCCTGCCTTTGATCACATCAAAGTTCATGGTGTCCAGGGCTCGCTCAGCTGGAAAACAGGACACAACATTTTAAGGCTGGACACTATAGAAACTAAAAACAAGACCAATGCATGACATGCTCAGTAGATAACGTAATCTGATATCATGATTACTAAATCAAAATAACAGATGCTAGGACATAGCATGTCTAGTTCGTGAAAAAATATACAAGTCAAGATGGTGCCACATCCCTTTTGCCAACATTGGCTGTCCTGTGTGCTATACAAACTTAAGAGTAAACCTACCATCAGCGGGCTGCTGGAAGTTGACATAGGCATAGCCGAGGGACCGACGGGTGATCATGTCTCTGCACACCCGGATGGAGAGGATGGGCCCGGCCGGGCTGAACTTCTCGTACAGCATGGCCTCCGTAACGTCTGGGTGCAGGTCTCCCACATAGAGGGAAGCCATTGGGTAGCTCGGCGCGCTGGGATTCATGTTTGACGACGTGTGCTCGCAGGCAGTACAACTGAAAGGTTATATTAACTCGATATATTGTTGACAACAGTCAGCCAATATACGCCTCTTGTATGAAGAGATTCCTATGCCCGGTCTCTTCAACAACGTCTCACAAATTAAGAGCGCAGACACATGTACTCGCTGTCTAACCAGTTAGCAACGTGGGCTAGTTAGCTTGATTAGCAAAATGTCGGAGCGTGGCCTAACCGATTTGGCTCGCGGACTTCACAATTTTGAACCGGTACTCTTACCTCCGTCAGTTATAAAACGTACTTATCAGTAGTAAACGAAGCAAATGTTCTCGTTTACTCGAATGACAAAGCCCGTAAAGGGAGAAATAAGCGGTTGACAATATAACTGGCTAACGGTAATCACCCACGCTTCCAACAATGAGGCTAACTGCTTGGCTTGCTAACGTTTCTTCTCGTTTCCGTCTTTCGTTCTTGTTGAAGTCTTCTTCGCGTTGCTTGGCAAATGAAATCCTGCTTCACCGATTTTTTTTTTCTTATAAAAATATGTCTGCGTGTGCTCTCTAGCTTTTGGTTTGTTTCATAATAATAAAATGTGTGCCGAGACTAGCTCCGGAGCACACCCTACGCAGACGGATTACGAGAATGAAAGGAAGGTCGGTGGAGGTTGTTTCGCGATTCTAGTCGAAACCACGACGCGTGTACCACCAAGGCTGACGTCACACTTATCGCGATATTTCACAACAGCTTTCCTTTAGCGCATTACAGGCGATTTTCTCTTTATTCGCTTGAGATGTACAGTCCCCAGCTCTATTTGCAACAGGTAAGGAATGTGTCGATGGTCAGCTATTCAGCAGCCGGAGCCATAAGTTGTTTTTTAAACTACTCGATGCACCAATTATATTTCCCTGAGTCAGCGAAACAGTGATGCTCTGCTGTGACCCCGCTAGCTTCCGAAATAGCATAACTGTCCATTTAATTATCTACATATTATCAAGGAATTATCTAGCTCTGTCCAATATCATCCCCTTACGTTTGTCTAGTCATTCATTTATCAATTTGATTCTCCAGCACATTTTTAATGTTTCGGTGTCTCAGTATTTTTCATATGTCCGAAATAAAAGTGGATGCACTTTTGGGCATCCTCCCATATACCGTACGTCTCTGGACACTCCAATGTGTTCATACTACTACCTTTAAGCAGATAATGAAATAGTTCACCTGAAGAATTGATGTCTAATGTTCATACATGTTCATCTATTGATTAACCCAACAGTAACTACGTATTATATTATAAGTAAATACATATTTTTTTCAACGCCCTAGAAATAAGTAGGGCAATCAAATGTCAGAAGACAAATTTCCCCCTCTGCTGGGCGCGCTCCCGCGAGGGCCATGCGCATCTCAGCCGGTCGGCACACCTACAGGCGGCTTCAAAGAGCGAAAGCTAAAAGCTACACAAAAGGCTACATTGACAGGCACTATCAATAAACGCAAATCCTATTTTTATTTTGTGCATTACCTACAGGGTACAGTTGAATGTTACCTTGATTACACTCGTGTGCAAAGTGAGCACAAACTGTTCTCCGCAGATGTGCCAACGACTATGTTTCACTCTCGGGGAGGGTTGAGGAGATGGCTCTGCACTGCATCATCCCGCTGCAGTGGCCTCCTCCCACCTCCCACCAGTCAGGGCAATAAGGGCAGCAAAGCCCACAGCTGTGGAATAGTAAATGGGTTTGTGTTTCCCTTCATTGAAGCATTGAAGCAAGCTTGCTGGCTTCTTGATTTTGGAACAAGACAGTGATGGTGCTCAAACCCAATGAAATGGTTGTTCAACACCTGCCTTTACTGATTAGCTTAGCCTTTTGGAGGTTTGCAGTAGTAAACCTTCAGTCTCCTTTCTACAAAGGTCCAGCGTATTCAAACGTGTGGTCTTTGTAGTGTAGTTCTTGTATTTTCCCCATCATGAGGAAACCTTCAGATTCTCCTATGATGTAGTTTGAGGCCACGTCACAATAGACATTTACCGCAACAACGCCAGGAGACTAGAGACGCTGAATCAAACTAGTACACAATGAGAGGACTGTGTGGCTCTGTCTGCTCACTGCCTCGGTGTGACTCACTTCTTCTTGTAGTGATTCACACATGGAGCATCTCTGGTACAAAGGCGGCTGACTTCAGCATCCAAATACAGCAAACGTCGTGGCTTTTGAGGCAAGCTGATCACTCCAGAGAGACGAAAGTCATTCACGTGAGTTATAAATGACTTTGGCTAACAACTCAAGACTACCAGTATATCACACAAGGTTGAAACTTTTAAATTATTTTTTTATTCCACTTACATGAAATTACACATTTCCCCCCCCAAATAACAATATGCTTGGGTGTTCTGTATGAAAATTCCAAAGACATGAACAAAGCTAGCCCGCCCGACCACAACCATCCTTACATCTCCACAAACTAATTCTTACCAACATGCAGTTTAGGCAAGTATTGAAAGAAAAAAAGAATAAAAGACAAATAAAATAAAAAAAAAAAAATCTTAATTTGATAGAGCAGTAACTAGATAAGCACGTGGGATTTTTTTCTTCTTTACTGCTGTGCTCATAAAAACAAGCTTGTGTGCTCTTTTGTCAATATTTTCTATACCTCGTAATCGATACATAGAAATACAAAAGCAGGTCACCCGAAAACAAAACGAAATAATAGAGTAGTAAGTTGAGCAACTGACAGTAAATGGAATGTAACCGTTGTGTTCCAACAAAACCTCTCACCTCCACCGTCTTTACCTCCGCCGCCATTCCTCCTGCCAAGCACAGACCAACAGCTGCTGTCCTACTGTGAGCAGCCAACTCCTCATTGTGAAACCAGATTTATCATGGAGACACGGTGTTGATAGAGAACATGGTCGTGAACATGAATAGGATACACAGTAGAACTTCTGACTCTAAAAGCTCAACCAGCTGCATGTTTCATGAGCTGAGAACTTGCCCTCTTACCCACCACCTCAATAATGCAACAACCCTATTGCTCCCACACACAAAAAAAAAGGTCAGCAGACAAGCAACCAAACACACTTTATCCTTCCACATGGACCCTCCCGCCACGCAATTCAAAACTTACCCTCCCTCCCCATCCCCTTTCCCCACAGTTACTACAAAAGAAGGAATAGTAAACCGGCAGGAATGAGATGAGTGTTGAGAGAACTAAATAGAAAAAAGATGGAGAGATTTGGACGACAATGATAATAATAAGGTGGTCTCAGTGTTGATGGACATGTTGAAGATGAACCGGGATGATGGCAGGTAGACAGGGACGACTGTGGGGGTCTGGCTCATTCTCCGGTCTCCACTTGATCCTCTGCCTCCTGCTGGTTATCAGAGGTCCACAGCTGAGAAAAGAGGAGGACAAGCAGGAGAAAGAGGCAGCGAGAGGGAGAAGTGGGGAAAGGAAAATAGGGCAATGTCTGTTAATACCGTATCTATTAAAAATACTTTGGAGTTTCATTTGAATGGACAGTTCATGTCTTCTGCATAGTCTAAACATTTTCTGCTGATGCCATGCAATGGTTGTGAGCAGAGCTTTGCTTCAGTACCACGGTGAAAGTAAGAAAGTGATAAAACGTAGGCGAACAGACAATTTAAGTGGATGAAACTGGTTTTCCCATTGCCACTTAAATTTACACCATATTCCTTATGAATGGCTCCAAACATGTTAAGCTGTAGTGCCTGCTTCAATGATCACAGAGTGTGTTGGTGTTTAAATAGCAAATATTTACACAACACTGAAAAATCAGCAGTTTGAATTAGAGCTGCAACCATTAGTCGTTAGCAGAAAATTAACCGGCAACTATTTGGATTACACATTAATCTTGAAGTGATTCTTAAGCAAAAACTGCACTATATCTGGTTTCAGGTCCCCAAATGTGTGCATGGTCTAGTTTCAAAAACAGCACATTGGGTTCCGAGAAGCTGCGATTGGCATTTTAAAAACAATACAATTGAGGAAGTGATCAGTAGAATAATCATAGAAAATAATGAGTTCCAGTCTTATAATCTACATTATTATTGGCACAGAATATGTTAATGTCATTTGAGTTGATACATGTTAAAAAAAAAAAAAGAGGGGGGGGGGGGGAACTTACTGTCAAGTTGTCTCTCAGTAGCTGCATGATTAGTGTACTGTCTTTGTACGAATCTTCACTCAGTGCATCGAGCTCTGAAATGGCCTCATCAAAAGCCTGAAGGATTAAAACACACTTAGAACTGCTGGAAAAGTGCTATGGTCTTAAACAAGCCGTTACGTGGGTAGAATGTAAATATCAACTTGCCGTCTGTATTTAAACAGCTCTGCAATCCATTTTTACATGTTAAATACAGTAGCACTACATTGAGCAGCTTAATATCTTCCAGTGTGAGGAGAGAGTTATATGGTGTTGTGAACCTACATCTTTAGCCAGCTGGCAGGCCTTCTCAGGTGAGTTGAGGATCTCATAGAAGAAAACAGAGAAATTGAGGGCAAGACCAAGACGGATTGGGTGCGTGGGCTGCATTTTTTCTTTGCTGATATCAAAGGCGGCTTGGTAGGCGTCCTTTGATTGCTCCATGATGGCTGAGAGGAAAAAAGGAACATAAGAGCCGAGGAACATACAAACTGACAATTTAATCAAACTTTGTTTCATGCAGTGTAGGAAAAAAAACGTCCACAATACACTCAGTTACCGGTTTATTATGAACACCTCGATAAAACAACCCAACAATAAGATTTGGTTCAGTTCTCACACTATTTTGTCCTTCCTATTATAATCAATTAAAGTAAGAAAGTTATATCATCATCTCACTGAAACAGTTAAAACAAACTTACAGTAACCGATGACTAATACTATAGATGCCACACCTCTGAGGCATGAACAAGGGCCTCTATTTCAGTTTGTGGAGTGTAGAGCACCAAGGAGACGGCTCGCTGGAAACTTCAACACAAGATTTTCTGAAGGCCCAAATAAAGTTTCTCAGAAGTTGTACACACTTTCTTACTGTGGCTAACTTGGTGGTGCTGTTAGAAGCTGGTCTTCACAGTGAAGGAGGGCTTATTGAAGCAGATGCAGGAGGTCACGAAACAGACTCCTGTAATTCAGGCCTTGTTTTCAGAAATCAGCAGTCATGCCAATCAAAAAAAAGACTAAAATTAATCAACCCCCCAAAAAATCCTATGGGCTTAAGCTGGTGACCAGAGACCAGTCTCTTACTGCGATACTGTTTTAGAACCAACATTGAGGAACCAATGTCAGAACGCTGAAACCAAAACTAAGTGTTTATTTAATAATATCTTATCCACTACATCTTTTTTTGACTGGGCTAGAAGTTGTACACGTCAGACCTTTATAGACAGGAAAACATGCACACGCATATATAATGATAATCAAATAAACCCACACACACACACACACAGATGGTATATAAGAGATTAACATAGAGCTTACTCTTCCTCTCGTCTCCTGTAGCCACCTCAGCCAAGTAGCGATAGTAGTCTCCTTTCATTTTCAAATAGAAGACTTTGCTCTCTGCTTCAGCGGCGTTTTTAACGAGATAAGTGTCCAAGAGATACTGTGGCAAGAAAAACAAAACATGTATTGTAGACTGGTAGAAGGGAACAGACCACAGAAGATGTTGTCAACTAATGTACATAGTTCTTTTCAAGTGGGGCTGGCAGACCCCTGGAATCAGCAGAGTTGATTTGTATACTTGGTTACAACTGCTATAAAATATGCACACAATTCATTAAGGCAATACACAGATTTCTGCAAGGATCATTTGAAAATAAAACCCATCACTTATCCACGGACAAAAGTAGTCATTTCGGTCCATTCAAATAAAACATCAAGGCCAACATTCCTCAGACCTAAATGAGGGTAGAACTGGCTACCTCCTGCAGCCTTGTGCCGTGAGCCTGAGACTTTGCCTTAGCTACATCACAGATGCTTCAGAGATCACGTGATGGTGGAGAGTAGGAAAGGGTGGAGGAGGATAGAGCGGGAGGATGGGTGTATGGAAGAAAGATGATGGGGGTGGAGCAAGATGGGAGAAAGCTAGGCTGCTGAACTCCTGATGAGCTTTTGCTGAGGAAGTAGGTCACTCAGAGCCAGCGTGGCTCTTTCCAACACGAGCATGCCGCACTTGACAACCTCTCCTTATTGCCAACCTAACCGCTAGCTGGCAGGGGGAACAGCGCACCTTATTGTCATAAGAGGTTGTTTCTCCATCAACTACAACAAAAAGTGTGCCATAAAGAGTTATAAGAAAGCAGAAAAACTGAATTTCCCATGGCATTAAGTTTTATGTTGTTATAGTTTCTTTTGACATCTTTCAGAACATCAATACATCAGAAAACAACTACTTGCTATTTAAAGACATAGTGGAGTAACGTAGTCCTGAGCAGTGAATAAAGTACTTCTCTGTGCTTTGTTTATGTGGCCAGTATGACTGTATGCATTTGAGTGCATGTGAATCCCCGTTTGTGTCAGACTGGCTAGCTTAGCTAATGGCTGCAGCTCTGCAGTACACTCATAGTGGTTACTGCTGATAACATAACGCTGTTGGCAAACTTTATATCATGGCCAAATAGTAAAGCTGTCCTGGTCTGTCATGTGATGGGGCCCAAAAAGACTTCAATAGACTTGGGAAAGAAAGAAATCTGTAACTCCATGGATTTTTCTGGACAGAGGGCTGGGTTAACAAAAACGCCCATAATGCAGAAGATGCGGATATTCTCACACTCTTAAGTGACCTTTTTCTACGCCATGCACCCCTGAGCAACCGCCATAGGAATAAACAGGGTGCTGCCTCCAATGCTGTACACAGTTCTCTTTAAACGCGCATGCTCTCTGGTATGTACAGCAACATGAATACACCACTGATGCTAGATTACATAGCAAGTTCTGTTAGCACCTAAAAACAGCATTAAAGTGCATATTGAGTTTGTTCGTCTACTTTGATCGGACTGTTATATAGTGCAGCGGTCTTTGGACCACCAAACATAGAAAAAGGTGTCAATACATACAACCAGACTATATCACTTTCACACCAAAGCAAAAACCCAGAGAATATCCATTGGTTTGAACAACCAACTTGCTGCAATGACGTTTGTTTAAGTAGGCGTGGGCTCTTTTTTGACTTCACGCAACTACTTCCAGAAGTTGTGCAACAAAGTGCTATAACATGAATACCATGTTCTTCTCTAGGGCAGCTGGTTTTCATGCTGCCTGTGATTATGGCATTTCAGAACAAGAACAAACATGTCTTTAGACGTGTTCAGACGACACCTTGCACAAACTAGTTTGTGTCAGGTAAACCACAGCCTTATCCCTGTCCTACACCCCTCCTCCTCTGCCCTATTTACTCTCATCCCGCTCTATTTCGGTCCCCATAAGGCTGCCCGGCCGTAGTGGAGGTCAGCGAGCCAGAGCGCTGGTAGCTCAGCTGCTGCCATTATAGGATTAGGACACGCTGAGTCACCAGACAGATAATTCACAAGCTGAGAGAAGAAGAGTAGCAGAGGTCGGACAGATTCATGGCTCGAAATACCACGTGCATATGGATGGTCGTGCACGTAGAATATTAACTCTGCCTGCAATTTTCAGCTCCATATGCACGAGTGCACGTAACTTGGTACAGAAAATATGTTGTGCAGGGCTGTCAACTCTTACGCATTGACCGGGAGACTCGCAGAAATGACACTTCACACATGCCAGTGAAAAATGTTTAAACAATAAAAAACTAATTTCTCACTGATAACATTGTGGTGCAAATAGGTGACATGCAGCACAACACAATAGTCAACCGGTCAACCCGGGTTTTGGAGAGCGTCTCATTCGTGCTGTAGTGGTACCAGTACTTGGGAGTCGCCAAAAAGAAGAATCGTGTTTCAGCAATAATTTATAAAATGTATCATATATATGAAATAAGCTGCTTCATTATTGAGAAGCTCAATGATTTCTTCTCAAACATTCCTATGACCATATCAAATTTGAAGTCGCCTAGTTTCACTTTACATTACTGTACATGGAAAGCCATCTCAAATTATATTGTAACACTTTGAAAATGTCCTTATTTTTAACCCCAGAAATGAAATGGATGCATTCCAATAAAATACCAATGTAATCCTGTTAAAGACGACTATTTTACTGTATAGCTTTTATGAAAGAGGGAAAAGGGGATGCTACACTGAGGATCATCTCTTGCATGTCAAAACTGATGAGTCACACTCCATTGTCCCACAATGTTGGTTGCCTCATCTCAACTACTACTGTAGAATCTTTCAACAGCTTCTTATCAGACTACAACCTGCATTATAAAATATATATAGAAAAGGCTACACTACTGGAACCCAAGCCTGCTGACATGTGACCTCCTGATCTTTGTAAAGAATAAATGTTATGGCAGGGTATTCACACAAAATGATCTGCATTGTGTGAGCTCAAGCACTTTTTTTTTTTTAACTTTGTCATCTCAGGGTTATCTATTTACTGCTCAGTGCCGATCAAATTGAGGAAGTTGGTGACTTTTCATAGGAACTGCTGATGCAGGTGAGTGAAGACCACTTGGAGCATTACCATAAATCAGGATTAACCCACTTGTCACTTCACGTACTGCTGAATGATTTGGCAAACTCAGACTATGAAACATGAATCAAATCGATAAAGTACAAGATGTTCTAAAAATGTAAAGACTTTCACACCAATTGAAATACTTTCCATGACCGAGGGAAAATGCCACGATAAGCCAAAGTCATCACTGTTACGAGAACTAAAAAATGGAACAGTAGAGAAGAATTGCTGTAAGACTGCTAGAGGTAGAAATGAAGCACTCTGGGCGTGGCACTTCACAAGGTCTGCTGGGTCTTGTTGACAGAAATGACACATTCAACAGCATGAGCAGTTGAAGGGAAGTATGACTGTGGAAATAGTCCTATTACTCTGTCATCCAGCACTTTTCACACAATATGAATGCCAATGCCAAAAAGCTATAACAAAACAGAGAAAGACAGTAATCCAATAAAATGTAAATCTCACCAGCACGTCCTTGCAGATGCCCTTCAGCTCCTCCTCGATCTTTTCCCGGTACTGTTTGGCCATGGTCCTCTTCCCCTCGCCTTCGGCCTTCGACTCAATGCTGGACACCACGCGCCACGAGGAGCGGCGGGCACCCACCACATTCTTGTAGGCCACCGACAGCAGGTTGCGCTCCTCATTCGACAGATCGCTGTTTTCCTCCGTCACAGCCTTCATTGCAGCAGCCATGTCATCATACCGCTCGGCCTGCTCGGACAGCTTGGCCTTTTGCACCTGTTCTTTCTGAACTGACTCGCTCATGACTGCTCACTGGACAAACAAAAGCAGAGAAGAAAAGAGCACAGCTGGTGGTCAAGAGAGGCGAGAGGACTTAAAAAATGTTTGGGCTAGTACCCATTTACCAGACGTCTTTATACCAAACGAGTAAAGCAAGAGCAATTTTTAAAAAAAGGTGTGAAGAAAAATTAATGAAGGTAATCTATCAGCAAAAGAGAAAACATCTATGTGGGTTTAACTGAAGTTGAGGCAGACGATGCACCTATTTTGAGGCTTGCTGCTCTCTTTAGGAAAAGATTCTACAAGGAAACACTGACGCACTCGACTGTGCACAGCTATGGGAGTGAAAGGGTAATTGGGGAGGAAATGATAGCAAGGGCTAACAACTAGGCAACAAGAGGACATTGGGTACATCCAAAGTCTCTTATTAGATATCTCCTCACTCCCCGATCCTCGCTGGAGCAGGAAGTCATTCAGTTAAAAATCAGTGAATTGTAGGCCTGAACAACAAAAGGACCACAAACAACTTTAATGTATTAGAAAGATTTGTCCTTTCATGTATCGTCTGTTATTTCCCCCATTAACTTTTATTATGGATACAATTAAGGTCGGAAAGAGCAGGAGAGTATATGACAGCAAGAAACACTCTTTACATAATTTATCGTTATTTCCATTCAGCCAAGAGTGGTTGATAATTCCTAAGTGTGGGGAATTAAGTGTTGGATTTGAAAGGAGTTGCATAATTAAAATTTTCCCTGAAATATTTAGCCTAATAAATATTGTTTTTCTATAAATACGGCAGACGCATACTGCAAGTCGACATGGTTTCTTTGCCTCTAAACAGAATGCAGTTATTCCAGTGCAGGTGTTTGTTTAACAGGTAATGGGCCACAGAGAGAAAACACTGCTGCTCTGACAGTGATGGTATCTGAGATAGTATCTACAAATGTTGTGACATCACATTTCTCTAAAAACATCTTTCCTTGTTTCTTCCCTCTCGTGGTTTCATTGCGTCTCTCCGTGCAAGGAACAGAGGCACGTGAGAGAATTATGGATACAATTTAAAAGACTATGTGTTCTATATATTTAAGCTATCAGAAAAGAATTCCTTGAAATGCTAAATAAATAAAATAAAAATATGTCTGCAAGGCATGTGAGCAAAAATGATTTGAGAAATTTACACTACTACTAGGGGTGAGGGAAAAAAAGAAAATTGATTCTTAGAAGCATTGTAATTCTCTCTTGAACAATTATGACTGCCGAAAAACTCAATCAGAAAACATAATACACATGCCTCTTGTTTACGTTCTATGCTTGGCTAAATACTAGCAGAGTGTTGGTGGGGGCGGCTGAGCTTCAGCAATCGAATAAGGATACGATCAAACCGGTACCCCTGGCTTCAAAGCCAACGTACGGAAGCATTATGCTTTTTCCTCCGCTGTACTCCTAGAGGGCGAAGCAAATCAGAACCAGAGCTTTTGCGCACTTTGGAACCAACGTTTTACGGACACCGATACTCTCACTCTACAACCTAACCAAAGCTCAAGTCATGAAATCACTGAGGAAAGCGGGTTGGATGGTAGTAACACTATGCGTGGACATTCGTTGCCACGGAATCTAGTGTCACCGTAGCCGCGTACTTTATCACTGTTTATTTTTGCACCAGAGCTGAATGCTCATTGCCTATAACCAGAGGATTTGTTTGAAGAGGTCTATATTATGTATTAATGAATAAGAGCAGCTTTTTATGTCAAATGACAGAACATGCTGAATTATGTGTTTTTACTGAATTATGTGTTTTTACTGACATGATGATGCTACAGGCCCAATTTGATTTATTTTCTCGTTGGTTCTCTTTGCAATGCTTAGAAATGTAACCCTCCAATTGACAGATATAGTCTTAGTTGCTAATATTGATTTAATAAAAGATAAAAGTAAATTCATCTATTTTTTAATATATAAATCATTAAATATGCAGCGATTAAAAAGTCTAAGCAAAAACTAAATCAAGTATAGAAAAATGTTGACGCATCAAGATGAATCGATCGTTTTAGAATCGCATCGTAGCCCTCTGAATCAAACCGTGAGGCGTCTAGAGAATCCCAGGCCTGAATACTACTTTTAGCCATTGTTCTATAGCACTGTATTGAGAGAAATGTAAGGTACCAGCCGATATAATGTTAATGAAGTGATGAGTAGACTTGACACAGGAATTCGCATTGCTAGATCAATACCCTACATCCGTTTGACCCATCCAAAATAGCCAGCGGGGTTCCACAAAATCAATCACATTTTTTCCATTCCAGAGTTCATGTAGTGTGGCCGCCCAGACAGATTTTCAACACGACACATTTCTAAACTCATGCTTGGTAAGTTACAAAATGCATTTGTGTTACTTCCAGAAAAACTAAGGTGCTAAATGATCCTTTGACATTCCGTTGACACATTGTTAGCGTGTCAGCCCGTGGGTGCATTTTGTTGCTCTGCCTGTTTTCCACTCTGGTGGGCTGGGTTCGAGAGCATTTGCGTTTTACGTTATTTGAAGGTAGGGATGCATTCAGAAACCTGGTTTAAACACGTCACGGTGCTAAATTACCAGAGTATTGATAGGCCTTGATGTAACTTGTGTATTTATCAGTAACTTTACATGCTTTGATGTAATTTATCATCCCACACAGGCCGCTGTGGTGAAGTGAACCAGGTGAAGTTAGTACTCAAGGGGACGGCAACCGCACTTGTTCCTGTATGTGCAATACAATATTTGCAAGTAAAAACCCAATACTTTATCAATACATTGGTGACCATGTAAACAAATGTGAAACCTAATTCAATCGTCCACCGCCACTACGTTTGATGCATGCAATTTTCCAAACTACTCTGCTGGTTTGAGACAAAGCAGCCAGGAGGACAGAGGAATGACTGATACCGACTGACTTCTGTGCTCTCCATAAACTTCAATCAGGAATGTTATTTATCATATTTCCATTTGTTTCCAGTGAGATGTTAATGACTTTATTTAGTGACTTTGTTGTGGGGAAAATAACGGCTGCTGCTCTATATTTTTTTAAAAAGAGATCATATTCATATAAAAGCTCTATACGTTTTAACGGCAATTTAGTAATGTAGAAAAGCATTGATAAGAGTAGCTCCCAGTTGTACTAAAATCCTAAAGGCCACCGTAGTTCTCCAACACGCGTGGACAGGGAGGGCTGAGCAGAGGGGTATTTAGCTGGGTGCGATTTGCAACATACCACTAGATGCCAGTACATCTTACACACTGGGCCTTTACGTATTAGTATTGAAGAATAACTACCACGACACCAAAACACTAAAGAATAAAAATCACTTAAGTGTTGTACAGGTTTGCAAAAAGGGATTGGCGAAATTGTAACAGTTACAGCACTGAGGAGCTGGCGATGTACCCGCTGTATGATGCAACATGACCCATGGGTAATCCGGGGTGTGTATGGATTTAAACAGTACATAGATATGCTACAAAGGTAGTTCCGTAGTTAGTTTAAGCCACGTGTGGCTGTAAGAGCACTCGTCAAAAGAATGCATGCATACAGTCATGATAACTTGGAAGAATAACTGCATTTTGTATTACTGGTTAGCCCCCCTCTTTCTGTCGTACACACACAACCACCACACCCATCCCTGTACCTGAGCGAACATGCGAGAACACGGAAATTAAAGTGCACAATTACAGAAGGGTACTGTGATTAATATTAGAATATTTGACCGACACGAAACCCAAAGCACTTCCGTTAAATCTAACTTTAGTTAAATCTAACTAGTCTAGACGAGAAACACCATTCAGCGACCGAAACGCAACCGCTACCACTAGGCCTTCGTGACCCGTTTCCAGCATGGCGCCGACTATTTCCTGAAACGAAGGTTTCCAAGCCAGGAAGCTTTTAAAATTGGCTAGGGGCTAAACCCATTGATTTCTACCTACTCTAATCATCTCATGGAATAAAACAATCACTTGCTTCGTTGGTTGGTTTGCGAGACGACACGCTTTAAGAAAGGTGTTCACTGGGTTTAACGTTAGCTAACAGTTATGTAGCATGTGTGATATGAATCGCACTTTGTCGCGTATTGGTAGTTTAGCTAACGTTAATGGAGTGACCTACTCGACATCTAAAGTCAACAATTGAAACAACATTAACGTTACTGTAGATCGGATGTTATTCTAACGTTACCTTGCTGGTACCGTTAACACATGTGTAATGTAGCAAACGATAAACTAAAATTAATTCCCGACGTATATCACGCATTTCGAGCTAACGTTACATGCGACAGTCATTACTCCTCAAAGGCAATGCATCACCGTCATTTAATTATATTCTGACAGGCAAACTAATTAGCACAACCTAACAAATGACTTCAGTAAACAGGTCAACAAAATATCAAAGCTTCAACCTTCGACCCGACCCTCCTTCCACGTCTGCCCGTCTGATGGTCCATTTTAGAACCAGCCATTAGACATGTCCCAAACTGTAGCTAAGCTAGCCATTGTTCTTTGGTCTGATGATTGTCGCCGCTCCATGCAGCCCCAGTCAATTGGAGGCTATGCGCTTCCATTACCACTATATTTTACGATAGATTAAAAGTCCTAACGCCAAATCATGCAAACGTAAAAGTGTAGTTTCAAAAGTTGTAACTCCTTTCATACCTGTGTACTGGCAGATAGCAGTGATTTCGGCGTGCCAACAAGCTACAGCTGATTCTCTCAGCCCGTCTGTGTGAATGCAGTCCACGGGGTTTCCCTCCAATCATACCAGTCCAACGCACGGCCGGGGGGAGGGGGGGGGGGGCATGACGTCAAACGTTACCACGGCAACCGAACACGAGACATTGTGGGAGGTGTAGTTTCCCCTCCATTACCATTACTTCCCTAGCTTTCGTAAGGCAAAAAATATGTAGTCAATATTAGCACTTTTTGATGTTTTAATAATACATTCATATTTCAACATTGTCACACTCACAGAGTAATCAATGTACAGCCGACAAATGCATTACAGGGACTTCTGATTAAATTCAATGTGTAATAGTGATGCATCTGAGCATGAAAACCTCAAACTGACACAGTGACTGATACTGTGATGCTGTCTTACTGCAGGCCACACATTTCAATCAGAACAGATGCAGACACAGCACAGTGTGGCTAGCCCTGAATGCTGCCCATTATATGGGTATCAAAATGAGATATTGTCATTTTCCACACAGTGCGGACATTTTGTCTGGAATTGCTGGAGACGCTGAGGGCATCACAAACTAGAACACAGGGCACAGTGCTACAGAGTATATCTTGCCTAATATAAAGTACTATTTCTGCATCCTGGTTGGATTCCAAGGGGAGAGAGTGAAGCTATTTCTGCCTTGTCACATGTTTTCCCTTTGGGCCAAAATTTCAAGCTTGTAACCTATTTAAGGGCAGATCAGATAGTGTTGGCTGTAGAAATGCACAGGCACCAGTGCAAAAAGGTGTGGTCCAGGAGAGTTGTAGTGACAAACCAGAGGGATTTCAAGTAAAGGAAACAAGTTGTAAGCTGAGTGACAGTGTAAAGCGTAAAGACGTGTAACCAGTTAGGCGAGTTCTCATTCGGTCTCTCAACCACGTCTTGAGAACTTGGACACATGCTGCTGAAGTTGAAAAATCCTAACCAGCACCAATTATTCTCCTCATAATTATCCACTGACACTAAATATCACATTATTATTTCGATATCATGTTTCTTAGACAATGGCAGTACTTAGATTTTGTGACTTTGCGATTGTTTGTAATTTACTTCAAAATTGAAAGGGGTACTCTATGGATTTCATAATGATGTCATCCAGGTGATCTCAGCTTGGGATCGGACACCTCACATTTATAGCAGAACACCTGTGTTACAAGCTCTAATGGAAGAGATTAGGCTGTTCTTGCCGGATTTTTCAGTTTGGCCAAAACGGCCAACTCTAGGAAGAGTCCTGGGGGTTCCAAACGTCTTCTATTTCACAATATTGAGGCCACTGTGCACCTAGGAACACTCAAAGCTTTAGAAACAGTTTCCTATCCTTGCCCTGATCTTTGCCTCTTTGTTTTACAGAGACGTCCCTGGACTTGGTTTGTATCCTGACATGCAGCGTGAATTGTGGGACCTGTATGTGCCTTTCTAAACGATGTCCAAATAACTCATTTTGGTTAGATTTTTAATACAAAAATCCGTTCCACTTTGTCATTATGGATTATTGTGTCTAGATTTGAAGCATGTAAAAAGTGAATGGTCTGAAGCCTCTGTATGTACATGGAACTATCTTCTAAAGCAACCAATCAATACCAACATGAGTGTTGGTCAGTTCTTGTAACATTCCCACTGAAGCACTGATTCATTATCATCTTCTTGCTACATTTCTCGTTACAGAATTGGTTTTATCGTACATTTAGTGGATGAGCAACAAGAAAGGGTCTTGGTTGCTCACCAGGGTATAAACTGACAAGCTAATAAAACTCAGATGATCATGATCTAAGGGGTCCGGAGAACTAACTGAAAGGACTGAAAAGGTGAGGAAATGCGACGTATTAAGCTGATTCATTTCCACCTTCATCTCACAACTTATAGATATGAGTACCCACTGTTGATGATTGATTATAATGGTTTAGGAATAACTACAGTACACAGTTTCAAACAGGTGAGGTCTGAATTAGCATTACGTCAATACTCTGTCCAGTAGATGGAAACATAAAGGTAATTAAATTAACACAAACACACAACAATAAAAAAAACATTCCTACATGATAAAAAAACAAAAACACAACTTAGTCATGATTCTTATAAAAGCAACAACTTTATTAATAGGCTATACATAACATTGTGGGGACAAAGAAATGATTATTACAAAAGTAAAAACATGACTTAAGCACAGTGGGTTAATGACCAGTAGGTCAAAATGTATTGAAAATAGTTATTTTGTTTAAATTAAATCTCTGTCTGTTAGCATGCTAGGAGAAACTAGTATAAAAATAAGACCCAAAGCTAACTCACTCGCAGACTTTCAATGTAGGTTCAGTCAAAATACGTTAGCACCATCGAGATGGGATAACGCCAAAGAACGTGAGGGTGTACTTGTGCACAGATGACAGTGAGACAGGTTGCACTAACACAATAGTGGTGAACTGAATCATTATCGTATACCACAGCGGTGCTCACCATTATGCCACGTACTCATTACTGTGACAAACTGGGCTGATACGAGGAGACTGTTGGGAGAATCATGTACAACACACCCGGTACAAACTTCTCTCTTCAGGGGAGCACATACCCGACACACAGTGCACGTGTATACTAAAGCAGCCATAGCCGCTGCCTTCTGCTCATGGCCTTTGCTCTTCTTGATGTCTGCCTGCTTTTTGGCATTCTTCTGCTGGGACTGGAACTTCTGGTGCCTACGGGCCATATCTGAAGAAATTATACAGGAATTTGATCACTACAGCACCATAGAGAAGGTGATGAGCCATAAACTGAGGAAGACTATAACACCTAGAACCCCCCTGAGAAGAGGGTGGAAAGGAAAACGTGAAGCACAGGAGCAACTGGAAACACGAAGCAGCTACACCAGTGAAGATTTCAGATGAAGCAACCTTGACGACTATAGGATCAATAGACTTCAAAATGTGCAAGACAGCAATGGTTGTGAAATATCTTTAAGAACGAGGTTAATTGCCACTTTTTTGGGGTCACAGGGATGAGGCAATTAACTTGGAAATTTCCCCAAAGAAAATCAGACTGCAGATGTCATAGCTATAACGGATAGAATACTATAACTAGGTCAGCGATATGATTGTGTAAGAAGTTAGTTTTTAACGGCTTTTGACGAGGAAGGGACTGTTACTCTATCAAAACACTGGAGAAATCACTCCAAAAATTGTCTGAGAAAGGAGTGACGTTACCCATTCCCCTCTGTGCTTGTGACTTTATGTAAACTTACTCGGCAAACTTTTTCACGTGACATTCAAATGCCATCCAACCACGAGCACTGAGGGTGACGTCAGTTCAGTCTGCGCCATGCATCGCTGTCGTGCGGCTAACGCTATCCGACTAGTTTAGCAGTAGCGTTAGCCAACTTTAGCTCGCCACCGAGCATCTGGTTTTAAGAGCGACTGTTGCAAATGGATAATGTGGAAGACAAGGTCGCCTTGGGGACACAAAACTCACATATTTAAGTCCATCTATAGAATACATATAATGTTAAAGGAAACTACTAACTTAATCAAGAGAGGCAAGCATTCTGTTAGCCGGTAGCTATCTCTCACGCTAGGTTAGGTAACGTTAGAATAGTTTGGAGGAACACACACAGAAAATGGAATTCTGATAGATATTAAGATATAAAGGCATTACGAGTCAAATTACATATTTTGTGAATGCCTTACCAGTGAAAATAAACGTATTCCCACCTAAATGAAATTCAAGAAACACCGAGCTAATTCGCTTGCCAACAACCTACACTACGCTGCGTTCAAGTGTTGTCAGTGGACGCGAGAGAACCGTTCACAACTACGCCTGTTCGGCGATGTAGGGATATGGGTTGGATTTGAACATTCCTGACAGCACCCAAAGGCAGCATCAGCTCCATCCTATCTTGCAACAGGAAAGGCTTAAAAAAACAATCAAATAATACGAAATACGAATGCACCAAGGTTTGTGAGCGTATATCAGCACTTAACCGATACAAAACATCTTTCTAAAATCAATGCACATAGCCAACCACATTTGTGGAAGAATAAATATGAGTAACATTTTCAGTCTGCATGGTGCAAATTGAAATGCCTACCACAAGGTGTCACGGTACAGACAACAATAAGGCGAAGTTTACTCACACCAACTACTATACTTTCCTCTTGCTGCATATTAACAGCTGTACAATGATGATAAAGACAATATTTGTCTGGCATACACGCGTATGTATTACAAACCTTAAACCTACAGGCACTCTTTTCCTTTTCACTGTGGTTATATTTATCATACATTTAAGTCTCATCATCAACTAAGAGGGAGGGGTTACCAGTAAAAATCCCTTTACCTCTGATTATCTGCCATTTTCTGTCAAAATTCGGACATAATGTCCGTGGCCCAACTGAGCAAGAAGAGTGCATGTTGTCACACATCACTTTGTTGCTCACCGCCTCCAGAGCGCAACAACACGTTGAAACTGAATTTCAATATCGGCGTGACCGCTTTTCGCTCATTGCAGGCCACGCCCCCTCTCCTCCTCGTTCACCAATGGAGGAACGACTATACCACCTGTGTAGAAACATCCATCCAATCAGCCATGCAATTGTCGTTTCCTTGTTTATCTTGCCTGTGCGGCTGCTGCAGACGGCAGTAGTACACCAATCTCTTTAAATTACGAACTTTGCCAAACAGGATCGAAACCTGGCACGTCCAAGAAACGTAGCTTCTTTTTTTCTGTTGTCAGCGTAGCCTCAATTTTGACCTGACATCACAGGCATCTGAATATACCTTAGAGCGCAAGGTTACAGAGGATTTCATTGGGTGTTTTGACTGAGAGGTTAAATAGAGCCAGCCTCTTGCACGCCTAGTTTTGTCACTCTCCCACGCAAACTTACCTGCACTAACTAGAAAGTCCAGTTTCTCAAGCTAGTCCTAGAAAACACCTGAGAGTCCTGTAGGCAACATGGACCTGGACAGGTAAGACAAAGTCATTATTACTGCGAGCAGTAACGCCTGTCAGTTTAACTTCAATTTATACGTGCTTAAAACATTTCGTATGTCTTTGGTTTCATAGTTGTTTTACACATAGGCATAACAGGCTTTCTCATTGAAAAAAACCCTACATCATTTCTATAGTTGCCTTCAACATCTATTTGATTAGGAGGAATTTCTATTGGTATAGATTCCATTTCAGAAATATCCAAAATGAATATGCTGGTAATATCATAGTGATTGTGTAATAGGAGAACCATTACTGTAATTTAATGAGGTCTTGTTAAGCGTTACTGTTTTTGTATGCACTATAATTATTACAAAATGTTTTGTTTCACTATAAATATATATGTCTGTCTGTATGTGTGTTTGTGTAAATATTATATTGAAATATTGTTCAACGTGTGCCCTTCTTACATCCTCTTTGAATGATGTCTCAAAAATGACATATTTAGAAATAACTCTTATGTCAGCTTTCTGACATTTTCAGAATTAAACCAGTACAGTTGAGTTATTTAAATGTGGCATACAGGAGTGAACTTACATTAACACACACGTACCGGGCAAATGAAGTTGACGTTTGGTGAGAAACAGCCTGGGGCAGACACGGCGGCTTGGCAGCCGCGGCTTCTGTTAATGACACATTGGCTTTGCAGTAACAACATGGCTTGTCGTCTCTTCCCATTACCCCCCCGTCCTCCCAGTAAACGGCTGGTGGTGGTGGTACCCAACGACGTGCTGGTGCCCTCTCGCAGAGTGCCGAGCAGCGAGGACGAAGCATGGAGGAGCTACCTGGAGAACCCGCTGACCGCTGCCACCAAGGCCATGATGAGCATCAACGGAGACGAAGACAGCGCAGCAGCACTGGGACTGCTGTACGACTACTACAAGGTGTGGAAAGCTTGACATTGCAGCCAATGAAATTATGATATAATAAAGACAATTTCCACATAATGTATTCAGTATGTTTCAGTTCAATTTTTTTTAAATATTTGCTATAACCATGTCAGGTTCCCAGAGAGAGGAGATGTGCCTCAAGCGCTGTTAAACCCACAGAGCCTCCTCCGATTGGGCCTGAGAACGGCGGTAACCTGGAAATTCTAGATTACCATCTTCAGGCTCTCAGATCCATGCCCGTCAACCTCTCCCTAAACAACAACACCGCTGCAGAACATCAGGGCTCCAGGTATGGAGCCACCTGCCTCGCAGGAGACCCCAGAGGAGGAGATTGTAAAGGTGGAGGTGGGGCGGCTCTGGCTCTGGTCAAGACAGAGGCCCAGACATCTGGAGGGTCGTACCGAGAGGAACCCAGAGAGGAGATGAGGATGGCTTACGAGCAGAGCCACTATGATTTGTCCCGCGCCGGGTGCTTGAAAGATGAACACAGAGGCACTCCAGACAGCACATATGAGGACGCTGTAGAAGGAGAGGTGAGACTTGTTATACATGAAGGGTGATGTCTTGCTTTGTAAACCGGGTTCACGTTTGCTCCATAAGTGACAGTCCTGTGCATTATATGTCGCATATATTTTCTTTAGCAGATGTACCACAGGAGTCCCTCCTCAGGAGTTGATGAGTCCCACCACAGCCCACCAACGTAAGTTAAAAACTCACAGATGAGGGAAAACATTAAACATCCATATGCTTTGGGTTCATTCCTTCTGAGCAAGAACTCTCTCTTAACCTGGGTCACATGAATATAGATTCATTTTTTTAAATGAAAGCCTCAGTCATTTCCCAACATAGCTGGGCACTGTAGTTTTCTTTAGCAAAGCTTACTCACAGGAGTAAGTGCTGTTTGTGGGGGACTATTTTCAGTTGGATTAATGCACATTTGCTGTAGTGAGAATTTACTGTAAGGCAGTCAAAACTAAAAAACTAAAATGTGTGTGTGTGTGTGTTCATGGTCATGGAGGAACATATAAGCCAGTGCAATGATGTGTTTTCTTTTTATTTCGGTCAGAGCGCTATGGCACCAAGGAATAAGATACACCACGATTTGGATACACACATAATACTTGTTAGTAGATACAGTGATTGTTGGTTTGATCTTTTCATGGTATTTGCTGACAATAAGAAACATGCAACCAGAAGTATCATTTAGAAGTTGTGCTGTTGCATACTTTTGATAAATGTTTGTTTAGAGCCATTAGAACAAGTTCTTGCTGCATCAGTCTTCTTCTCAAGCTCAATTTACTCAATAAAAAAAATTAATAATAATAATTATATATATATATAAATCAATATTGCCCCACACACATGCTTATGTTCTCACAGTGGCAGCTTCCAGTACTGTCTGGAGGCCAGCATGTCGCTGCGGCCGTGGCAGGGAGAAGGACCCATGGCTTACCTGAACCGGGGCCAGTTCTACGCTCTGAGACTGTCGAAGGCCGGCTTCAGATCGTCCCAATGTCAGCCCAGAGGCAAAGTGCGGGTGAGTGGACCCACGCCGTCACGGGGGCCCGATGGGGGCCCGTCCAGTAATGAGCAATGCACCATGGGAGGCTCTGAGCGGCAGCGGGACAGTATTGTACAGGTGAGGGAGGGGCCGTAGTTCATGGAGAGGACTGAGGGTTCTACATTTAGCTTGTTGTCGGGTAGCGTGAAATCTTGTTACACTCTGAAATGTAATATAGTTTTTGATTCATTTTGACTCTGCTTGGACCTGATTATACTGTAATACATTTTGTATATCTTCGTTTCTATTTCAGAGTGTTATCATGGTCGTCTTTGGGGAAGACAAGTGCAGAGACGAGCAGCTGAAGAATTGGAAATACTGGCACTCCCGTCAGCACACTGCCAAACAGAGAGTCCTGGACATTGGTAAGATGATTATTGTCATCAAGTCTGCCTGATGGGGGGTTTGCAGGTGGAACAGGAAAAGGCCCAGATACACACTTAGATATAGATATTTAGACACCTAAGCTCCACAAAACTACAGAGTTAAAAAAAGGAGAGCGTAAACAGGTGGCAAACCTGCAGGAGCCTCCTCGAGGATCCTGCCACATATCCCGAGGTTAAACCCGACTCAATTTGAATAACTGTCAATCCTCGATTCCCACAGGAGCGCTGTGAATAGACAGCCAATGGGTTCTCATTTGCATAGACGTTAACAGGAGAAATAGGCGGAGGCCTGGACTGGAGCCATATCCTGTACCATCAGCAACAGACAGGCCTCAACCTGTGGTTGGAAACTCAATGGAATGAGGCAGAGATGTCAGACACCATGGTGGGTTTGTCTGTGGCAAGTTCATGCCAGCATCATGGTCAAATCTGTAACCTAACGCGTGTGGGTGGGAATAAACCTATGCGATGAGACGTTTTAGGAGGTAACAATAGCCTTATGGCATTCTTTTTACTAATTTGGAACTTGATTTGTTGGCAATTTGGTTACACGGGGGAAAAGATTATGCCAGATTATGATATAGACACTGTATGTGAGATAAACTTAAAAATGAATGCGTTGTAAATTCAACCAGTGGTTTCTAACCTTTTAGGCCTGTGACCCCTTATAAAAAATATATATGAGTATCTGAGTTTTGAGCAGTTCCACCAGACTCTCAGGTTTGTTTAATTAAATGAGGTGTTCAAGGGCCAATATCGTTAAAAAAAAAAGGCAGAAATTTGAGAAAATGTAAAAAAAAAAAGAAAAAAAACTAATACTAGTGGACTAAACTGCCCAAAAGTATATAAAGTAGTAGTTCCACCATGGCCAGTTCCAACAATAAAATGCTAATCATGCTTAAGTGAGTCCTTAGGGATTTAAAATGTTTGCTTTGTTGCTTGTAATGTAATATTTTTTTGTTGTATTGTATTTTTGAAAAAGCCCCGAAATGTTAAAATTAGGTCCGACACAAAACGCCCACTGAAACGGTTTTCTCTGATCTTCACTTTGCATCTGCAGCCGACTACAAGGAGAGCTTCAACACGATCGGGAACGTGGAAGAAATTGCCTACAATGCCGTCTCTTTCACATGGGACGTCAGCGAAGAAGCCCAGGTACAAAAGCAACAGAGGAAACGGGCGGGGCGGGGTGCTGTTTTAAGTCAAAGCAGGAAATGATTGAAGCAAGCCAAATGACACAGCGAGCACTGTTTGTTCTTCTACCTTCACTTCACACCCACTCAAGCAGTTAACTCAGTTTTGCCATATTTTTTCTTTCCTTTTGTCAGTACGAAACTCACAGCCACTTGTGGGGGAGTTTGCTCCATGAAACCACAGAATAGTTGGAGCATATGCCCCCCCTTTTGTAAAGGTGGAGTTGGATAAAGACAATTGGCAAACAAGGTTTAAACACACACACACACACACACACACACACACACACACACACACACACACACACACACACACACACACACACACACAGCAGCAGCTCACCCTCGGGGTGTTTTGGGCCCAGGAGGAGATTGTTAATGAGAACTCCACAAACAGCCTCATTGTAAGAGAGGTAATTGCAGCTTCATGGGTTTGTGGATAAATATTTACTGTTTGGCATAAACCTTCATTCCACACTTCCTTGTTTTTAGTGTGTCCAGGTTAGAGATGCACCGATGCTGGCTCAAATAGCTGGATCAATTCAATACATTTATATTATTGTATTTATTTACTACATTTTGTTTTACAACGTTAGGAAAGCAGTGGTTAAGTCAAGCCTGATGTTGCCTCTCACAAAAGAATACGCTTGTTGTACACCTGACCACAGTAATGCACAATTCTTTTGAGAAGGTACTGCTGACTTTGTGTAGATGGAAAGCAGCTACAGTTAAAACATGTACTTCTACACACATTCCATCTTCTCAACACTAGTTGTTGCAGCTTGCTATGTTTCATCAAGCAGCTCTCCGGTGATGAGGGGGAGGGATCCTCCTGACTTCTAGCCCAAAACACTTGATCCTACACTTCCCATAATGCAAGTTGCATCCTTTCAGTAGACACCCTCTGAATGGTAAACCGCCACATCCTTTTATTTCGATGACTTTTCATCTAGTGTCATCATATTTGGTTTCGAGTGAAATGTCTCGACAAGTATTGGATGGACTACCATCAAATTTGGCATAAAACAATGAAGTTCCCCTCTGGATGAAATAGCTGTGGTGACCCACTGTGCACTTTACAGTCATTTGTAACTCAATCTCATCACCCATTGGCTATTGGTCTGATGACAATTTAGCCTCTGGGGGCAAGGGCCAATATTCCTGGGGTTTCATCAGATACCCTGACCAAGACTTCCTTTTCCGTGCGGCGGTCGTTGTTTACACTCCGATTAGCAACTTGAGACGTGAGACTGGAGCTGAGAGACGACGTCTAACTTCGGATTGTTTCACGAGTAGCCAGTTAACAAGCACAGGTTTAAACTAATAAAGAAAACAAAATCATTGTCGGTGGATTCCCATATTGCATTTCAGCCAATGCGCTCAGCCACTGTTGCTCTCCGCACAAACCTTTTAACCCACATTGAACCAAAGCACGATCGGCCAATCGGACTACGATAGGAAACTAGAACGCTTCCGATACCAAAGACTTGTCCCGTTGATTCTGCATTCATATATCGGAATCTGTTTATAGAGATTACTTGTAACTAACATGGCAAGAGAAGGCTAAAATAAAGAAAAGTTCCCTCTCCTACGTTCCTAAATGCCCTCCATCCCTTAAGCGTCACTCATGTGGTAAATAGAACAGTTCATTGCACTGAATATCAATGAGATCATCTTTAATATTATGATAGAAGTAAAGCCTCACCAGAGTATTCCAGTCTTGAATGCTGGTGGTTGAGCAGGGTGAGGCTCTGGGTGTGTTGATTGTGGATGTCAGTGCTTGGCTATGCTGTCAGAAACCAGATGATCATTATCAGCCTCGCTGCTGCACACTGACGCTCCTCCTGAGCCCCCACACAGGACCAGAGCCTGCTGGAACGCATGTGGAAGAGGTGGAGGAAGAACACCTGTGTTATTGTGAGGACGTCTGTGTGCTCGCATGTCGCTGCTGTCGCGTCTCTTTCTCTCTGTGCCACCTACACATTTAGGTTCTCCCAAACCTAATTGGATGTCCAATCAGGCTCTGAAGACGCTGACGTGCAAAATTGTTATTTTTGGATCAAATTATTCTTATTTTATTTTTTTGGCCTGGCTCTGCTGTTGCCAAGCAACAACCTCATTGTAATGGGAGCGTGGAATGTGTTTGCAGGGGAGATGAGCTGCTTCCTGCTGCATGACTCTGTGTTTTTTGGTTGTGTTTGTTTGTTTGTGCCTGGTTGAGAGGATGGCACCGAACAGCCACTTACCGGTGCCCTCGTGAACCTTTCTCTTTTTAGGAAGGCATTTGAAAGTTCAGTATGTGCACACACAACAAGCCTCCTACACACACACACACACACACACACACACACCCACACACACACAAACACACACACAGATGCTAGCAGCAACACGTCCAGTGCTTCTGGAGGAAATGAAATGGCTTGGGTCTGTGGAGGTGTGAATTTGTGGAGGTGTGTAGGAGGCTCAAGTGTGCTTCAGGCCTTTCCAGCAATCAGCCCTCACCTCTGCAGGTTCAGGCACGATGCAGTTGACGCCATGTAGTGGGAACATTCGCTGTTGAGCCGCGGTGAGGAATCTCTACCGTTATCCGTCTCCGCCGACCTGTTGCTCAGGCTGTCGGACCTGTTCAACAGGAGTTTATGTTGGTTCAGATGTTTTGGCATCATCATTAATCATAGCGGGAATCTGTTCCGTCATGCAGCCGAATGTGCAAAGACAACCATTAGTATCATTAAAAGTGTAAACTTAATGGTTTAGATAAGTTTTGTGACTGTACTGGAACTTGGATGAAATTTTGTGAATTTCCTTTTTTTTCCTCTCACAAGCTTTTAAATGATTCAGCAGCTCTGCTGCATTATTTAGCTCCGAGACAGCGCGATGTGGTAGCGAAGAGTAGTTCAGTGTTTCTGCACGCCAAACACACCGTCTTCTAAATCAAGAGTTCATTGCAGTTCATCCCATTTAACAGGTGCACCGTGATGTATCATCTTTCACACGGCTTGTTTTAAGTCACAGAACTCCAGACATTTTCTGACTTCTTTCTGCTTCCTAGGTCTTCATCTCTGCGAACTGTCTGAGCACAGACTTCTCTTCGCAGAAGGGCGTGAAGGGGATGCCTCTGATAATCCAGATCGACACCTACAGCTACAACAGCTGCAGCAGCAGGCCCATCCACAGGGCCTTCGCTCAGATCAAGGTCTTCTGCGACAAGGTGAGGAAGTCCTGCTGGCACAAGTCAGTTCTCTGGTCTGCTCAGCAAAGAGCGGCTCAGTACGACTTTGATCAACTTTTCTTTTGTTTGCTTTACGCTGGCTGTCTTTGAGCAGACTCTTGTGTTTTCTGTCCCGTCAACGCCTTCTATCTTTCTGCAGGGCGCTGAGAGGAAGCTTCGAGATGAGGAGAAGAAGCAGCTCAGGAAGAGGATGAAAGGTAAAAACATTCTTTCTTTTTTTTTTTTCTTACTTCTTCAGTTTGGCTAATTAATAAAATATGAATTACATATACCTCACATGTACATCACGTACAGAAATAATGTTTGTGAGCTTGATTTGAAATCAGTGGAAGTGAATGGAAGTGGCAAAAGACTCAAAAGCCAGCGAAATGCAACCAAAACCATATCAGACCTGCACTAGGAGTGGTTGCCTGGCAACAGATGCTGAGTTCACACTCTCGCTCTGGTTTAGGGAAAAATGGCAGCGCAGGGCTGACCTCTCCCTGCAGGAGGGCTGACAGCACGCTGTTCAAAACCATGATGGACCTGGACTCCCAGCCTGTCCTCTTCATTCCTGATGTCTACTTTGGAAACATGCAGAGAGCCGGGCAGGTGAGGGACCCCTCCCTGTCTCATTGTCTAACACGCACACGCACACACTCAGGTCCTACAGTGTACCTCATGTTGCCTTTCTACTCCATTTGCAGGTGTTTGCTGTCAACACTGAAGAGGGCAACAGAGATGGGTGCGTATCATACTGTCCTTTTCACACCTTTAATGATCTCCATGTGAAAAATCCACTTGTTAGAGTTCCAGTAATTTTCCCTTTAAATGTTGATGATGATGTTGACGACGACTGTGTGTGTTTCAGAAGTGTCCTTGTGAAAAGGACGTCATCTGCCGCTGAAGAAGACGTCCGTCCACCTCAGCCCAAGAAGTCCAAAGTGGAACCGGAAAGGAAAGGTTGGTAAATGTTGGTTTGTCTGTCATTACAGGGTTTTGGTCTCATACAGTATAATGTAACTGAATGGATTTGAATGCCTTGTTTATTCCATTCCCTCATCAGTTCTGCTGTATGTGAGGAAGGAGAGTGATGAAGTGTTTGATGCCCTAATGCTGCGCACCCCAACCCTAAAGGCATTGATGGAGGCAGTGAGTATTGATGAGCTGCTTTACTCTGAAACAATACAAACACAAGGAATAGTAATGATACATTTCGTGCCTCATGGTGCTTCAACATGTTAACAATGCACTTGTTTTCTTCTCTGTGTTTCACAGATCTCAGAGAAATATGCAGTACCTCTTGCAAAGATGGTCAAAGTTTACCAAAAAAGCAAAAAAGGGTGAGTGAGTCAAACTATTGAAACAAGACTAAGAGTGTTCAGCCACTGTGCGGCTGTACAGAGGCACCGTGGGGCTGAGCTACATGCTAACGTCTAAGAGTAGACTTCAAAACAGTTGTTGAGGCACTTCACTAAAAAGCAGAAAGCCACCACCTCACAGTGGCAGGGGGATCACCGGAGACATTTCTTGTGGCAAAATATTATTTTCAGGTGATTATACACGATAGAAAACATATTTAATAATGTTATATTATTACCAATACTACCCCTAAATGCTACACACTGGCCCCTTTTTAAATAGTTGTGTAGTCTTGACCAAAGTGATGGGCCGAAATGACCATAACATGCAGATTACACGCCTTCAAGTAACCCAGGCGCTCCTGACTGTTAACGTGTTTGGTCTTCCTCAGGGTCCTGGTGAACATGGACGACAACATCATCCAGCACTACTCCAACGAGGACACCTTCATCCTAGCTATTGACGGCTCAGCAGAATCTTTGCGCGTCACTCTGTCAGAAATCTGACCGCTGTCGGCCACAGCGCTGTGCTCACCAGTCGTCGCGTTGTCGGGCAGTGGTGATCCCCGGCTTCAGCCGCGCCATGTGCAGCAATTGTGAACGCTGCTAGCAGTATTAGACGATGGCGCCAAAATGTGTTCCTTGAGGGCGGCCGCGTAGTTCGGCTAAACTCCACCAGGCAAAATCCACCTTCACCTCACCTGCTGCAGTACCCGCTTACTACACGACCTGCTGTAGGAGGTTTCCATCATTTGGACACTTCCATGATATTTCCCGGGTAACTACCCGCAGAAGTCTCGAGTAGCCGATTGGAGTTAACTTGTTAATACTTGGTCCTTCAAAAGAGAGGCCTTTATCCAGGTCACCTTAAAGCACCCAGCCAGCCTCCTGTGGTTTCACAGGAAGAAGACGACACAGCGTACAGTGGTCTTATTGAATTAACAGCAGGGACTGCTGCTTGCTTCCTCTGTGCCGTCTGCCTTCTGTCCCGTTAGCCCTACTAGTGGTGGAAGCTTTAAAATGACTTCAACTGATGTAAAGTTTCTTGCTTCAAAGCAAGTCAATGCAACATTTTATGCTGGCACTCAACATATCAAGGTACATGGCTTATTGTTTTGTATGTACATAATTCTTTTTTTAGATGTGTCTCAAACTGCTGTCATGCCATGCTTCTAAGTCAAAATGAACTTGCTCTTATCTTTCTTGGTTGTCCATCTTTGTTTAATTGATTGGCCACATGTACTGCAGACTAAGTGATTCCAGTTGATGCCAGTGAAATATCGGTTATCCCAGATAGTGATCACATGCTGAGACACCATTATGGAGCCAGACAGTGAGTCTCCAGGATGCTGTTAAACTGTTTGGCTTCCTCTGTGCATGTGTTGATTGTCTTTCCTTCCACTGAAGAGACTGTAGTCATTAGTATATAGGACATTAGTGAGGGACTTATGGGGCCCAACTGCTGCATCCATTTACACAATCCAATGCTTATTGCTCTTTTCCAACCCACTGCCTGTCTTCACCACACTGATCCTTCATTTACTCCATGATGTACAGTCTTTTGAATGAGTCAATAAATATAGTTTTATAAGCAGTCACTTGTCTTGCTTTTTACCACTTTCTGATAAGGCACCCTTTATAAAGGCTTGTAATTAATGGCTTTATTAACAGTTAATAATCAGCTACTAATATTTATAAATCATGTAAACCACTAACAAGAGCATATTTCTGGTTACCAGGTTAAAAAACCCACTGTGGTTGTTTTTTATCCATTATTTTTGGGAACAAATGCAATTATAAATGCTTAATATGTTCTTAATGCAGCCCAACCTCTGGGTTTTTAATTTTCATAACCTCGAAACCCAAAAGTTGTTATTATTCATGGGTTATTCCTCACCTGGAATGTGTACAATGGTACGATTTTAGTATCAAATGTCAAGACAAATGATTTCAGAGAGCAGTTTGTGACCAGCGGAGGCAACAGCTACACACAGTGATAAGTACTCAGATGCAACATGATGCATTCAACGATAATCATGTTTACATGTCGGTGCCCTAATGTTCACATTCATTTGTATCAGACATAAAATGTGTCATACATAATTATTAAATCAGATGAGCTTTCAAATTCTGTGGAGTTCGAAAGACAACAACGTATAGACATGACAAGTTATTCTAAATATATATATATATATATATATATATATATATACACAGCTCATTTTTAGTTTAAAGCCTGTGTTCCATTTATAGAAAAAGCTGTATCAGTTACACATGTAGTTATTGTATATACAAACATTTTATAGGACCTCCACAGAAATATATCCTTCTTGAAGTCATAGTACAGTATGTTGAAATAGTCATAGTATAGTAAGTCAGGAATAGGTCACAGTATATTATGTCAGAAAGACATAGTTTAGTTAGTATGTTAGAAAAAGTCCGAAAAAAGTCATAATATAGTGTCAAAAGTCATGAAAAAGTCACAGTATAGTGTGTTGAAGAAAGTAATCGTAAAATGTATCGAAGAAGTCATGGTCACGAAAAAAGTTATCATGAAAAAGTTATAGTTTAGTACGTTAAAAAACGTCATGAAATAGTCGCATAATATGTAAAAAAGTCATAATATAGTATGTCAAAAAGAGTCAGAAAAAGGCATAGTATATTATGGTGAAATAAGTTATGGTGAAGTATGTTCTAAAACAGTCAATTCCTAGTATAGTATGTCTGAAATAAGTGATAGTATAGAACATTGAGAACCTCATGAAACAGTCATATTCATGTCTGACATGTTCTACAGACTTCTTCACTTGGTTTTGTTGACATATTATTAAACCTTTTGAATGACTTTTTTGACGATCATCCCGTTATGTTTTTACTATACTAAGATTCTTTGACACACTTTGCTATGAATTTATGCTACACTACACTATGATTTTTTTTAGATACAACATGACGACTTTTTGACACACCATATGTTATGACATATCATATCACGGCTTTTTTATGATTTTCTATGACATCCCAAACTATAGCTTCTTTTAGGACTCCTGACTGTTCATGACTGTTTTGATATACTATACTCTGGCTTTACATTACTGTTCATTGATTGCTGTTGTGTCCTCCCTTGTACAAAGGAATCGCATAAACTGACTTCAAGATACTGGGAATTATACCAGCTGAAATGGAAAGATTAAATATGTCTGTTATTTGTTCAGAGATAAATGGAATGCTTTAAAAAGAACTAATCAGGTTTGTCTGCTCCGGTTGATTTCCTGGTATACATCAGGAGTTAAACACAACTTTTAAATCCCATCTATAATTTCTGAAAACATTTAAAACCGCTGATTGAGATTTTTAAATTTTGACCCACCCACATCCCACTTTGCTGACTCATTCATCATCTTCAGCTGCTTCACTGAAGTGAGGAACCCGGGTTAGCGCCTTTCAGCAGCCAGCATTCACACCACTCTGTGAGGACCACAGGGCTTTAGATGGAGGATGAATCTTACTGACTTCGGTGGTTCCATTACCTTTTCTTTTAGTGAAATATCTCAGTACAGACATTCATGTTCTCTACTCTTCATGTAGCACTGTTATTAGCTCAATATTTACCAGCATGTTAGCATGCTGACATTAGCATTTAGCTCAAAGCTCTCAGTGAGCTGTTAGCATGTCTGTTGACTTTAGTTTTCTCCGTTACTACGAGATATCAACTGCAGCATGAAGTAAATCCTATTTATCCTTTATATGTATATATATATATATATATATATATATATATATATATATATATATATATATATATATATATATATATATTAATATGCTTTTCCGAGCCATGCTCTTGACTCGACAGAGCGGTTAGGCCTACTGTGGATAAACTTTACCAAATAATTCATTTCCATTCAGCATTTTGGAATGAATGACCAGATTTCAGCGTTACTAAAACTAGAAGCAATAGAACCAAAACTGTTTTTTTGAGGACAATATTCATTGTCTGTCAAACATGCTTATCCTCATAAATACCTTCTGGCTTAGAATGGTACTGAGTGGGTTTTAGAACATGTATGTTCTCATATGTCTTGTTAGTTATGGGCCAACACATCCACGATACAATATATATATATATGCAATAAGTTAATGTAGGCTGAACTTTATCGGCCACACTGAAGCCACAATATTATAATTAACCAGACATCACATGAATGCTTGCACACAATAAATTGTAAATTTAATTCTTGCTTTTTAAAGTTGACCAAAATACAGAATCCCGTGTTCCAAAACTGCAGTCACTAAATACAGGATACCATACAAAACCTACAAAATGCAACAATTACAAACATTTTGTTCAACAGATAACAATTGTACAGTATAAATGTATACAATACTGTTTTGTTTTTATTTGGCACTTGACCACAAGATGCTATTTTGTGTTTTAACAGAAATGTTACACCTGACGTAACTTTTAAATTTCTTTTTTTTTTTTTATAGCTTTTTTAAAAAAAAAAAGAAGAAGAAACAAATCATAAAAATACAATAAAAGCAACACATGGTGACAGTATCATTGCAGTAGTTGGGATTCTCGGTTTGTTTGTCTGCATTATCTTTTTCCTTCACAAAAAACAGCAGTTGTTTAGTAAAACATTCAAAGCTTTTCTAATTGGAAAATGATGCAACAAGTGAGAGGGCTCCGGTACATTCGGGGGGGGGGGGGGGGTGAACTTTCTTAAAAACCTCAGGGGGAGCTTCTTTTACTCTTTTCTTTGACAGCTTAGTGAAGGAAAGAAGGAGGGAGATAAGGTGAGACCATCACTGATACTGATGTGTGACCATGAATAGCGTGTCATGTACTGTACGTGATGCTGTAAACTGTAGATTCTAGTTGATTGAAAGTGTGCTGTAGAATCTGGATTCACTCCTCAGTGTGTGTGTGGCCCGGTTACAGACACGATTATATGGTGATTTAAATATTGAGCTCAACTGAAAGAGAGAGAGAAAGTTGAGAGTCAGCTGTGACTACCCAGCAGCCCCATTAAACAGCGTTGTGGTGCGCGGTGGTCTGTTTCTACAGCTTCTCTTCGTTCCCCCTCCATGACGTTATTCAGGTGAACCATCAGCTTTGGCAGTCCATACGCGCTCAATAACACTGACTACTGGTAGCACTAACGATGACGACACTAACGTACAGAAAGCCAGCTCAGGGCTGCACGGGCAACCGTTGAGCCACTGAAATCCATAAATACACACATGCGCATAAGTCACATGCATACGTGTTATTTAGTCGATGCACCGCTGCACCCGACTGTTCAACATGCGGTGTTTAAAAACAGCGTGTCTCTGTTCTTCACACTATAAAGGTCTGGTTTGCATGCTTGACATCCCACAATACCTTAAATCAACCATTTCTTTTTTTTTGTATGATTTCACAACATTTGTTATGAACTGAGCGATCTCAACGAGCTTTACAAATGTAGGTGCGCTTTTAAAATATCTACACTGTACTGAAATACTTCAAAGACTACTTTTCTATTCTCCTGGAGCTAGAGCGCAGTAATACACCGCCACAGGATCAGATGGTGGGTAAAGGGATGCGCTTCATTCTTTATCACATCAGTGAGACGTCACACAAATCTAAACTACTGATCAGGGCACGTATGCATAGTAGCATAGTATTACAAGTCACATGTCATTTTGTCCCAGCACAAAATAAGAAACAAAGTCTATCGAGTTTGTAAGATGCACAAACACACGCACACATTCTCACAGTAGAAAAGAGGAAACGGGGAAAAAAGCAGTACTCGCTCTGAGTGAAGGACAAACTTCACAAGTCCTCTCTGCAGATGAAATAATCTCACCTACAGTATGTCCTGTTATTCAACACCATCGCGTATCTCTCTCTCTCTCTCTGGTGTTGTCTCATGCACACTCTGTCTATGATACACATTAAAGAGACTGAGGCTCTGTGTCGCCCCGGCTGGAGCCTCAAAGGGGCTCAGAGAGCCAAGCAAAGACACGGATACAGAGACTCCACTTTAAACTGTATGTACACAACCTACTGTCGACCCTTCTCTATACTCTGACATGCCTATGGGAGAACTGAGGGATCCGGGTCAACTACAATCAGTGGGGGTGTGAGGGTTTGGGAAAGCCTTCAGGTTCAGTCTTTGTTGGGGTTTGGAGGGTTTTGATAAAAAGCTGGAGAATTTGGCTCCTGTGCCCATCCTTGATGTCCTCAGTGCATGTTGAAGGCATGTCGTCTTCATCGTCAGCTCGTCATTCTTCATCGTCAGTCTGCTCCATAGTGGAGAGTTCGGGGCATGTGGAGTCCCTCAAAAGAAGCACTGTGAGGAGACGGAGGGAGGGAAGTGAGGTGGTTATTATCACATGATGACACGATATCACACAAAACAACAACAACAACAACAACAACATGGCATATTTGTTATTACATTCATCTGTTGAATACATCAAACGTTTTCAGTTGAAATAATTGAAAATATCAACATGTGTTATTAATAATTGTTTCCAATTTACTGATTTCTCAAGATTTGTTCTGGTCCGGTCCAGGTTTGGTCAACGTGCACAACATGCTTTATTCTGAAAATCTACCGAGTGAGACTGAATAAACAAAACAGCTGAATCCCGGACAAATAAAGGTACATTTGTAACATTTATGCGCATACAACTCCAAATTAACCACAACATAGTCATTTTCAAGCATTTGCAACATTAGTGGCCTAATATAATCAGAGACTCTAAAGGGAGCGATACCACGGGAGAACCGGTCTGGAATCATCTCTGACATCGATATGTCAGCACAACTAATCAAATAATTAAGCAATTACGATTTGAGCTTCCCACGATGAAATGAACACGATCGACTGCGATAATACAATTTTAAAATGCATCGCTCATAGAAACTCTGCACTTCTTAAACGAGCAGCCAGCCACCAGGGGGCGATACAGATGTTTTGGCTTCACTTATGAGGAGCTGTGATGCTGCTGCACACTCACCCTGCAGCTGCGGTCCAGCGTAGAAGACTAATATACTGAATACAACTACCTTTAGCTTTATGATTCACAAACCTCTCTCATCTTTCTCATGATGCCAGCACCACGAGGTAGTCTCAAGATAACGAGATCATAAAAACCTGACTAAGATCAGCCACTGATGGATGTTCCACTACAGAGAGAGAGGTGACGTTCCTTCTGTTCCAGTCGATAAACTAAAGAAATGCTTGTTGACTTCAGGAGACGGCAAACCTCTAAACAGCTCATAAACAAAACACAAATTCATCTTTTCATCTTTAGTGAAGAGTTTAGATTTTAATGCTGGGGTTCTTTACAAGACTGCCAAACACAGCACTTCAGACTCCTACACACGGGGGCTCTTCAAAAATAAGAAGCTGCGTCAGCAACTGCTCCAAAATAAGAGGCCACCTCCTACAAAGTCTCTCATGTCCGTCCATGAACTACAAACAGTCACAAAGCCAGTGACATGGTGGATGACCTCTCCCACATGCTGCGGTGCACGCAGCCTCTGAACAGCTTCCCTCCTGCCTGGAACAACACCAGAGGACTCCCAGGAACTCTCACCTCCATGAACTGTGTTACACGTTGCAGGTTTCAAACAAAGAAAAGAAAGAAAGAAGTGTGAAGATAGCGGGTGTGAAGCCTTACAGGTTGTGTTGAAGCTCTCAGGTATTAGAACTGCCCGGCACTGCTGGGGTCGCACTGCAACAGGCGGACGATGGAGGGGTCGCTCTTGGCCCCTTTGATGAACTCCTCCAGAGACAGCTTACCTGAAACACACAACCCCAAAAACATCAATGAGCTCTTTCTGTTTACCTTTGTTCAGAAAAGAGAAAACGACAACAATGGCAGAAATGATGGGTGTGTTACAGTTCTTCACCAACTGTGTTCCTGGTGGATCTGTTCTCTGATTAGCTGGTTTACTCTGTCAAACAAGGCTTATATCCTCTGCTTCATAGGCTACCTCATGCTGTGAGGAGGACCTGCCCATTGTAGTGCAATTCATTGGGGAACTGGAGGGGGGGGGGGGGGGTTGCTGCTATTGGGTTCGACCCGGTTAAAGGTTTTGAAAGAACTTTAGTGAAATGATAACAGATGATTGTTCTCACAACCACTTTCGGTGCATCCTAACGATGTTCCACTTCCCGCCAACGGGTGGCGGTGTTGAGGCGGCTCCTCTCTCTCGCCCCGGTGAAAAGACTGGGTCTGCTGTCACTTTCTCTCTCTCTCTCTCTCCCTCCCTCTCCCTCTCTCTTTCTCTCTCTCCCTCTCTCCTCTTGTGCTACATCTTCTCCTCCTTCCCAGCACACTAATTCCTCACCCCCGTCCATCTCTCTCTGTCATTCCTCCCATCTCAGGATCACCACTGGAGTGTTGTAGCTGTATGAATGGGCTCTCTGGGTGTCTACAGTGCATTAGCGTATGACTAATATTGCTGGTGGTACGTGAGGTTTGCTGTCGATGGACTGCTGCTTCAGGCTGGACTACAAGTGGCTCTGCGACGGACAAACCAGTGACAATGACGACAGCAACCCGGTGGCAGTGACAAGCTGTTCAATACATTTGCAACTAAAATGCCTGCTGTGTCACTAAAACCCATAAATCTATCGTTTAATAGACCAAATGATATCATTTTCCTTTATTATAATATTGGTGTTTTGGTGCAAGCAGCAAAAGGGAATTTAAAAAGCTTTGTATGTATCCAAGCATCTTCAAATACCTGCTGGTGTTTTCAGCCCAGCGTGATGTTTTGGAGTTACAGTTTTCTATGACATCCCACACACACACACACACACCACACACCACACACCACACACCACACACCACACACCACACACCACACACACACACACACACACACACACACACACACACACACACACACACACACACACACACACACACACACACACACACACACGAAACAGCAGCGGACGCGCTGAGCCTACCGTCTCTGTTGGTGTCCATCTGCCGGAAGATCTTCTCCGTCCTCTTCTCGGGTGTCGACTCGTCCTCGGGCATCTTCATCACAGAGGACACCATCTTATAGATCGCCTACGGGGGGGACACCAGGGAGGACGTATCATCAACGACTGATCTCTGAACGGTTTATGTTCTACACCCACTATATCCTCTATCTGGCTGTAACCACAGAGCTCACTTCCTATATTTGAATGTTGTATGTTGAACTCATGGCTATAGTGGATGAACCTCACTGGGGTCTAAGGAGGGAGATTCACATGCACCGTTTCATCTTTAAAGCCATTCTTTAGAAACTCTTTGATTGCATCTGTGAAGAGCTTTCTGAGTTTCTAACAGCTGATTATCAAGATAGATGGTTTCTGAAAACCTACTTCTTACTCAGCAATGATAGTCATAAAGGAGCACACTGTTGGCCCACAGTTAGAACAGTTGTTATTTCATATATGAGAGGTTCTGTATTTTTAAGATAAACGTACATTTCTAATTGCTGCCTTCATGAAAAATGGAAGAGTTTTAAACAGTCATGCCTCTCTGATCCTCTCTTAGTGTGCTGCTCTCATTACAGTGCTTGTATGCCAATCTCAGAACACATCGGCTATCGGTCTGACTGCTATTTAGCCTCGAGGGGCAACGGCCAGTATTTGTGGGGTTCCGCTGTAGCCAGGGGACATCCAGATAACGGATATCTGGGCCGAGACTTCCTCTTCCCCGGGCCAGTCATTGTTTCCAGTCCAATAAGCAATTTGAGACGGGAGACTGGAGTTGGAGAGACAACGTCTCTGAGCGGATCGTTTCACAAGCAGACAGTTTATTTTTTAGCTAATAAAAAAGGGAAATCATTACCAGACGATCCTCTTTTGCTCTCCACGCGGACCGCTTACCTGCTCTAACGTGACGGTCAATACTACCCGGACTACGAGAGGAAACCAGAACACTTCTGGAACCAAACTCTTGTCCTATTGCGTTCACATGCAGATATCTGTTTGTAGAGATTACTCGTATGCAAACTATGACCGCATCAGGTCCAGACTAAGGATGCACTGATCCAACGTTTTCTCCCAACAACAAATATCTGCCGATGTAGAGTACGGATGCCGAGTACTGTCTTAGTATGCTTTCTGTTTTTGAGCCTCCCAGCTAAATTATTTCCCAAGATTGTATAACCGGAGTGATAATACACATCTTGAATTTAAAACCTAAGCTCATTTTTCCCACATGTGGGTTTCATCTGGATCATTTCTGTTTTATGAGGTCGGGGATCACTCAGGCACTAAAAACTGAACCGACTGCCGACCATGACTTCATGAATGTGACTGATACCTGAAGAACTGAAGTCTCTGCTGTTAAAGAAAGAAACTCAATCTAATATGGAGCGGTCATAGCACTGATGCCGGCCCCTCGTATCTGAGAGGTGCCTCCCCATATAATACATATAAAGACTAGATTTTGGTGGCTGAGGTGGAGACGCACATACACAATCCCTCACACACTATTTATCAGTGTTGTGTCTCCCCTGCTCTCTGGAGCATCGCAGTGTGTTTGGCAGTAAACAGTGAAATCACAGCCCACTCTCTCTGTCTCTAATAAGGAGGCGGATTTGAGGGGAATGGGATCTGACATGTGAACAGAGGAGGGCTGATTGTGATTACAGTGCAGCGGGAGCTTTAAATAGGTGCCGGTTATGCCTCCTATTACACAGTAGCAGGGCTGCTCGGCTCCTGGGTCGACGCGGAGCGGAGGAACCAGCAGCAGCCACGGTTAATATACGTCTTCATTGGCTCTGTTACTAAACAAAACCCTTCAAACTGCTGGGAGCGTTTAGTACATTTAGCCAATATTACATGTTGGGGATTTAGCTGTTGGTCTAATCCAGAGCAACGCAGTGGAATGAGATTACATTTCTAAATCCCCAAATTACAAGCAACCAATAAGAAGAGAAGCGATCTGCAGCTTAAACCCTCTCAATGTTCCCACAGCTCCCACCACAGAGACGCTCATATTCCTCTGTGCCATAGAGCTCCACTGCCGTCCACTAACCATTCAAAACACACCAGTGAGTCACACTGTTGCACTGGCTGACATGTTCTTTCATTAACGAACACACACACACACACACACACACACACACACACACACACACACACACACACACACACACACACACACACACACACACACACACACACACACACACACACACACACACACACACACACACACACACACTAATAGTAATCCCACATACAGTGTCCTGCTGCCACCAGGACTCACTGGAGCATCAGATGTGAGATGTTGCTACTCTACTAACACTCTAAAGCCATTTTCACGTATTCAAAGTGGTTCCTTTGTTTAAGCTACATAACTGTGGACACTGCTTCACAACACTATAGGAAGCAGCCTAGTGGGGAGTGTCTGTAAGTGCATTTAAAAACCATGACAACCAAGATGGCTGACATTAGATCAGATGCAGACAACTTCTACTTCTATGACTTATGTAGCCACTAAATAGGACACAATATTTCAACTACAAATAATTACAATTTGAATATAAATATATATATATATATATATATGTCATTGTCATGAAAACCACAGCCCCAACAAATGCACTACTTCCTCCTGTTTCAGCAACCGTCGCTAAAATGAACGAGGCTTCAACTATATATTTTGACTCTTTGACTAAAAATTCATGTCTTCAGTAGGAACCAATGGGCCTGGGTGCCACAGACAGTATAAGGAAGTCAGAGAGTCAGACGGGTGCTAGCAGTACCACTGTGTGACGGAGAACTACAGTGGCCTTCAGGCAGCGTAAAGACGCAAAAGGCTCTCCCGAGACCCAGTGTTTGGTTTGTCTGTTCTGGGCTCCTGTAGAAACACGGTTGTTCTCCCACTACCAATGAAGATATGAAGGGCTCATTCTAATCTAACGAAAACATCTTAGGTCGTAGTCTCAGGTGGTTATTAATGTTATTTTCCAATACTGCTGATTGAAATGCTTCACACTGGCCTTTAAAGAGAGACAGGAAGGGAGTGAGGGAGGTCCACTTGTCACAATCAGTCAGCTTTCAAGGAATTTGTCTTGATGTTTTGTTGCAGAACAATAAACAGAGAAAATAAAAATAAAAGAAAGAACTGTAAAAGTTAAAAAAAGACAATATAGAAATATAGAAAGTGGCCCTGCAGTAGACCGCAGCCGTACACAACGTGCACACAGTGTCTCCCCTCACTAACAACAGATGAGTACGTTTCATCTGTATCCTCCTGAGCAGTGATCACTTCCTCTAACCTGCTACTCTGCTGTATGAATGCTCTCGCCCTCCTGCTTTTTGTCAATGGAGACAAAAAAGTTCCCTGTGAGCCCGTCTGCTCGGCTGATAGCGCCACGTTTCAGATAAAAAGGTAGACAGAGGTTAGATAGCAACTATTGGTGAGCAGATTAGACAATTTCATCTTTCTTTTGGAGTTCAGATTTTGTCGTTATCTGAAGAAGATGAGCCGGGCTGGCCGCCATCCATCTCATTCAATTACTCCCACAGCAAGGCTAATTATGAGCATCACCAGCATTTACATACTCTCTGCAGGAGAGACCATTAGCTAGCTGCAGTGAGCCGCAGCTCTCTGTCACTACGGCAAACGGAGGGTTGTGAGTAGAAAACATGGAGACCGCTGTGCTTTAGTAAAGCATTCGCAATTGACAATAATACTGTTGTGGGGCACACTATATCTTACAGAGAGAACAAGTTGGGTAACATGCAGTTAAATCGTGGATAAAAGAGCTTTATGGCATTTCAGATGAGGACAGGGATGCACACTACTACAAAACAAGATGGCGACCTCACAAAAGGTCTAGGTGCAGTGATGCTTTGAGATACATGCTAACATTAAAAAAATCCAACTTGCTCACAACGACAATACTAACGAGGTGATATTTAGCAGATAAAGTTTACCATATGAGTTTATTGTGTTAGCATGCTAACATTTGCTAATTATCACTGAACACAAAGTGCAGCTGAGGCGGATGGCAATGTCTTTCATTTTGCAGGTGTTTTGTCAAACACCAAAGCATTGACCTGAATATTACGAGATTAATTTGGCAATTATGTTGATCATAGGAATCATAACATCGACCTAAGAGTCGGCGAGACATTTGACTCAAAACCACTACTGTCAGCAGGGTTCATCTGCTGGGGAGCATGCATGTCTGTACAAATTTCACAGCTGTTGAGAGATTTCAGTCTGAATCAAAGTGGTGGAGACATTGACTGAAATGTCCATGCTCATACTGTGGTCAAATTAGCATAAAGGTCAACAATGTGGAACAGGAAAGTCCACTGACCACTTGGTTCTCACTTCCCTCAGCCTAAACTGAACATGTGCTACATCATTAACAACACTAAAGCTTGTGAGTATTAGGTTGGCTTTCGGGGGATGACGTTGGTTCGTCTGGGCTTCTGGTCCCCAGATACGCACCAGAAAATGGATGGATTGAGCTTCATGAGATCCACCTGCCAATGTGCTCTCTGACGTCGCTGAAAGCAGATGCTGTGATCACACTAAGCTGCAGGCTTTACTCAAAGACTCTGAGCTCAGGCATCATTTTAACTCCAGCAGTCACTTTGCAAAAGTCAGCCTGGAAACTTTTCTCTTAAGCCTGCTTTCTCTCTGCAGAGGTGGGTGGCTTTGAGCCGGCCAAATGCAGTAGATGGGGGGAGTAGATGTGCTTCTGTGTGTCTGAGACAGAGAGACGGCCCTGGGCTGTCTAAACTGCACTTCAGCCATGATGAATGCCACCGTCTAATCTAATGAGTAAAAACACCACAGAGCTCCTGCTTCTGACAAACTCACATCAGCGATACTGCTCTTTGTATGCACGATGGAAGTGGATAACATTTCTAAGCCCTTACTAAACTGTGGCTAATTACGGCACACAAAGAAATACAAACGCACTCACACTCATTCCCTCATTAAAGCCGAAATACAAACTTCTCAACAGCCTTCTTCTTCACTTTAACTGATGAGCCCTGAACACAGCCAGACATGAGCCTTTGAGTCATTGCTTTTCTTTCATCTGCCCGTCCTTGGGAACAGCAGCACCTTTTAATGCAAAGTGGGCCGAGGGTTTGTGTGATCTGGTGACAGGCTGAAGTCTGAATCACTGCGGTCTTGAGGTGGGGAGGCCAATTTAACCTCGCTACTATGATACGTGGGCAAATGTGAGGCATTGTAGATTCATATTTGCTGGGATTGGCCGTGGCTAACATAAAAAGTTGGCTTGTTAAACTAAACTGTATAGACCATTTCAATGGAATTGCATTGCTAGGCAACAGAAAAGAGGACATGTTTACTGGACCCAAGGGGACAAATACCCATCCTATTGGACCAAGCACCAGCCAACAAAAGTCCAGTTTGCAAACTGCTTAAAAGCAGTATATGCCGTACCTCCTCTCTTCTGTCTAAAAGTCTGCAGAGCAAGATATTATACTACGGCTAACATGTAAGGATTCCAAAGGCGTTTTCACGGGCTCCACCGTGCTCACAGGTGCCGCCTGGTGGTTGTTGGAGACACAACAACTCCTGGGGGAACTGCTGGTACACCTGGTAATGTTGCCTCACCGAGCCGTTACCGTTTCTGGGGTGGCAAAATAAATAATCTCCTCAATGGGAAGTGAAACGACGTTAAACTAGCTGCTGTTACCTAAATGTACATCTAAATGTACGTGTGCAGCTGTAACAGCCTGTTTACATGAGAAGCTCTTGTGCAGGAAATACCACCAGTGCTCCCCCTTTTCCCTTGTCGCTCTCTTTTTTTTTTTTTTTAAAGGTGCGCTGGGCCCTGCTGCACGACCCAGAATTTTATCTCCCAATTCTTATATAAAAAAGAAAATTCCCCTGCTGTGGGACTAATAAAGGATTATCTTATCTTATACTGTAAACATAAAGTACAACTAATATACATTCCCCAGATTCAACCCTGTTCAAATCTAAACATATACTAGAAATCTCATTTCAAAATGAGCAGGCTTTCTCAAATTGCTTTTTTTTTTTTCCTCCTGGAAACTCCATGTTGGTTAGAGTGTTTGAAAGCCCACGGAGCCCGCTGGGCTTTCAGTTGACATTCACCTTCATTACCTTAATGAATAACAACAGGTTAGCATGCAGGGCTTTTAACTGTGACAGGGAATTAATATAAAACGTGTTTCCAGCTTGAGGCTGCTTTTGGCAACTATAAAAGAAACCAAGTAGGCTTTACAAAACAGGTTAATACAGAGTACAAGCTAACCTTTGGAAAACACTAAAGAAAAGCGAGGAGCATATACAGTAGGTGTTTTAAAAGACAATCATTAGGATAAGATTTACTTCCATTTGTGGAAGTAAAAAGGTGAAGAGCAGATGGAAAATACATTATTTTTCTTTCCAGTTAAAAGCCACATTTAAGAGGGAGTCAAGCTAATGACTGTGAGAGATTCCTCCTGTTCTTAAAGTGCCAGCACTGGTTTTCCTGGTCTCATAAAGAGTGTGTTATGGATACAGTGACTGCATGGATAATATAAATGTTTAACAATCACTGCTTTGGCTAATGTTACAGTTTGTGTGTGTGTGTATGCGGTGTCTGTGTCCTTCCATGCACACTCACCTGCACAATCTCCAGCATCTCAGCTTTGCTGATGTACCCGTTTCCGTCCAGGTCGTACATGCTGAACGCCCATTTCAACTTCTGCTCCAGCTTGCCACGCGACGTCACGCTCAGCGCGATGATGAACTCCCGAAAGTCTATTGTGCCGTCGCCGTTGGCATCGAACGTGCGGAAGACGTGCTCGGCGAACTTGGAGGCGTCTCCGTAGGGGAAGAAGTTACCGTAGATCTTCTTGAACTCCTCCATGGAGAGGTTCCCGCTGGGGCAGTCCCTCAGGAAGCCCTTGTACCACTCCTGGATCTCATGCTCGGTGAAGTCGGTGCTCTCCAGGAGGTCCTGCATCACCTCAGGGCGGAGCTTGCTGTTCTGCTTCCCCATGTCTGTCGGTCCGGTCGGTCACTCGGCTCACAGCTGAGAGACAGAGGGAGGTGAGAGGTTGTTGTTTTTAGGATGGAATAAACACAATCTACAGCGCAATATACTGCTCTATTGATTTCTTGGGTAACGGACAGAGATGAGAAGAAGAAAACCTACTCATCACACACATGATGTATGTATAGATCTTTGATACAATAATTACTAGCTGAATAGGATTAACGTAAGACATTTAAAAGTGTCCATGCTTATGTGGTCAGTTTTGCACACATGGAGAGTTTGTGACCAGTGACAGCTGATCGAGACTCGTGGATGGAAATGTGCTTTATGTTGTTATCATCATACAATATTTCTGAAAAATGAAATCACAAACATGTGTGCTGAGCCTCTCTCCACGACTCCCTGCAGAAAATGTTGACCCTGATATCATTTCATTCACTGTGTGGTGAGAACTCATTAGCAGTCGGTCCTTTAAAAAGCATGTTTTGCGTTATAATATGCCTATTAAATGCTCCTTTACTTTGAAAGTTCAGTAATTGGTTCCGCTACGGGGTCAGTGAAATAACCTCTGCTGCCGTGTCCTCAAGTGGCTTTACCCATTTCTTTTCCAGACGTTATGCTTATCAGGACTGAAATCCCTCCCCTTTTACAAACTATAGGAACTTTCCATGGAAAACAGCAGTGTGTACTCCGAGTACACACAACGGCATAAGCCCAGCATGGCTTTAATTGGTCTATAAAATCTCTCTCTACACACACACACACACACACTGAGTTTAGCTGCACTGGAGGGAGAAGGCGGTGCAGCCAAATGATATTGAGTTTCTCATCACGTCACACAATTTCTTAACTCTCTTCCTGGAACTTGCGTCTCAGTGTTTGTCATGTAGATCTTTATGAACAGGATAAAGCTTTATAATCCATGTTTGCAGTTGATTTTAAATGTTCATGTAATAAAACACTTCAATGAAACTACATTGAGTTTACTGCATTCACATGTTCCGAATAAATTCACCTGTTTGACCAGAAACTAGTAAATGTTTCATCGATCCATTGTTCTACTTTGTTGATGTCACTGTGTTACAGGTCCATTCAGATCACGTTAATCTCATCTTCTTATGGTTCTAGAAGTAACAAGTGAAGCCTGATATTTCCCCCACAGTTTTCACAAAGTCCCCCCCCCCCCCGCCCCCCCCATTCATAATGCCACTTTTCATCACAACGTCTTCACTAATCACCAGAAACAGGGCAGAACCAGTTCACTGATTGGCTGCTGCTCCAGACTGAATTAGTGACCAGCTGGTCGTGAGACAAAGTTTGAAATTATGTATTTTTAAATGAAGCAGCTCAATGAAATTGAAAAAAAAACATTTTGCTTATGTCTACAAAACAGGATGAAATATATTATATATATATATTAAATATTTCATAGTTAAATCATATGGAGTTAAACAGTTAGACGGGGAAATAGAGGCAGACAGACGGAAAGTGGAGGAGCTCCGAGTGTCTGCTTTGTATCGGCCCTTTTGGTGACACAAACAGGAAGTGGCTGCTCCTGGTCTCAGTGAGATTGAGCCCTCAATACAGTGAGCATGCTCTTTCTGTGTACATGTCAGTAAGGACATGCTCATATTTTAGCATGCGTTAAGGCATAAGCCTCTATGTATTCAAAATTGAACAATGATAAGAACCACACACGTTTGAAATGACCTCAGCACATGCAGGTATTTCCCTAACATACTTTATCTTGTACGTGTTCAGTATCACAGCCTCGATGTGGCCTTCACTCTGAAAAGTCTCCGGATGTGAGTCACTTGTGTACTGAAAACCAAAGGTCCTTGAATACAACCGTGCTGTTGGAAATGAAACAACTGCTGAAAGTTTCTTCTTCACATCCTTGGGAGCAGGTCATCTACTGTGTCTAGTTGACGACGACAATCTCATAGAGAGAAATGAGAAAACTAGTTACAACACAGACATTTTACCAACATCAAGGCATCCTGCACTCCAGGCTCAACCAGGGCTTCCACTGTGTAGAAATTCCACAATGTAAGCAGTGATATTTGAGAAGCGATAACTTATCAGTGTTGAATTATCCACTCAGAGTCAGATGGAAAAGCTTGAGTGCCCTAAAGGACTGTAAAACAACCAGCCAGGCAGTTAATGCTCTTTGGCAAACATGAGGATGATGACGGCTCCGGTGTCAGAATCATAACAGAGGGGCGCGATCGCTTCAGTGGCACACAAATAAATGGAAGACTGATTTTTGTAGGGAATTATGTTTGCACTCCTTTTTTTTTACCTCTATCACAGACCTTTGTTTGCACATCCACACTGAGCACAGCAGAACAAAAAGAGCCTAGCATTTCAACAGCAGCATATTGAAAAACGTGGGCAAGAGGAGATAACACGAGAGTAGGTGGCACGATTGAAAACGCTGCACGTATATCAATAAAAAACAGATAACCTGGAGACAGCAAACCAGAGTAACAGAAGGGAAAACAGATTCTCTCAATGCCATGTGGAAGTTAACCCAGATAAAAAAATACTACACATGGGAAGATGTACTCTGTAACCCTGAAGTAAGTCCATAGACTGTATAAGAAAGGGTTCAGGGAAATTACCCACTAGTTTGGTATATGGCCGTTTTGAAGCCTCAAGTTTGGAATTCGGCCATCGCCATCTTGGTTATTGGCCGGCGCCATCTTGTTTTTTTGCAACCAGAGGTGGCGTGAGGGGGTAGAGCTAAGCACAACCGACAGCTGAATAAAACATTTTTCTGCTACCAAGATGTTACAATTAACTTTGATGAAATGAAAACACTGAAAGGGTTCAAGTTGAAAACATGAACAACTCCGCGGCAGCAACCTGTCAATCACAGTAAGCCCCGCCCTAAAGCATCCCCTGATTTATGGTCTGTTTGACTCTAAATGGACCATCATTTACTAAATGAACATCATGCTGTATTGAAGAAGACTTGAAACTAGAGATTGAGACCATAAACTCATGTTTACAATGTTTACTGAGGTAATAAATCAAGACAGAAGTAGAGTCATTTTCTCATAGACATCTATACAATCTGACTTCTTTGTGCAACCAGAGGAGACGCCCCCGATGGCCACCATGGGATCTAAGTTATTACATCTCATCTCGAGGGGAACATGAATGTCTGAACCAAATTTCCTGTCAATCCATCCACTAGTCAACTAACCAACTAGTTGGTTGAGATTTGTTGTTTTGTTTGAATGTGGTGGACCGATCAACTATCATCAGAGCCATGCAGCTAACGTGGCTAGAAGGCACAAATTGCAAACCTAAATGTGGATGCAAAGCCTGTTCAGAATAAGAAACAATGAGTTCTCTACACCAGCAGCAATTTTGGATGCAATTCAGACAGATTTAATTTGTTGTTACTTGCAGGAGGGTTTACCTGTGTTCTCTAGAGTGCAACCTGTTTCTACAATTTCCTTTTAGTCTTCTTTCACCAAATGCTTTGAAAATGCAAAACATAAACAAAAGAAGTAGGCAAATAAGTAAGGCCTTCAACATTAAGTTCAAAAAGAGCATCACAGAAGTATGCCTCGCTGTGTGGAAGAGACTGGGATCATTCTTTTAATGTGTAAGTCAAGCTTGACTTACACATTCCTTTCTTGACTTTTTAAAACTAAATATAACAAATAAATACATAGATATACATTTATAGAATTCTTATTTATTATTAAAATAATAAATTGTACACTAACATCTTTACAATTGACAATTGACAATTGAAACTTGATTGCAGCAACAGATTGGTCAAAAAACTTAACAGAAAGCATCAGAAAATAGTGACAAATGGCCATCCCAGTTCCTCAAAGTCTTGAAATATCTTGTTTCGTCAGTCCAAATTACGATAATAATGCTATCGGTGCATCCCTAGATTTCTTTGGGCACAACAAGTCCTCTATCCGATGATGGAAGGTGAAACGTCATAACTGCAGGGTTGACTTTTACACCATTTACCGCACTAACTGCTGTTTAAGGTGCTGCTGCAGCGACGTGATGACAGCTGGCTCTTCACTAATGGAATCCGTGACCATGACCCTGTCCACCGCTACAACACACACAAACTCACTCACTCACTCACGAAGCCGTAATTCCTGACCCACTGTGCCCCATCACCTGTTATGTTACACTCCATTTCCAGTCTGCACGCACACGCACACGCACACACACACAGCGATGAAACCACTTTGCCGCTCCTGATGACATGCTCAGCCAACTGCCATCCCATTTGTCTGATGACCTGGATTTACATTTTTTTTGTCAGACTGAAATATTAAGATGTGTGTGTGCGTTAAAAATAAAACAGGAGCTTGCGTATGTACTGTACTATATATTTGACAGCTGACTCTAAAATGAGTAGGCACTGGTGAGTGACAGAAAACGCTTGTGTACCTCTCAGGGCTGCTGTTCACAATGCCAGATAGCGTTGGCGGGCTGCTTTGTCACTGCTGGGTGAGGCGTGGTGGATCTAAACATTTACGTAGCTTTGCCCAGCTCAGCACGAGCTAAACGGTTTTACCGTCACCTATTAGGAACCTTACTACCAGGCCGTGCCTGTGACGGTGAAATATATTTATTTGTTACGATAGTTGCATAAACTATACAATCGTTGACTATTGGAGAATTAAAGAAACCACAATCCATCCCTAATTAACATTTACTAATTAGCACTAAACCAAAAGTGCTGCAAAGGAGAAAATCAAGAGACCTCAAGGTTTCAGACAGAGGAAACTACATGGAGTTATTAAAAAGGAATTTGTATGACTACATGTTCATAATGCCGGACCAGTTTCTTGAAGCTATAGCTGAGAAAAAGGTAGGACCAACTTGGCTGTGCAACATATTTGGGCCGACATTTGGTGCACGATAGTTTGATTGAAGCGGGGCAGAAGCCTCTCTTGAAGCCAGCAGCAGAGACATTTGGACGCAGATTGTCATTCAAACCGGGCAGGCGAACAGAAGCGGATGGTGATGATTCAGATTCAAATAGAGCCCGGCAAGAACGGGATCCATGGCTCGGATTCACATTCAGTTTATAAGAACCTAAACACGTCACACACACGCGCACACACACCTCTGTGGACATAAAACAATGTCTATGTATAACACAAAGGCTCTCCACGATGAAAGGTGTTAATGCTGTGTATGAATCCTGTTATGAGGCGGCTCTCATGTGCTGATAGGAGAGAGGAGACTGAAGCAGTGAGAGAGACATGGAGCAGGATGTTGTTGTTTTTTAATTCCCTCCAGCACATTTCTTCTGTTCCCGTCTTCAGCTGTCCTCAATCCATCCCTCTCACTCCGTTTGATCCCATTCATAAACTCTTCCACCTTGCCTGTGCCTCATTTCCATACTCTTCATCCTATTTCATCCTACACATGGACAATTCACTCTCTTATGATGAGATTTCACTGCAGTTACCATAGTAACATTCGGCGAAATCTCACAGCCATTGATGAGCTTCCTGGCTGAGTGTGCTGCTCATACACATACGCACGGTACACGGACCACTTAAATCCACAGAATGTGACTGGAGGATGTGTGTGTGTGTGTGTGCGGTTGTGTGGGTGCAGCTATGTGAGGTGAGCAGCAACCGTAGACTGTATACAAAGGTAGCAACTAGTAGCCAGCTGTTGTATGAACTCAAAGTCATTAAAAATCCTTTCTATGAGGCAGTGTGTCAGATAATGGTAATCATTCAGTTATATAATGGTCCAACATTACAGCAGTTTATTCTGCATGCGTCCTTCATTTGAAGCAGCTACTCCAGACCATTCTTCACGAGTACATGAACTGCTACGGAACTACACCACCCAACAGGTTGGCTGACTTAAACAGCTTTCCCGCTGTGTGCCTCCCGGTTCACTGGACAAATGTCGAGGGTTGTAGCCGTCAAAATAAAACTGGTTTAAATCATAAATGTTTTGTTCTTTGGGGAGTCAATAAGTTATTTTTGGGCATCTTATATTAATTTTTTTTTTTTAAAGTGAAGTTGAATGAAAGTTAATAATTCCTTTGTCTTTTGTAGACATAGTTTGTTGTTAAGGAAAGAAAATAGATTAAAATCGTAAATGGGATGTGAGTACATGCAAAAAAAAGAAAAGAAAATCTCTAATCCAGGGATGTCTTGATCCCAGGTCACTGGGGCACCCAAAGGATACATCTTCTTCACATTTGTTCAACCAAAATAACCACTCTGCTCTCTTTCACAAGGAAGCATGCAATAGATGACTAGCCGTCCTAAAATACACTGCACACAAGATTATAGGTTTCTAAAAAAACAACTCCACAAGAACACAACAAATGAGCCAAACTTCTCCGATAATGCCCTTTTTAGCCTCGGCTGTCCCACTTTCCCAAACCTACAACAGCAGCTGTTGCAGAGGGTGAAAAGGGCTTATGGTCCAGCTGCAGTCCATTCCTGCAGAGAAGGCATTTCACATGGAGAAGAGCAAAAAAAACACTGTGGATGTCTGAGTTGTTGGTTTTAAAGTGTTAACAATCCAGTTAACTAAAAATGTAAATAGGAAAAGGAAGAGACCACCATTTCTAACACTGAAAACTTTATGAAAACTTTAGAACAAACAATAACCCACAAAATTCATGGGCCGAGTCCGTTGAGCTCTGCATTTGTAGATGCAGATCTGTTCAAAGGTTCCTTTCAAATGCGTTTCACTTACTGAAATTGATATTTTATTTTGTGTTTGGAGGATGCCTCTCTCATTCAGCCGCCTTGTAATGTCACAAACACCGTCCTGGACATCTGACGCTTCTTTTCTTCCTCACCACGGACGGCCAAGAGCTCCAGCATCTCTGAGTCTTGCCACAAATCTATATTGCTCAAATAGTCGTTGGTTCATTTCCGATGTAGATGGGATATAAGTAGAGCTCTTCACTATAGAAAGCTCCCTTTCACTTCCAGGAATACTTTGCATAACAAGTTGCTAATTTATGATGAGGTGTGTGCCTCTGTTTTGTCTAGTTGAGCCAAAGCATCCAAGTAATGAGAGCCAATATATGCATAAACATAACAGTAATTCAACTATACTTGATTTGGTTAATCTCTCTACTCACTGCAAATAGTTCTTAATGGAAACCGAAATGGTTATGCTAAATATGCAATGGAAAACCCAAAGCGGTTTGGGATGAAACCCCAGAATAACATGAGCGCTAACCACACAAAGGGAATAATGTGCAACCACAAGAAAAATGGGAAGGGGGAGTGTCTGATTTTTTGGGGCTAAGAAACATCTGTAAATTTGTTTTTTCTTAGAGCTTGAGTCTCCACAACAATGGAAAAGCAGCAACAACAGAGATGGGAGTTGGGAGGTGAGACAGAGAACAATGAAGACACACATGCAGAAATAGAAATTAAAATGTAGAAGCCTAAATCTGCCCACTTCCTGTCCCAGCAGGAAAACCCTAAGACAAATCAAGCCATTTAACAACAATTCATTACTCAAGCCACTCAGTTTGTCTAAACGTTGTACTTTTTGTCAGCTTAGAGTGCAGTCTGACTGACACACAATAAAGGCTTTCTACCCATCAAAATGTTGAGCTAAAATCAGTCTGCGATGTGTATTAGTTTCAAAGAGGCGTCCAAAAGGACAAAACCTCTCCCCTCAAACTTCCTGACAATGCTCTGGCACTGGGACAACACAGAGACAGGCACTGGCAGACGGCCAGGCAGTAGCTGGATGGGGGGCGACCCAAGAGGGGGGCAGATGAGTTTGTACTACTTGGACTGAAGCCAACTTTTCCAGGCTCGGACTCCTTGATTCTTCTCTTTTCTTTTGCAGCAAAGCTGGGGGGGGAATTATGATTTTCATAATCAACTTAAGGGGTTATGTAATTTCATCTATGTGGCCACAGTCACTGTTGTCACTGTGCCTGCACAACTGCGCATTGTTAAACAAATGATTATATAACTTTTTTTCTTTTTATTCTGGCTTGTGTGCGAGCATTTGATATATAAATGTGTAAAGACAACCGTGGATCGAGCAACATTCTCAGCTGAGTCAGATTTGACAATCATTTTAGGGCACTGTTGTGAGAATCAGTTTGGGTTGAATGCCTGCAAGAACTCTCTTCTTCTTCACTTCCTCTTTGTCCAACAGAAAAGGACCCCTGCCTTGTATGCGGGGATCATGTCTAATTTGTTGTGCTCCCTGTCTGTGGTGCCCTAAATGGAGGTCTCTGTCGGCCTGGTATTGGACCTGGTGAATTGGTGGGATGACTAACTCATGGGATCCAACAGAGATGTCAGTCTGTCTGTTATTGTAGTTATTATGGTTTTGTAAAGCCTGCCGAGTCTGACTACTGCTAAAATTCATGCATTGGAATTTTTGCTAAGCCCGACCCCCATTATTGCATTGTTGCTGTACCAATGCAGTTTACAATACTAAATGTTAAATTACCACTCAAAATCATGTTGTCATTTAGTAAAGAGGTAGGTAAAACCAAATTCTGATTTAGGTAGGTCATATAGGTCATGTTTGTCAGCTAGAAAGGACAACTGTCGCTAGCAGACTTTATTAGCTACAATACACTAAATTAATAATGACCATAGACTGTATATAAGAAGTGGACGCAGTCATCTTGACATCACCCATTGGTTTGTGGAATGCCGTTCTGAGTTTGTCAATTTTGCCGTCGCTATTTTGGATTACGGCAGTCGCCATGTTTTTTTTTGCAACTAATGAACGGAAATGACTATTTGGAATGCGGAGGAGTGACGTAGAGACGCTGTATATAGCAGCATATAGCAGCAGCAACCTGTCAATCACAGTAAGCCCGCCCTAAAGCATCCCCTGCTTTATGGTCTGTTTGACTCTAAATGGACCATCATTTACTAAATGAACATCATGCTGTATTGAAGAAGACTTGAAACTAGAGATTGAGACCATAAACTCATGTTTACAATGTTTACTGAGGTAATAAATCAAGAGAGAAGTAGTCATTTTCTCATAGACTTCTATACAACCAGAGGAGTCGCCCCCTGATGGTCAGTAGAGAGAATGCAGGTTTTAAGACACTTCCTCGTTGGCTTCACTTGGCAGAACCGGAGGTTCCTGCATGCTAATTACGCGAAATTTAAGTTGATAGGTTGGTTGAAAACCCGGTCTCTGGCTGACTAATGTTACTTTCTGACATGTTTTAAAACAAGAACCCAGTAAAAGGTCTGATGCTTAAGTTGCTTGTCACATGCAAAAAGTCAACATCCTCACCAGTAGATATATATTTAGAAAGTAACCTGTAAGCACACATGATAATGTATGAAATACCCCTGGACTTGGAAGTGACGCTGGGTTACTTCTGCAGGTAGCTAGCTAGTTAGACAGACATGCTAATATTTGCGGCTTACTTTTGAGCAGACGAACACATTGTTTAATTTATTCCTTACACTTTTGTTCTTGAATTTTTTTGTTAGGTTTTGGAGGTAAAAAGAAAAACTACTATCCAACCACTTTATACACTGTGTTTCAGTCTAACTACAGCTCCATGCACATCCCTTCAACATCTGGAGACATCTCAAGTTTGGCAGACCTGCTGTGTCTCGTTACAGTGGCTACGCTATGACTGGAATATGTATGTTCGGGGGAGGGGTTTAGCGAACAGGAAGTTGATTGAACAACTGCCATCTGGGTATTGAACAAATCTGAGGTAAATATCAAACTCCAGGCAGAGTGAAGAAATAGAATTAGCAACTAAAAACTTCTTCATTACTTTAAATGTTAACTACACCTACTGCTGCCTGTTTTTGGTTTGATTCGTTCAAAGTGAATTTTCCATAAAACTGATGAGTGATGATTAAAAAAATAACTGCCTCCCACTCAATCACACCCGCTGGACACAAATTGCCTTCAGCATTGTGAAAGATGAAGCGGGATGGCTGTAAAAATGTTCCACTGCTGAACTATAACTGATACAAGATGTTTGCAGAGCAACTATGAGAGCAGCTGTGGAATGTATGGTTGTTACAGAACAAGGACAAGGTCCATGGTGTCTTAACAGTGGTCGCATTATGGGAGACCCGGCGGTGAGGGTGAAAACAAGAGAAAGGGAAAGACAAAATATGAATCAGGCAGAGATTGAGCCTGGAGATGGATCTGATTGAAGAACGCCCCTGGGGATGCAACAAAGCTCGTTCTGCTTCCTGTGGTCAAGGAAAAATATAGAAACAGGATATGACATCACGGAAAATAACAAACAGAGTGGAAGCTACGTCACAGTGGAGGTCAGGGGTCAGGATGAACCCAGGGAAATGGGATGTGATCAGTAGTGAAAACGTTCCCCTACAGACACATTTCAAAGTATGTAGGAATATTCTGCTATGATTCACATTTTGTTATACACTATTTTACCACATAAAAAAAACTCTGTTAGAAGCACAGTGTAACGTTTACATGCACCAAATATTCCGGTTCTCTGCTGTTATTCCGAAAAAGATAATAATCCTACAAAGCTGTGAACATCGCTAATGAATAAAAATGAATATTGCACTAATATCTTTCATTCCCTCAAACACCTGCTTGAAAAAGTCAGTGTGAATCAAACCTAATCAGGAATATCCAAATGAAATTTGCTGTTAACTTGACCCAGGTCAAATTTTGAATATTGTCATATTCAGAATAACAATATTGCAATATTAGTGTGCATGTAAAAGGCGTTTCAAAATGGCTAGCGTCAGAGCAAACATCGGAGGGAATCAGCCATACATGCAGGAACCTCAGTCAGACCCAGACTCAGATAAGCAGCAACTAGCAGACGCATCAGAGTAGTTTGGGGTAGTTTGAATATTTTACTTGTTTATGCTGTTTGTTAGCTTGTGAGTGGCTGTGGCTGTAAAACATACAGTAATATCTAATGGGATTTATTTTGGTAGATAGTGGAAGGAAGCTCCAGGGTTGGGTTTATATCCCCAGACTGCACACTCTACCATGTCAGCTGTCAAAACTTTCACTCTGCTAATGCAAACTCTCGACCTTTGTGCTAAGTCTGCTCTGCGCTGAAGGGTTTCAGGTTTCCTGTATTTGCATATTAGACAGCTATTGGCTTCTGAATCCGTGACGTACCTCATCTAGATTTCCCGGGGTACATTTGAATCTCTGATTTTAGTGCATGAACATCTCCCTCTTCTGTAGAGGAAGTCATTATAGTCAAGGACTAAACATAAGAGAAACACATTTATGAGTGGAGGGGATCTTTAAGGTGTCTGAATTTATAGGTAGGCAGTTGTGAATGAGTCATTTCCTGTGTTGTACAAAGGAAAGTAAGAATTTGCATCGGATTAATGGAAGTGTAATTAGTTTTAGAATCAGAATATAATTAGTTTTGCTGCTATCATCAGAGCTTAATGCCATAACTGTAATTTGACCAATAGCCAAGATTGTTCAATCATTGTGTATCAAGTGTGTATTATTTTATTGTGAAAATCATCAGCACAGTGATGTTTCATGTTTCATGTTGTAAAAAATGAAACATAGATAACCTGTTAATAATGCACACAAGATAATATCATGTAAATAATCCTACTTAAATCATTTTATATACACAGTTCTGATTACAGACTCTCTCTACCTCCTTACACCACCTGTCAAAAAGAGAAAAAAAACAGATAATCATGCAGTGAAAATCTGATTTTGTGACATCCTTAGCACAGATGTTGGAGTCTTTGACAGTAAGGAGGATACCCTTAAGATTGAGGGAGAAAACTCAACAGACTGGTTAGTACTGACTGACGTTTTGGAGGTAGACGACCCCACAAATCCTGTGAGAATGCAAACTGTTGTACCAAAAAATAAACCTGGATGGCAACCAGCAGCGTGTAAGCAGCATTGCCGCCTGTTTGTCAAGTTCCAGTTTACATCCATGTCTGTCCAAAATGTCACTTGATCATTTTACATTTGTGTGACATTGTAATAATTAGCATATGATTTCTGAGATATAGCGTTTACCGGAATGGGACGGACCCAAGTACAACGCCACATCATCGCTCTTGCCAGCACGGAGGCATAACAAATACCAGAACAAAAAAGTTCCTTTAAAGCTGCTGTGATCAAGATTTTCTATATCAAATGAGTTAAATGATATAGATCACCTTTAATACAATAAGTCTATTTGCTCTACCATTTCCACCAACGTAGCTATCCCCTATAATGTCACAACGTGGGCAGTGTTGCAAATCAATGATCATGACACTTTATAGCTAAATTCAATTAATGGTATTTAGGTTGGATGAACCAAAAACAGTCCCATCGGGTTATTCCAGCAATGATTAGTTTCTGAATAATATTGGCAATTGACTATAAAAGAGTTTGAAGGACAGCAGAGGAGCCTCTTTCTTTACAAAGAATGACTAAAGAGGAAGTCTCAGTAACTGTGTAGATAACTAATCACAGAGTAGGAGAGTGTTCTATAAACAGTGAAGGAAAGTCCTAACACAGCATTTGTCACATGTGTGCCAAAGATATTCAAGAACCAGTGAGGCACTAAGTTGTGTGTGCTTGTACAGCATCTCAGAGAACAGCTGCCACAACAATACACGAGCGTACAATACAATATCCCGACACAACGACAGCATCTTCGTGTCTGACAGCTGGCGATAAATTCACAGCTTCAGAAAGCAATCTCCAAGCAGATATTGCCTCAGTATGGAAGCGACAATTCAGTGGCTCTCCTCCTTTCGCCCTCACATACCCCGGTGAGATCTCTGCAGGCACTGAGCAATTCGGAGTGGTCTTGTATCTGGAGATCTGTCACGCCGAGCTGCCACACTGTCATTTGCGACGGTACCCTTTGGAAAATAATTCACAGGCTATGAATCGTGCATAATTCAAGATCTTCCATATTGGCTGAGAGCTGCTTCTGGGCTCCGTGTGAAAGAAACAGCTACCTTCTAAATAATGTCAACAATTATTGGATATCATTTTTCTTCATGAGTAGCAACAGACAGTGATCATGGACTGGGTCTGAATGAGTACACAGCCTTGAAGAACTGGTTTTGGAAGGAGGATTCATTAAATCAGATCAAGAGCCAAAAACATGCAGAGTATTCCAGCAAAACAAACCTGGCTAAACCTGCTGCAGCACAATGTGACGTCATCTGGCAACATTTTCTTTTTCTTAACTAAGCAACCTTTAATAAATGCTAAATGGACTTGCGTTTATATGGCACCTTTATATATGTACACCACATGTCAACATTCACCCATTGACACGCACACATTCATACACTGATGGCAGAGGCTGCCATACAAGGTGCTCCCTGCCAATCAGGAGCTGTACCAATGCACATTCATTCATTCATTCATACACCGATGGAGTTCAGTATTGTGCATAGAGACACTCCAACACGCGGCCCGGAGGAGCCAGAGATTGAACCACCCATCTTCTGATTGGAGGACGACCCGCTTTACCGCTACCTCATGTAATGAATGAGGTAGCGAATGATTTGAAATTTTTTTTTGAACACCTCATCCTTCTACTTTTTGTCAAGTTTTGGTTTACTAGGCGTTTTTGTCTTATCAAAGAAAACCATAACTATTTTAGTATAGTTTAATCAAAATATCTTCACCTGTGTCATGTTGCTGGTGTAGTCCTGATATGACGCACACAGCACAAGAAACAGATCTGCAAAAAAAACAACTCCTCTTTATCAAGAAAATAAAGGGATTTTGGTTTTAAAACTAGTCTTTCTTTGTCAACACTACTGCATGTCGGCAGTTGGTGTTAAATGACGTTAGTGGCTTCTGTTCTCAGTCATAGAAGAAAAAAGGTTGTTGACGAACATATTCAGTCATAGTTTTCTAACAGAATTAAAACTGCACTAAGCTTCGTTACGTTTTTGACAAATAGATTTAAAACACAAATTTAAAATCAAATTTTGACAAGAAGAATCTGGTTGTGGCTGAATATACGTATAGAAGTACAACATGCTCTAAAATACTGTTGAGGCTGATACTGAAATCAGATGATGTCGTCTTCCGGCTTCCTCTCAAACTTTCAGAGAACTGAGTTAATGTTCTCTCATTTCCAAAACACATTAGCTACTGAAATATGTTGTATCACTCACTTACTAACAAACAGCAGAGACAGCAACAAATGAAAGTTGCATCTCAGGGCTGATTTTTTTTATTTTGTTGAAAATATTTAATATCCAGCTTCCTTTTATCTGTGTCGCTGAGTAAAACAAATAATTATAAAATGATTGACTACTCTGCATCTATCTAATCTTAAATGTCCATCAACATTACCACAAGTGGATGAACCGCAACTATGAAGGTTCTAAACGCACACTAATTATGATGATCGTTTGATTCACTGACTGTGACTAGTGACGTGTGGTGTAGTGACTCACATCCTCAGTCACGGCAGCTGGGGAGTTTTGTCCCATCAACAAGTCAAATCTAGAAAGCGACAGCTCACTCTTTTGTCTCTTGTGTCCAACGCAACATGACAATGTGTGTGAATTCCTCTCTGTGGCTATAAATAGAACATCTGTTTCCCATAGTTTCCCTCAACCAATGCATGGGAGCTTATGGTCCAAGATTACCCTTTAGCTGGGGGCCATCTCTCACGAGCACTCTGCACCTCATTGGGGCTGCGTGACCTATGACCCCCTTCATAAAAGAGGCCTATTGGAGAGGGACAAGGGCACGGCTGACCAGCTGTCCCTCGAAGCCACCACTAACATGCGTCTGTCTGCAAGCTCTCACTCAACTTTGTGCATAACAGAGATGAATACTTTCACAGGGGATGGAGAGTGAATAACTAATGTGGCGCTTCTCTGGGAAACACTTGCTTAAATTGATTGATATTCCAAGATTCTATCATGCACAGTTTCAGCTCTCGGTCAAACGCAGCCCTGAAAGAATTGTTGAAACGTCATCTCCAAATTCCTCTTTCTTTTCTGTAAATCCTCTTCTTCATAAACCCAACTGTAAAGAGCTCTGCAGGCTGACGACTGACACTAAGGAGCACTGCAGATTGTCAAACATCCAGCGAATTGTTTAAAGTTTCCATAAGTATGCCTGATGTCACATTTCTAAAAGTGTTTTTTCCTCTTCCAACAATCACTTATGAGTCCCAGGCCACAGCAAATCACTGATGCTGGAGGCCACAGGCTCATTGCCCTAACAGTGAAATTGTGTGTGTGAAGTTCAAATATGAAAGAGAATTTCTGTAAATAAAATAAACTCAATTGAAACGTTTGAAACGTTGAGTAAAGGGGGGATTCTGCAGCACCACAGTGTTCACACACACCCTCCTAACAAATGTAGCTGGTGCTAATTATTTGATATTCAGAGCAATTAAATCACAGCAAAACAATATTTGCAATGTAAAGATGTAGCGGAGCATGGCTGCAGCTAACAGATATTTTAATTGTCAATTAATCTGTTAAATACTTTCTCGATTAGTTGATTAGGTCTTTTGTCTATAAAAGTGTCTTAGTGACTTTCCTTATATTCTCCATGCTTTGTTTACGTAGCTGGGCTGGCTGCGCATGCATTTAAGTGCACTTTAGTTCACTGTGTTGTGCCCCTCTGGCTGGCTAAATGCCGTCACGCCGTGCACAGCGCTCATACGGCAGTGTACTGCAAAATCAACGATTGGTCAGCATGAGCTGCTGCTTTGTGTTTTATCCCAAGTCTCCACTTTAGCGGGAGTTTGTTGGATTTATCACATGGTGCAGGTTGAAGACAGGCAAAGTCATGTCCTCCTTTACAACAATGGAAGACAACATCCCATGACTCATCCAGCTAGAGGTGCTATGACCGTCAGCGAGTAACTCCAACCACCACAACACCTGGCCTGAGAGGAGTAAGTGTGCTGTAAGTGTCCGTTGCCTCTTCTCTTTTTGTCCCGACCTTTACGGTGAGTGCAGGTAAAGTAGTGAACGATGTCGCAGCCCTCTGAGCACAGTAACCTCAGTGACCAACATTTCCACACTTCAGCCAAATGAGCGTTTCAACACCGGCTCCTTCAGTGGCGCTGGGAATTCACGTTGCGCAAACATTTTGAGATTTTAGTGTAACATACCCTCTGACATAGTCATCTAACAGAGGGCCATTGCTGTCGTTGAGTATACATTAATGCAAAACCGCACTGGAGGTCTTACAGAGTTCTCCCATACCCAGTGAGTCAAGTACCTTTTGCTTAACTCCCCATTCCAGACCAGGAGCTCAAACCTAAATGCTGCTCTCTGTGAGTGTCGGTGTTCATGTGAGAGAGAGAGCACACATCCTAAAACCTCTTCCACTTCAAGTGAAATCCATCTGCTACACAAAGCTGTAAATACAATACACCATGAAACTTTATTTCCCCTCCATTAAACAAACTCTAACAAAGTAAAGTATGAATGAATAGAGCATGTCAGAAGTCATTGATCTGGGCATCTTAAACAATCAGAAACAATCTTTCACTGAATAATAATCAAAGACAGAGCCCGACGCTCCTTTCTACCGTCTCCTTAGAGTCGCCATTATTAAACACCTGATAAAAGACTGGGAGAGGAATCCAGGCAGGAAAAACATCCAACTGCCTCCCCGAGTATCTGTCTCTTCTCCTATCTCCGCACATCGTTCTCACTTAAAACTTTCCATTTCTCTCTGTTTCTGTCTCCCTCTCCGGCTCTGCTCGTAAATCAACAGTTACATAAACTGCCTTCAAGTTGGTTTCCACTAGTGTTACATGAGACTCCCCTAAGTACAAAACAGGATGTTATAGAACCCCGCGTGGTTCAGACGCTTCAGCTGAGCTTGTGTGCAGCTGTATCAAACTGTTTTCTCCAGGTCTCTTTTTGGTTTTAAACGGATGTGGGCTCAAGTAAAACGGTCTCTATAACAGAAGAAGGAGGCAGTCAAGTCACCTTTCTCCATGATACAACTACCTTAATTCAATTTAGACTTGTATTTAAAACCCGAAGCAACACTGGCTTCCAGTTTGTTCCACACGGAAACTCGCATTTACACTCACCTGACACGCAGAAAACGTTCACATTCATGTGTAGAACAGACACACACTGCAACTAACTGCAACTCTACTTTCACACACCTGCAACTACAGAGACACATACTGCAAGCTCACAAACACACAAATGTACTCGAGTAGCACGGATGATCTATGTGCAAAGTTCTGTCAGTGCATCTCTCGTGCTGCCGTAATGTTGCCATTTTTATGAGGACATTAATGAGCTCAGCCCTGCAGTATGCCATTCAGAGGTGTAACAGAAAGCAAGTAGCACTTGATGTTGATAAATATGCAGAATATCAGTAGTGTGGTTATGCCACCTTTAGATAGAGTATATAAGATGAACCATCCAGAGAGAAAAGCCCGGTGTGTGTTCTGTGTAAATGAAAGCCAGCCAACAAAATGAGCAAATACCATGGTAACCAACATGTCGCCCCACTCAGCCATCCCATTACCTCAGTGTGTGCCCAGTTAGTGTGAAACCAAATACAATTTCACACGACTTATTCAAATAACATGTTCAATGCATAGATCCAACACTACTGCAGTGTGTGTGTGTGCCTCAGTTTCATACACAGGTTTGGCATCACACACACACACACACACACACACACACACACACACACACACACACACACACACACACACACACAGACACACACACATCCTTCAAGTAACAGTAGATTCATACATCGCCGTTTGACATAAACTAAACATGCCATCTTCTCAATCCAGCAACTTGTAACAATATAGATTTTTTTATATTTGGCCATCCCATGCTGCTCTGTGAAAGACTTGCTGGAAAACATTCAACAGCACGCACGCACGCACGCACGCACGCACGCACGCACGCACGCACGCACGCACGCACACACACACACACACGCGTCAAGAGAATTCTCCACTGCTGCAGGATGTCAGATAAAGCTACTGGCTGTATACTAGAGGTGTGTGTGTGTGTGTGTGTGTGTGTGTGTGTGTGTATGTGCGTGTGTGGCAGTGGCTCTTTCTTCAGGCTAAGTGGTGCCAACATACCCAGCTCATAACACACACACACACACACACACATTAGATGACGGTATGCTCGTGCAGTATTATTGTGCTGGATGGACATGAAGAGAGACCTTTTTCTGTCTCTGAACTCAAAATGGCTTCTTGTGGTATTCACACAGCTCATTTCACAACAGGAAGGGGCACTTCTGAAAGATGATGCACCCTCAGGCTTACAGGACATTTGGAACAGCTTGACGCAGACAACATGCAGTGAAGGAAGACTAATATGAGCTCTAAACCAGTATTTCCCAAACTGATTTCTCTGGGGACCCGTTTTTTTAATTCTTTTACACTCTAATAGGTGATATTTATAAATCGTGATCATGTTCCTGATCATCTTTACTGCCATCTGCACATCACCGTATAATATTTTGAAAAGGTAAACCAACTATTTGAAAGACAAATATGTTTGATAAATCACAACTTCATTTTTTGCATGTGTTATTGAAAACGATACACATAAATGTTTTTTAAATGAGACCAAATAAATGCATTTAACAGGCTTAGTCTTTCCTCTCAAACAGACTGTAGGCTAGCCTTTCATATTAGTAGGCTATCACAACAATACCAGCATGCAGGTTCCCTCATGTGGCTCAAAAATATAAACATTAAGTTAAAAGACTGTGGAAGTAATCCTGCAAATATATCTGGCAGTGTTTGGAAATGACTGCTTTAACAAACTATTGCTTGCGTCACTTTCAGTCTGTTTCGGGGATCACTGATATCCCGATGAAACATTTACGTTACGTCATAAAAGCAAGAGTCTTCGCCATTTAGGGTAGATGAGTACAAGATCACGACTACTGCACAGGTCCTTAAAGTCCATTGTGTATTTGTCTGGAACTAACCTGATGCTATCCACTGATGGCTGCGATCAAATAGGCCATGGAAGGTATTATGTCACAACAACCTCCAAACCAAAACAGTAAATCCAGTCTAATCGGCACGCCAAATGCAAATTGGTGTCCTAATCTGAGCATTTAATTGGATGAAGTCGGTAAATATCTGCGAGTGGAATACTTCAGACGGTGACAAAGACCTGTTACATGCTCTTGGCTCGTCTCCACTTCATTAAGTTGGGGGAGGGACGAGAAAGAGGGATAAAGTCTCACAGCAGATGAGTTGCAGAGAAGTAGAGAGAGGGAGAGAGAGAGTGAGAGAGAGAGAGAGAGAGGAGGAGGAGGAGGAGGAGGAGGAGGAGGAGGGAGAGAGAGAGACACAGGAGGAGGAGAGAGGGAGAGAAAGAGAGAGACACAGGAGGAGGAGAGAGGGAGAGAAAGAGAGAGACACAGGAGGAGGAGAGAGGGAGAAAGTGTGGAGCATCATAGGGAGGCGCCAAACCACTTGTTATGCACATTTCTCTTTTCTTTCCACCCTATTTGGGCTAAATGTGGGCTGGCATGCTATTGTGTGAGGCACGCAGGGAGGTGTGTGTGAGTGCAGGGGGGGGGGGGGTTCTCAAGCTAAACAATTGTCAAGAAGATTCCTTAAGAAAAACTCCTTCGGAAAAAAAAACCTTATCTTACCGCATTACTGAATAAAAAACCTTGAGAATACAAGAGTTACCCCCCATCAGAGGGGGGCAGGTGGCAGCTGCTCCGGCCCACACTGCTGCCTCTAACATTAGCAAAGCTCTGAGAAGAAAAGCCATGTGGAGGTGCCCATCACTTTCAACTGCACAGTACATAACACACACGGCCCCATCATCATCAAACTCTCTCTCCTCTCTCTCTATCATACACTCACTTCCTGCAGGGGGGTTGAAAACAGATCTGGCTGTGTGTGCTCTGAGAAAGAAAGCAACTAGTCTTTGAGATCACATCCTGATCAGGGGTCTCCTTCCAAAACCTCAAACATCACACTACGTTTTCTGCAATTCTTTGACTCTGAAGTTTAGCCAAATAATGAAAAAGTGTTCCCGAACACTCACTCTCTGTCAGGGAATTCATCTAAAAGACAACTTCCCTTCTGCGCAACTCAATGTCGTCTCCTCACACCAGCCTTCGACTTGACTGCACAGCCCCTCTGGAAGCAACCGCTGGCTGCTAATGCACACAATTCACGCACAAAGAGAACACACAGGAAGCTCACCTCACTCTGTAGCGTTCAGCAGTCCATCACCCAGCACTTTCTCTCAAGACAAGTTTGTGGAAGCCGGCGGTAGCAGCACAGAAAGAAGCAATGGGCGAAGAGTAGCAAAGAAACAAAGATGAGAGCGAGAGAGAGAGAGAGAGAGAGGGGGGTGTGAAACAACAGCAGAGGAGGGGGGAGGAGAAGAAGAAGGACTGAGTGAGTGAGACGGAGCTAACGGTGGCTGACAGACTCCCAGAGACTCCCGGTCTGAGCTGAAGCACACAAACTAACTGGCCCCTCTGCCTGCCTGCCTGCCTCTCCAGCTTGACGTCAGTGCAGTCACATGACCTCGTTCTGGTGTGGAGGGGAAATGAAAGAAGGGGGGGGGGGGGGGGGGGGGGGGGTAGCGAGAGAGACGGAGAAGCCTTTGTTGCCGTGGTAACAGGCACACTGCACAGAAATGATTTTCAATAGGTCATCCAACAAGCACGCACACGCAGACAGATTCTTACATACAGAGAAGATGGCAGAACCAGAGAACCAGAGGAGCTGGTAGCAGATGCACTAATGAGCGGAGGGAAAATTAGAAGCTGATATAACAATGGTTCACATTTACATTTCTTTTTTTGACAGAAACAAAATGTGCAAAACAAACGGCACTTTTGAACCTGTGCTTGGCCTCCTTGAACCCAGATAATCAACAATACCACAGTGAAAAACGAACAAAAAAACTATTAATCCTATGTCCTTCAAAATGAAATCCTTAATTACCATTTGCAAACAGTTTTTTTGTGAATTTATTATTAATCTCTGATGACACCACTTATTTTTACTGAATAGAGCTTGGACGCTTTATAATGTAGCTCAATGCAACCTCCTTATGTTAGCTGTTAGCTCCGCAAACACACCGACTGCTAACAGCGGTTAGCGTGACGTTTCTAGCCCTCCTGCCGATTTCAACGCGGATTTGATTCACAATGTAGCAGTAGCAGGGACATTTTCCATCTTCCCCATCTCCTCCACCTTTTGTCTGAGCCCTGATCCACGGTACCTACAATAGATGTGTGGACATTTCAAGAAATGCAGCCAGAGGGACATAAACAAACATGATGGGTATCACATGAAGCACTCTATTGGTGTTGGTATCACTTTAAGGGTACTTTTGTTAGTACTGGCATCATAATGTATCAAAAAGTACCCAGCCCTAATAGAAAGGGCAGATTTTTAAGGTATTTCTCAGTTTATATATACAGGTTTTTCAGTAACAAAACTACATATATTTGTCATGATTTGATTCAAAGGATAGAAGAGCTTATGTTACCAGAACACAACTTTAATTATTAGAAATGGTCCTTCTCTCTATGTCCGAGACATCGTTTATTCCTTCAGGGCTCCAGCAATTTATTCAACACATGACTAATAAAAGAATATCTGCACAGACTAGGAGGAAGAGGAAGAAACGAATAAGAAACTAAATAACCTTCATTACTTTAGGGAAGTGGGGAACACAGTGGCTGCAGTTTCAATTGTGTTTTTTTTCCATTTATATATTAATACAGTGAGACAAGGTGATGCGGCACACCTCCACACACAGATCAGATATAAGTAGAACACTACGACTAACAGCCAGTCGACAGTGGGGATATGGGTCTGATTACGTCTTCATGTCTCATTAGCAGAGTAGAGACTAAACAGGCATCATGTCTTCATCATGCACATCGGCCTGAACTCTTTCAGGTACTGTAGCAGTGTTTGGCAGAAAGATGTCAGAAACGTTCACACTTTCACACAGTAACAGACGGCTACTCAAGTCGACTTGAGGCTGCAAGACTCTGCTGTGAGTGAATAATCCACAAGTAAATTAAAACAGCTTGAGTTTTTGGGAAATAAACTTATTTTTCTTTCTTGCCCGGAAAGATTATTACCACTGTCATATTCAGCCTCACATAAAGAGTAGAAACAGTCAGGGCTCGATATTAATGTTGTTTCCCTTAGTGTCCCACAACTGTCCCAGACTTAACAACCAACATCTCAAATTGACTTTGACTCTACATATTAAATTTAGCTTCATTACAAGCAGTTTATTATAAACTAAGTTAACTCGCATCACTCCATTGGCTCACTCTTGTCCCCCATGGAAGTTCTGATAGTTCCCTCGTTCCCTGCACTTACAAAAAATACACACATTGCGGTATTTACATTCTGCAGGTTGCAATATGTATGTTACCTGTTGGTAAACGTTTGTATCCACTAAAGTAACGGACACAATTATTCTACAGCAGCCGTAACAGCTTTTTTACTTTGGCCTTCACAAAACTCGTGTTTTTTCCATCTCACTAGTCTGTGGCTTCAACTCGGTCAAATAGACAACCAAGACATAAAAACAAATTCAGCTTTGTAATGATGAGCTTCTCTACTGTCCCAGAATTGTCCCAAACACTGTATCCTTGTGTCCCAGGTCCTATATTGTAGTCCGATCCAGTCACTGCTCTGAGCAAAGAAATAGCCGTACAACCTGTTGCTTGTATACTGTGGTGCTGGTACAGTAAGTGAGTAATTAGTCGGCAGATTCTTAGATTAGAGAGTCATCTTTTTGCTAAACTAAGTTATTGGGCTGCTGGCGGTTGCGTATTTCTTAAAATGTCAAACTATTCCTTGAACAAATACAATGACGGATATAACGTTCTATTTTAGATCATTCCAGTTTGACTATAACGATAGGTCAGTTATCAGACAAACTGATTTAAGGCTTTCTATCTACAGGTTAATACATGAGGGGGTGCAACATCAATTACCTGAACGGCTGTATGAAATGTTTTCTTGCAGCAAGAAAATGTGTTCAATGAACTAATTGCATTGTTGATTGTCACAGTAAATATTGTGATACTGGTATGTGTTGCAGCTTTTGTTCCAGTAAAACATTACGTCTTTCGTGTTTGTTCTTTTAGATCTATAAATCATTTTTATTTTTCATGTTAAATACGAGCAGAGGACCGTCTTGGTGCATGCATGTGCGCTTTTACATACAGCAACTCGGTATTCCTCTGGTGGAGAAATGTGCTGTGCATTGTGTGAAGCTGATTTGGGGCAGGGCTTGTGTAACGGCACAAAGACTGAGGGTGAGCAGTGTGGGAAGGCCAACTAAAGAACCTCCTTACCCCCTTCCTCCGCTGACCCCAGCTTTGGGCTGATTACGTTCTTCTGAATAGCATCTGCTGGCCAGTTGAATGGAGCACCGTGGGGCCCAGATTAGGGTGGGGCAGTGCGGAGGGGCAGCCGAGTGAAAACCACCCCCCACTGGACTGCTGTTAGTAACGGTATGTACGGCTGAGTGAGAGGCACATGGATGGAGACACAAGATGAAATGCCACACGGGGCAGAGAGAACCAACACAGTGCAGGGAAAAGTCATTTAATAAAGCCTGCAGCTATATATATATATATATATATATTTATATATGACTGTAAAGATACTGCTGGGGAGTAAAGCAGAGGCAAGAGTGAAGAGAACAGCAAAGCACAAAGAGATTAGATGATGTAAGACACTGAAATGAGAGTCTGCCAGGTGCGTATATTGGTTGAGGGATAAATTATTTAGACCAAAGCCCGAGTTCGGGGGATTAGTGGGCTGACTGGTCATGCCTTTAGGTTAATACATGGTTTATAAAATAAAGCTGGTTGAAAAAGACAAGTTGTATCGGTGTATCTTGTTTACATGGCATTTGAAGGTGGGCTGAGATGCTGATCATCATAATGAAGTGACCAGCACTATAGTTGCTACAGAGATAAAAAAGCAGCAGAAAGGCGGACACATTATTGCATTTACACGTCATTCTTCTGCACTGCATGCTTCATATTTTAAACCTCACGCATACCTGGTCAATCACTGTGGAAGGTGGGCTGGACTATAAGATGTTCAATTTTGGAAAGAACGGCAACAAAGATTTGGTACTACCATAGACTGTATATATAAGTGGACTTAACCAACGTGACGTCACCCATTGGTTCGTGGGCTACGGTCTTGAAGCCTCGAGTTCGTCATTTTGGCCATCACTATCTTGGTTTTTTGGAACCAGAAGTGACATGAGAGGGAGGAGCCATGTACAACCGAACAAAAACTGAAAACACACCATGAAACGTTTGATGTTGTAAGACAGCATACTCTGCTTTATGGTCTGTTTGACTCTAAATGGACCATCATTTACTAAATGAACATCATGCTGTATTGAAGAAGACTTGAAACTAGAGATTGAGACCATAAACTCATGTTTACAATGTTTACTGAGGTAATAAATCAAGAGAGAAGTAGAGTCATTTTCTCATAGACTTCTATACAATCAGAGGAGTCGCCCCCTGATGGACATTAGAGAAAATGCAACTTTAAGGCACTTCACTTTCACTTTTCGACCTGCAGGTTTCCGGTTGGGTACTAAAGGACCACCTTGTCTAACCTTTTGAAAGGGCCTTTTCACTACTTTTAGACACTCTGCACAGCACTAGAAAATTGTGACCACACTCTTTGTGTTTGTGTGACTTAGGATGTAGGTGGGTAAGCGGCACTAGAGGGAATTCCTTCCTCCTGATGACTCAGGAAGCAACTGCATGGGCGGAAGAGAAAACAACGTCTCTTTCCAAGGCAAACCCTTTAGAAGTCGTTCCTTTGGGAAAGGAAACTCTCCCCACCCTGTGTCACCATTCGAAGCTCACTTCTAAATAACTCCATGTATTGTCTGCTGCAAAAAATCAGCTGAGGACAGGACAGGTTCAAGTACGAAACAGATTGAAATTCCTGAAATTGCAAATCAACCCAAAAAAAGCAATACTGAGAGATGACAAATGTACGCTCATGGCAAAACTGTACAAGAATGAAAATTGTTATTGGCCAGTGAGACTTAAAAGCTGGAGGCTGGGCCTGCATCAGAGAGCCGTCATGTTAATCTCAGCAGCTGGGCTGGAGCTATTAGATAACAACAGATTAGCAAGTGGATAATCAGCTGTTGGGCGGGGGGGTTGTGGGGGGGCAGAGCTCCTAATAAGGTTTAAGTGTCTTATCCAACAAGTTAGTGAACACACCCAGATGACAGTGGATGGCACTGGTGTTTCATTATTCATCACAATGAATTTCAAAGCAATATTTTGAGAAAAGCACTGCTGGATAGGTTTATAAAAGACTTAAAGGGAAACTTCTGTTTATATTCAACCTGGACTCTATATTCCCATGTTGTTTGTGTCTCAGTGACTAATGTGGGACAGCAATTTTTGAAATTGGTTCAGTATCGAGGGAGAACCGGCAGCCGCTAAATGGGCTGCAATGTAATCGCCCGGGGCAACTCCTCACCGTCAACTCACAGCCACTAAAAGTGCTCGTTTTTGCCGCTAGGCTCAGATTGTAACTTTAAGTGTCTGACAACATTATGGAAAGAACCCCACAGGTGATAATAGAAGAAATCCTTTTATTGGAGGCGGATTGGAGACACTTCCCTGATACCCTCATTCCCAAAGGGGTGAATGAGATTTCAGTTACTTGTTTCTTATATAGTGAATACAATTTGTGTTGTTTTCTTGTTCTTTCGTCATATTTGAGTATTCTAAAATGTAGAATCTTTCAAGGTTGTGGCTCCCTCTGTTGTGCTTACCTACAATTAACCCCACATGTGTACATTGACTGCGAAATTGCCTGAATATCTGTGTGGCAATTTCCTTTTTTATCATGTACAATTAAGATCCAATTCAATTGAATTTTCTTTATCTTTTGTTGATCCAATCTGTTTGTTAATGTGTCTAACTAAGGTTCCCTCAATAAGAAGTCTTTTTCTGAATACTCACGAGACAGTTAAGCCTCACCCACATTGTCGAAATCGGCTAAACAGTCAGCCATGACACCTCGCCGTTCATCGCTCCAACTCTTACTCACGTTTCCCTCCTTGTCTCGTTGTGAAAAAGGCACCTCACAAGTTTTCAGATCGAGACTTTGCCTTGAGCGAGACTTAGTGAGACACAATGACAAAAAGACCGGATCAAGCTAACTGTGTGCTTCTATCTAAAAAAGATTTGTCAGACACTTATAAAAACAATCTGAATCTTTAGTGATCATACATTGACGGTGGAAAATTGCACCAATGGATTACATTGTAGCCCGTTAAATAGCTGCAGGGTTTTCCCTCAATACTGGACCAATTAAAACAAATTGTTGTCCCCGTTAGTCACTTAGACACAAAAACGTGGGAAATAGGGGTTAAAAAATACAGAAGTTACCCTGCCGAATACAAAAGGTGTATTTTTGAGACCCAATTGGGGTACTAAACCCAAGCAACTGTGATTGAAGGCTGTCATACAAGCATGATGTGAGTGGTTTTAACGTGATCCATTTTTAAGTAGCACACTCTCCAACATCTGTGACCAAAGCTTCTGATTAACTGATTTCAATTTGCGTTCAAATGCACTTGTTGGTTAGCCTGCATATCCTGTGCTCTTTTAGAGTTAGGGGCACTCAAGTCCATGAACAGTTGGGGCAGTATATCAGACCTCAGAACAGGCGACGACGACTGGAGAACATTTTTAAAGAGGAACTTTCTATGAAAATCTACCGGGGTGACTCTGCCACTTTTTCTGCTGTGATATCAACACAAGCGATACGATAATTATGTCTACGTCCAATATTAAGTTCTCTAGGAAGATATTCCAGCGTAGGGGAAGATGAATGGGCCCTGAGCTGCCCGAATACTTTATAATCCTCCATGCAGACAAGTGTGTGGACAATGCCTTATGTGCCACAGCTGCTTGTCTATGCATATATAGACGCAATTGGAGAATTGGCTTTGTAGAAACTCATTTCAGAGTCTGGTGTGATGGTCAACGAGTGCAAATGCACAGTAGGTGTAAGAACGTTCTGCTGCTTTAGAGGAACTCTTTGGACGATTGAGCGTTTCTGTCAACACAGAAACAAGGGACAGATGCAGCATGCAGTGACCGCAATGATGCAGAGAATGTGGCGTTGCGTAATTGAAGTGTACTGCCAATTACAACACATACAGGAATCAGCAGAAACCTGGCGGGCAGACAGGGAAGTGAATTCATCTCCCACACGCCATATGGTTACAATTATAACAATGCACTGTCCTGAGAGGAGAGAGAAAGAGAGAGAGGGGAGGACATCCAGATACCCCCCCCACCCCCCATGTTAATGTGCAGCCATGGATAAACCCCTCATACTGTAGGGAACCTTGTATAAAGAAGATGCACTAGGCAACACAGTCAGCTAAACTACTTGTGACGACACGCTGCTTTATCCAGCTCCAGTCAGGGAGTGTTCTACGAGCAGCAGCTGTTCTCGTAGCTTTACGATCTGTATATCTGGATCGCAGTACAGTAGGGTTAATTGACAGCTGGCCGAAATGAGCCGACAAGGTTGTTGAAAAGCCAGTCTCCTCCTCGTGCGTTATGTAACTGCAGTACAGGAGGCGGGCGAGCTGACGCACCTCGCTGAACAGGCTAATCCAATGCACTGCTTGCCAAAAATGATAAAAGCATCTTCTTGTTGTGTAGTAAGACTGGTTCTGATTATATTTAGAACCCCCCCCCCCCCCCCCCCCCCCCCCCCCCCCTTTTTTATTTTTTAATAAGGCTATGCATGACCACAAACATCACAAATAGCCCATGAGGTAAGGTAAAGCAATCCAACATTATTTACCAGGCATCAACTTGAATTAGTTATGCTCAGACGGATGACGCTGTCCCGGGTGCTGAGCGCAGTGGAGGAGATCGATAGACAGTCTCAACAAAGACAGGTCTTCTGTTTTACATGTTGCCATAGGCTAGAGTTTATTCATTTGTTTAGAGGCATACATACGAGCAAATCTGTTTTCATGGGCTACCGCTGTGATATATTTGATGTGAATATTGCAGATTTCGGAGCCGTTTTCATCCCAATAAAACAAAATGTATTTCTCATCGCTCCAGACAATAATAGCAAAGCAAAGTACAATATTGGTCGATGAAGTTTGACAGCTCGTGTTGCTGTCGTCGCCGCTTTACTATAGTTATCAACCAAAATGAGATCTGCTCACAGAGAACAAATTCATCTTCTAAACTCCTATACACAGAACGAGTGTATACTGATGTACCTGACCGAGGGAAAGAGGAAATCACACTGAAATCATGTTAAAATGCATGCTTACATTGTGAAACCTTAAACAACTTGCTTTGGCAATATTGAACTCAGTAACGTTGATGCCAAGATGTAGAAAATGATTTCGAATCAAGAGAGAGAGAGAGAGAGAGAGAGAGAGAGAGAGAGAGAGAGAGAGAGAGAGAGAGAGAGAGAGAGAGAGAGAGAGAGAGAGAGAGTGGATACATTGCCCACTGTCCTCCTCCATCTCTTGCATCAGACTTGTTTTGCGTCTTCCTGGTTAGACAACCTGATATATCGAAGGAATTAGTCCAAGTTGTCAGAGCTCAAGGCAGTTGGAAGAGTTTTTTTTTAACGCTGAAAGTGGCGACTGCAACATTTTGAATGATGGGATTTTTTTGGGAAGTGAGTAGTTGAGGAGCTCTGCTAGAGTGGCGTAAAAGTGGTTGATGCCGGAGAAAAAAGGCAAAGAATTAGAAATATGACTGATTAATGGCAGAAACGATGCATCGTCAATGTATTTCGAACATTCCAAATATATCATAACATCTGCCTTCATGCAATGAAACAACAGGTTGACCGTGATTAGAGCGGCGTCACTCGCCAACCATGGAAACGTCTACAGTAGCGGTGCTGGGAGGCTAAACCCACGCAGCGGTGCTTCAAGCTAATGTCGACATGTTCACATGCAGATGTTTAGCATGTTCACTGTCTTAGTTTAGCATGTTAGCATTCTACGGCTCTCTCATCCCTTTTGATAGTCGTACTAATTATATATTATTGCATACGACTCAATCTTGGATGTGTCTTCATAATCCAGAATGCTGAGAAGAGCATTCGTTACCTACTTAATCCCATTTATAGATGAGGAGGTGGGCCGTGAATAAAACAGAAAATTGCAGATTGTATAACAAAGAAACCTTTTTTTTTTGTCTCAAGAGTTACTCAACGGCATTACAACCCACTCCATCCTCTGTGATTCAGACGCTATAAACAGAAGCTAGAAGAAAAGGACGGACGACCAGTCGGGGCCATCTATTCTTCTTGATGGCGGACGGCAGGCTGGATGCAGGGAGAGGACTAACCAGAGCCCACTGTCTCAGTCTCTCTCTTATCAGAAAGCAGCAGGTTGGGAGTCGGGAGCAAGAGAAAGACACATCACCACCACCTCCCCTATGAGTCACGCTCTGGTCCTCTGCTCACTATTCCTGATACGCACAGACTCCACACACACACACACACACACTCCTACACATGCATCAATAACATTCATACAGAAATAGAGCCGTTGTCTTTGCATATTGATGACTGTCTACTGGCATGGAGGGGATGGACAGATGGAGCGCGCCTATCAAATGTCAGCCCCAACTAGATTCACAGCAGCAGCCATGACATTTTGATTTTTTACTGGCCAACCACTTCCTGTGAGTCACACAGTTTTTGTCAACTTTGGAGAAACCCTTTCGCTTGTGACATGAATACAAAAAGAAGCATTAAGTAATATTAGAGTAGCTGATTGGATTTCAGATCAGTTGGGACCATGCATGATTGCCCTGATAATCACGTTATAGAGGTGAAACCATTTGTCGACTCTTCCATTGGTTGATCAACAGAAAAATACTCTCAGTAATAAGATAATAAGTGTTAACCCTCAGAACATTTGTATCAGTCACATCAGTCTAAAGATTGTTGTAAAGTTAAAGTGTAAAATAGCCTTTTCTCCACCAACTCCACCAGAGCATCTCATTAAAACACAAACAATAACACGAGCAGCTTTTCCTGCTAAGAAGGAGAGGCTGTGACAGAGTTTAGCCTGACCTCAGGTACACTAGGCATCTAAATAGTCTTAAGTATAGATTAGAAATGAATCACCAGATAGTAAGGTGTAAATAGTGTGGATAGATGGAAATTCTCTAAAAGGATCCATTTGCCAGGTGCAGCAGCTTTACCATACGGCTACCAGTTGATTAATGAACATTTCATAAAACAAACAAACACCAGAAACAGAAAAAATGAGAAGATAAGATGTCGCTCTGAGACTCTCTTTGTCTCCGTCTCTATCACACACACAGGACTAACCTCTTACCCAGGGGTGAAAGTGGCCAGCACAGCATGGAAGAGGGAACAGCAGCTGACTGCCTAAACTCACAGACAAAAACCAACAGCCCGCTATGATCGCATTTCAACAAGAAAACCCACCTGTTAATGCAACAGTTAGTTAGTATGTCTTTAGAACGGAAAGAAAAGAAGCCGTATTAACTAATTGTTACCGTGGTTTCATCGTTTCAGAAGGAAACTGAGTGACGTTCCTTACTTCAAGAGAGCTCAGAGTTAAGTGGACGAAAGGAAGTTCAAAGGTTCTGCTGAATGAAAGTGACCTGAAGTGTGAGTGTATGAGGCAGAGTTGAAGTTAGCTCTTGTTTTATGCAGTGGACCTCTCAACTGGACAAGCTGCAGCTGTCCCTTAGACTGAGCCCTGCAGGCCTGTGTATGTGTGTGTGTGTGTGTGTGTTCATGGTTGACAACTCAGAGGGAGTATGTGTGTATCAAAGAGCAAAGGATGTTCATGGCATTTATCTCTTTTAATGTTAGTAACACTAACAGACGCACACACATACTTGTCCCTGATTTACGAGTGTGTGAGTGTGTATGTGTGACTGTGAGATGGCCTGTGTTTGGGGGGGATCTGGGGGCCTGGGAACTGTGTGGAAATCACATTAGGCTTCCTCTGGCTCATCTCAAGAGTCATGGGAAACAACACACTGACCAAAAACAACAGGGATGGTGCACGCTGCAGCCTGACCACCCGACATCGTGCTGTTCAGACTTCAAAGTAACCTGTAGCTTTACCTCATTTTCTGCTTTTTACCTGCCGGTTGGAAATATGAACACAATCAGACTTGATAATTATGAGAGCATCATTTCACAACATGATATCATTAAACTCACGTTTGCCCCTGAGCGTACCCAAGCCAAGCAATATGTTTGTGTTTAACTAGAACTAAATGTGAAACGTCCACCCTTAACACTGTTAGCTCTGTCAGCACTTTTGCCATTGCTTGCACTGTTAGCGCTGTTAGCACGGTTAGCTGCGAGCCACCGACTCAGCCGTCGCCACGTCGAGAGCTGCGTGGAGGCAATAGGCATTCACTGACCTTTCATGTTGTAAATGTGAGTTCCAAGGCAGATAGATATGGATTTACTCCTTTTTCTGGGCTCATAAGGCAAATTCTGCCTTTTCATCCTGCAATGAATCAGATCTGTAAAAACAATACATTTCAAATGTGAAACAAGACTCTACAGCCATGTTAAAAGATCTGTGAGGCTGTACTTTGGCACATCGGTGCTTGGAGCAAAATGCTAACATCAGCATGCTAAAAAAGTACTTGTTTGTACGATGTATTGTCTGACTAGCAGATGAAGCACACTAGCACCTCAACATACTCATAATGCCAGTGCTGATGTTTAGAAGGTCTAATAGCTACGTTGTTAAACATCTTAGCATGCTTAGATGCTAGCATTTGCTGATTAGCACTAAACACATCGGACAGCTGAGGCTCATTACGTTTTCAGGTATTTTGTCCGAAACCAAAATATTGGACAAATAAAGATTTTGACCAGAATGATGATGCTAGATGAAAAGTCCTCTAAGAGTGAGGTTATATGAGGCTGTACTTACTCATTTGTTGACTGAATAAGCTGTACACCAACATGCTTTTTTTAGGCCGACCAGCCGACTAAGCCTTCCACAGCCATGCCACTCTTATGGATAAAAAGCTGTGCCATGTGTGATGATTTCCCAGTCTGCTGTGAAACATAGCTACTGCACGTTTTTACAGAGAAATGACCTAATTAACCAGGAATTACTGGAATTAAGCATGAGTCCTCTATATTTAGATCAGAGTAGGAGAGAGACAGAGAGAGTGAGAGAGAGAGAGGGAGACAGAGAGAGAGAGAGAGAGAGAGAGAGAGAGAGTTGGAAAGTAAGCAAAGCACAAATCTCATTTTAGGCCAAAACGAATGCCTCTAAACTTAAAAAAAAGAAAAGGTACAGGCCAGCTGAGTGCTAAAAACAGCTCAATTCCTGTGCTGTTTGTTCTGTTGTATAGCAAATAGACAAAAGAGTAATAGATCAAACGTGTGCTTTACATGTATTATAAAACATGAATACAGAGTATATCATGTGATATCTACTGACAAGGTTAGAATAGAGAACACAATTCAAAAGACTACTGCGTGTGTGTAGACGAGTACCAAAATTCAAAGAGCTCAGTGATGATTAAGAAAGGAAAAGATTCATAAACTGGAATTCAAAGGGCTTGTATTTGTCCAGTGAGAGGAGATTTAAAAATAATGGAAGTTGGTTTTATTAAAGCGCCGGGATCAAAAAGATAGCTATAGCCGATGACTGACAAAAATCACAATGTTTCGTCTATTCAAGAATGGAGGATTTCAGTTAATTATTGTGCTTTTTTACCGCAGAGCTGAGTCATTTCCCAGTAATTACCCGTCAATTGTGGGTATTCTTTTCAAACACCGAGCTACGTGACCTGCTCTTTGCAAGCGCGCCGTGTTTGTCTCTTAAGCTTTTTCCTGTTGGGTGCCTGGAGAACAGGGACAGTATGAGGAAAGCTATACCTTGCCCTCCTCTCACTTCCCCCCAGCTCGCTCAGAAAACACAACTTGATAAGCACAAACTCTGCAGGCAAACTAAAAACCTGTGTGTGTGTGTGTGACAGGGAGTTTGTGTGTGTGTGTTTAAGTGCAACAACATGATTATACAACATTTAGCTTGCAGTTAAGAAAAAATGTAGTTACAGTTTAATGTAATCTTACACAAAGAGGAAGGATGCCAATCAGTACCAAACAGCTGTAACTGTGACAGATGTCTTAACCAAGACAGAGCTGACACTTCCAGCAATAGTACGACCTTTGTGATAACTATACTGAGTTGCCAAATATGAAGTCCGTTAAACTCCCTGTGACAACAGAAAACAGCTGGCTGCAGCAGTAATGATTTAGGTGGGTCGTTGTTAAAGGATATGGGCTAAAAGTATAGCAGTGATCGGTCGGCCCATCGCTTCAGTCCTGTCTAAAATATCTCATGGTTCCCAGAGGATGAACCTTGCTGATGTTGGAGATCCCTTTATATTTCCTCTGCTGTCACACCAGCAGGTTAAAAGTTTTCACTTCCTGTAATATATATCAAAAAATCTGCAAGATGCATTGGCGCAACATATTGTTCCAACATATAGGGATGGCCGATATGGCCAAAATCTTCAATCATGGATGTGCAATTCTACATCACAGTGACGTTATATAATCACGATACAGTTATTGTTTCTGGGAATTCAAGTAAGAACTGCCTCACATGATACAATACTTTATGACTTGAATTCAAAACTAAACTCAAATTCTTTCAAAATGGAGCTTTGTGGTCCCTGAGAACAATCATTTGTTAAAAAAGTCACTGAGGCTAACCGGTGCAAATAAACATGCAAAGCCACCGCGATTTAAAAATCACACACATTTGTATTTCAGAGTATACAAAATGGAAAAAGACTTCTATCCATTTTTATCCTGCAGGATTTGCTAATCTTCATTTAAAAAAATTTACAAACAAATATAAGCTGCAGTGTGTAAATGTCCTTTAATCATGTAGCCTAAGTAAAGTTCTTTCTCATCGTGGAATTAATAGTTCTACCTCACCTTGAGCTGGTCGGGATGCCTCTAGCTGCTCCGTATTTGCTGACTTTTCACACATATTTCGACCGTTGCGTGGCATATGATATCGCCCAACCTTTCTGATTCAACCAATCCAATGGTGCCCCAACCTCTGTGACAGCAAGATGCTAATTTGTAGGGTTGGTTGGTTAGTTTGTCCACTCAGGTTACTTCAAAGCATACTTTCTATTCTATTTGAATCTGTTATTTATGAATGATTATAATGACGCAGCAGCAGAGCTTCATCCCTGCCGAGGCCTCTGTAACAGCTCCAACTATACCTGCAAACATGAGGTGTTGCTGCTGTGGCTTTCCCACAATAATTACTCAGTGGGAAGGTTTCTGCACTCTAGAAGATAAATAGACCACTTTTTAGCAGTGGCGGGCCGTGGATTTTATACCTGGGCCTTCAGTGCTGTTTGACACTTCTAATAACCTCATTATGACGTCACAGCTACGGGTTATTATTTGTTTCGTGTAAAAGCCGCATATTCACATAACACTGCAACATTTGACAAATGAAATAAAATGTGCAGATACATGAATACGAGCATGACGGGACTCTGCGTCATTAACGGACAATATAGTCAAACGAAGTTCACTTACCAAATGCTGTCTATGCTGACAAAGAGTTTAATCCCAGTACATCAGTTCCAGTAAGAAGTCCAACCGGATCCGCCGCCGGTCGGTTGTCCGTGGTCCGCCGCTGTTCGGTGGTCGCCTTAGACCGCGTTCGGCGGTCGTCTTCGGCCGTGGACCGGCGAAGGGCGGGCCGCGGTTGTGAGTTGTAGATCCACTCGCATCTCTCCAAAAGTACCGACGCTCAGTTAAAATGAAACACATTCACAGCCATAACATGTGCAACGCTTCTGACGCTGCATACAAATCCTTTTCCTGGCTGGTCAGGCTGCTAGCTGTGGAGTCGTTTCTTACTGTCCAGTTTGTTCAGAAATGTCCTTCTTGAGAAAAGCGTTCCCAGTAACTCAGCCACTAAATCCGTTTCTCCTCCTTCCGCCATTTCATATTAAAAAAACAAAGCTAGGTAAAATGTCTTTCAAATATTTCCATTTGAACTCTGTCTGCTACAAAGCTCTGCTAGCAATCATGTTTCGCGGGCACATAGTCACGTGCCCGCCCACTGACCAATCACAGCACACTCTGCACCTTGCTGGCAGAGAGGCATCTGGACTCTGAGCTGACGTAACTAGGCCTGCAAACTGCTCTGGTGGGGCCATGAATCCCAAACTAAAGATCTGATTGGTTGAATCAACAATATCGTCCCCATTCAATTTAAACTGCACATGGCAGCACTGGGTGAGTCTGCAGGCTGGGGCCTCTCTTCTTACTAGAGACACAGAGGTGAAATCTGATTGGATAAAAGCTCTACTTAAAACAAGCTGCACTGGAAGCAGAGCAACTGAGGAGCACAGTAGCTGTGCAATGAGAAAATAAGATAATGTGAAAAATATTTTTATAAATTATAATACATATAAGAAAAAATTAAATGTATTTAAGAAAAAACATTAAATTATAAAATAGCTATAACTTTGTGATTCTGTTTAGGCCAGCAGAGAAGGCTTTGCAGGCCCTGACGGCCCGCCACTGCTTTTTAGTACTGGGCAATCATTTTAGGGAGCTTCTCTATAAATATTTTACAACAAGTTTGCTGATATGGGAGCAAATATTTCTCATCTTTTCAGTGATAAAATATTCAACTTTACTTCAGCACCTTGCATCCAAACACTGAGGCGGGAGAGATATTGCTGCCTGAGATAAAAGCTAGGATTTGTACCATGGATAATAGTCAATCCATCAAAATACCTTCCAACAACATTTCCCTCAATCCACTGATGCCTTCAAATAAAAAGGGTATTACTTCCTCTGCTTGTGTTGGCGCTGGTTTGACTCAGGACGATCTTAATAGTCCCATTAGTGAAAGCAATAGTGTGTACATTCATGGCCTGCTCTCTCACACACGGGGCCTCGAGCATATTTCACACACCATTTGTGAAACTATACACACACACTGCTGACCCAGAGGTTGGCCTGTCTGACGACCGTATATGGAACGCCACTTCTGGCTCAATGAGAAAATGACTCAATAACTTTGATGTTACAGCATAGCGAGAAGGAGGAACGAGCTAAAAGGGAAACTAAAAATAGAACTTGTCTGGAAAATCCATGAAGGAGTCCAACCTTTGTTTGAGATCGTGTTCAATGAGATTACATCACCTCAAAGCCGTTTAAGCAGGCCAATAGCGAGCAAATAGTATTAATAAGAGGTTATCATTGTAATCAGACAACATGATCTGGAAATCATAACAGCGTGGCTTTTTTGTTGTTGTTTTTTTGGGAAGATGATGTCATTTTTTACAGTTTCTAAAAATGTCCAAAAGGAAGTGGTCCACTCCCCTGTGGAGACACATGGTTTTATTCTCAGGGTAGAGGAGAGAGCGCCAGAATAGAAATAAATGTAACGGAGAGACAGAAGAGGGTTAGGAGAGCTCAGGTTGTCTTTGAACAAAATGTGACAACAGGGCGACTTCAGCCTTTTCCTTGATGCCATGGCAACATGCTCCGTGCGTTAGGAAAAGCAGCTGGACTCAGGTGTAGAAAACTAGAACCATATTCAAGTCCAAAAACCTGTCTGTGTGTGTGTGTGCCTGCATTGATGCAAAACATCAAACACCAGCAGCGGTGTCAAATGAGCAAGAGGACTGAGTAATTCAAGGAATTAACATTTCATTAGCAGCAAGCTCCTGAGCTCTACTGCTGTTACAGTCACGAGGATGAAACATCCATATATATGACAAAACACAACCGATAGGGGCGGCTGAACACGGTAATTATGTAATTCAAGGGCTGAAACGGGTTTAAGCAATGAGGTAACACGTTTCATTTCAGTGTCATAAAGTTATTTTCCTGAACTCTTCTCATCTTTCGGTTTTTTACTTGCGTGATTTTCTTTTTATATTCGTACGCAAATTGTTGGAGGGAGCCTGAGATCTGACTCTCTGTAAAAAAACTGCAGGCTCTGAACCACGGTAGCTCACACTGTGGTGCGGCACAGGGATCCCAACTGTATGTAAATTTGGCAGGTGGTGTACTTTATGAAAATCTAGAAAGACATTTTTTACCACGAATAAAATGACCAATTTCCACCCCAGTAGTGACTCTGCTTACACATGCCGGAGAGAGAGAGAGAGAGAGAGAGAGAGAGAGAGAGAGAGAGAGAGAGAGAGAGAGAGAGAGAGAGAGAGAGAGAGAGAGAGAGAGAGAGAGAGAGAGAGAATACAACATATTCTTCTAAAACTCTCCATCGAGATCTGTTGTCCTAAATGTGAGGGGCTTTGGCAACGAGCACAGAGGTAAAAAATGTGTCCTTTTTGAAAAATATCTCTTTCTCTGTGAAAATCCAGAGTGCCTCCAGAAGATGTTATGAACCCAAGAAAGGATGGCGTTTAGTTCCCCCTCACTGAGACAAAGACAGTGTTTAAGTCTTTACGCCGGCCTGCTGTTGGTTAAAGAATTGGTACTGTTGGTTTATAAAGCACCGAATGGTTTATTTCTGATCTTCTGCTACATTAGGAACAATCAGGACGTCTCAGGTCGTCTGGTGCAGGTCTGCTTTCTGTTGAAGCCAAACATGGAGAAGCAGCGTTCAGTGTTTATGCTCCATATATCTGGAACAAACACACTTATTTTGAATCGAGGCTGAACACTTTTATTAAATCGTTTCTTACGCTGTAACTTTTATTCTATTTTGGCTTGTTTTTATTTTCCATTCTCTTAGATTTTTACAGTTTTTAAATTGCATTTAAATGTCCTTCTATGACGTGTTTCTTTTGCACTTTGTCTCCGAGCTTTTCATGTTTCATGTGAAGCGCTTTGTAAATAAACACAAGTGCACCACACTAGCTGGCCCTGCATCCCCAGCGATGTGGTCGGGGTATATTAAATTAATCTGGACTACACTTTGCAACAACACAAAGAGACGGTCTTGTTTGTCACATAGGAATAGAACGGAGGGATTTCATCAAAGGCTAAAGTAATATGGATGTGGAATGGATGTATACCGAAATGGTGCGAGGTATTAAAAACAACCTAAAGCGCAGAAAGAAACATAGAGAAAGACGTAACAATGCGTTGCTAATCCCTTCGGACACCAGCCCGGGCAGTGTGGGTGTATGGACGAGACACGCTTGCTCATTCGCTCATCTGCTCCACAAAAACAAAAAACTGGGTTGCGGCTGCAACATGTTGTCTTCCTACCATACTTGCTGTGGCGTATACTCCTACAAGTAGCCCCCTCCTCGTATTCACCCTCCTTCTTGCAGCAGACCGGCTGTCACGGTTTCCAGCCCCCTCATTACCGATCCTCTCTCATGTAACTGTCGCTCCAAGAAGCTTTCATCCTTTCATCCTACCTCTCCTCTACCGCACACTGGGTGGCAAACTGGGACATTACATAAAGACAATGTGGGCCCAGCTCGTGTGTGTTTGTGTATTCACCTGCAACAGAAAAAGAGGTTTATGAATGTAATATATTACCAATCCTGTGGCTAAGTGGAGAGCAGGGCCGTCCTTCAATCAGAGAATTGGTGGTTCGATCCCCGGCTCCACTAGTCGCATGTCGATGTGTCCTTGAGCAAGACACTTAACTCCAAAATTGCTCCCGTAGCTGTGCCTACGTGTATGAATGTGCTAGAATCTGAATTCTAGTGACAATTTGTTTCTATTCGTGGGTCAGACAATATTTGCCACTTCTTTTGAGACGTCTCTCCATAAGATTCTTAATGCTGCTCTGTCTGCACCTCTCTATCAGGACAGCGTGATTTATTACTGCCACTTATTAATATGCTTTCAAGCCTGCTAGAACCATGTGTTCAACCAAGATACGTCAAAGGTCTTCAGTGAATGTTTGCCGATGACATTACCGACACCCAGGCGTTCATACTTAAAATAACAGGCATTCTAGGTCCCTAATAGAAATCCCTCTGAAGTCAAATGCACATGCAAGTCTTCCCACTTGTGCCGGGCGTTCCAGCCACGACTCAGCATTCTCACATAGCGGGGGAAGCCCTGTGTAATTCAGGGCACGCCGAGGTGTGAAGCCAAAGCCTGTCAGTGAAGCTTAGCAACTCTCCCAAACTCAACCTGCAGCCATACGATGCCCCCCCCCCCCCTTCTGACAATCCCCTGGCCTTGGTTTAGGTTGTCGCTGTGTAGCCGGTGAGGTAATGGAGTGTGTGGGTTAAGGGTGCTACATTGCATACACCTTTCAGCACTTCAGATTAAAACATTTTGAGAAAGAAGAAGGAATAATTACAGTATGCACTTTATTTTCAAACGACATTGTGAGAAGTGCATTTTAGTAAAAGAGTGTTCAGTGACACAATAAGAATACAATACGCACTTTATTTTCATAGAATTTTGGGCATTTCAGTTCAGTGTGTTCACTGCTCAGTGACTATGTGCAATGCAAATGCTTTTTGAAGTAGTTTTGAAGCAATTTGTCCGCTGAGTTATCAATATAATGTGTTGATGATGGTCATAATAGACTATCCAGGTGGTACACAGCATAAAAGAAAAGAAAAGAGTATTTTCTGTGCATTCTGTTCTTCTTTGTGTATTAGTCTATCTCAGTCTATGTACGGCATGGAGACCAAGTAGGCCTCAGAGTGATACTCAGCAGCTGTTTTAGAAGATTACGCACACACACACACACTCACACACACACACAATGTTAGCAACAGCAACGAGTGAAAACAAGCACAGTTAACTTTTCTCTGCCACTGATCGTTTATCATGGAGGGAAATATCAAAGTGCATTTCATACAGGCAGATTGTTTCACGTCTAGTAACTATACAAAGTCTCACAAAGAATTGGGCTAATTCTATCATACCCCCGGTTTGGACACAACGGACTTTTGGTCAATCTTTGGCTAAATTTAAATTTTTTGAATGTGAACCCCACACTGTGCCATGCTGTATATATTCCGCTTGAAGCCACATATGGAGCAGGCAGAGGGACATGCAGAGACAAAGAGAGATCACTGTGAAATGCCACAGCTGCTGCCCATTAAGGCAGTCCATACATGGATGCACCGTGGTATGTTGCCCACTGGGGTAGATGTTCCATACTGCCTTGCAGCACCTGGGTGATGTTAACAGAAGACAATTTCCACTTGTATTTGACAACAACGTCATTTACTTTGACCTCTGACTCTATACAAAGTGTATCTGTGGGATGCCGGCGCCCCTTTTCTAAAAAGAGTTGCTTTCTCACAGATCCCAAATCACGCTATCGTCACATTTCCCAAATGATTGTCTTGCGAGTCCCACAGGTCCTCTCACATGTTGGAGCATGGGTTGCAAATACAGCGGGCGTTTCAATTAGTTAAACGTGTCAAAATGAATGCGAGAGAAAAGGATATGTTGGAGGTTTTAGCTTGCATCTTGCTTCAAATTTGGTGAAACTGGCCGAAGATGTGAGCTCTTTAGTAAGCTCTTTAGATCCGAATCCTATAGCTGATTTTCACACAGCCAAATAAAAGACATTTATTTTTAAAAACCTGCAATAAAAATGTATTTTGGGCCATTTGGAGGCAGTGAAAACAAGCTGTAAACACGACACTGACATACAAGCTGATATGACGAAGGCAAACGGTTGCATCTAAACAAGAGACTTGTCCTGTGTGTGTTTGATGTACGTCCAACATTCTCTCTCCTTTTAGCTCTGTTTTGCTTTCCACAAACTTCTGGAACATATCGGACTCTTTATCTGCTAAACACTGACGGTTCTAGGAATCTTTAACTGGGGAGGCCCAGTTTTCCACTGAAAAGCTGTGTCCTGCTAGTGCTTGCACGTGTTTGTGTTGTTGCAGAGAGTGGAGTTTTGTTCCTTTAAAAGGAAAAGCAGCATTGCACGGCATTAACCATAAAGCACTTAAATGCTTCTGATGTGTATTTTAATGTTTGCTGGTGTAACGGACCGATGCTGATCTGTGGTCCGTACGGATCCCCCTTGGTTGTGGACAATAAAGTTTTACTGATGATCGTTATCGACCAATATTCAGTAAAACTTTACGATCGGGACATCTATTTGCAGATCCCTGATAATGTTACGTTGTGAACATGAAATCTGTGTTATAATTGACTGGAGGAGAGCCAGTAACACTAGAAATTTCAAAATCAGGCCCTGAAGCCCATCACCAGATTGTTAGTCACTGGCAGTTAGCCTCTGTCTTTCTCTCTGATCTTCATTGATGGAAGTCATGCCAGACAGAGAGACAGACACAGAGTTATAACAACCATCTGGTGCGTACAGCTGACATATGAATGAGAGGCTGCAGAGGGATGTGGCTCACCAGGCATTTCAACACATGGGTATCCTTTAAAAGAAATATGATCAGCTGTAAGAAGATGATTGTGTAAGAACAACAAGAGCTAAACCGAGTGGATCAAAAACTCACAACAGAGCCGTGAGTCTTCGGTCTACATGAATCCGTAGAGCTAATAGGAGGCTTAACTTCACTGTCCAGGCAATTCATTAGCACTTCATTGTGACTGTACTGCCAACAGGGTACAACTGTACTCTGTTGCGACAGACAGACTGGTGTAACACTTGCACTCAGTGACTGCCTTTCATTTCTCCCTTAAATAAAATCATTAGAAAGAAATAGAAAAAGTCAATTTATAATTATATACAAATACATTTGTTCCAGAGAGAGACTCTCTTATTTCACACTGAAAAATATTGAAGAGAGGTGAAAAAGGCTGAGGTGTGTATTGTACTCTTCACCACAATGATACAAATACATAGCTCAAGCCACCAGAGCCTGTGTGTGTTGCAGACTGTACAGGTTTCAGTTAAGTTAATGTCAGCCATTGTTAGGATCTGACACACCAGACAGGCTGCTGTGTACAGCTGTGATGACTCACAGGTCAGAGAAAGGCATCCGACCAGTCACGTGGCCAGATGTCCTCAGTCAGTCATGTGTGGACTGCAGGCTCGCTGTGACTCACCCGACATGACGGGTAGGTAATCCCTCCATACACTATCGGAGCCCCGGTGCTCCCTACTGAACAATTTAGGAGCAGGGATCACCACTTAATCAATCCTAAATGTTCCAGGTTAACGTTATAGCTGATAAAGCTTAAATTACAAAGTGATGTTTTGTTTTAAAAGAAATTAAAGTGAAGTAGCACTTTGAGAGAACTGAAATTACTGCTGTATTCCACCGCCAACATGTCACGTTACAGTTCACATCCATGTCTGGTCAAAATACCATCACTTCATCATTTTATCCTATTAGACATTTGTGTGATATTGTCACAATTAGTATGTGAATTCTTGAGTTTGGAGAGGTCACAGTGACCTTGGACCACCAAAATCTAATCAGTTCATTCTTGATTCCAGGTGGACCTTTGTGCCAAATTCCTGAGATATCACGTTCCAGAGAGTGGACAACCTCAGTGAACAAAACATAATGGCTCAGGCACAGAGGCATACAAATAATCCTCAACTACTTAAAGTAATGACTATAAGTGTAATAAAAAATGTACCTTTTGGTAAGTAAAACTGGACCAACTGTGAAGGATAAAAATGACAAATGAAATGAAAATGTGACTAAATCTAAATAAAGAGGCCAAAATGAAATTATTTTTTCATTAAATCAAATGGACTGGTCAGGGACAGTGTACACAAATAAATACAAATATGGTCACTTCTGTTCATTGGTTTTTCACAACATAGCAACGGCCGTAATCCAAGATGTCAGGGCTTCTAAACGGCAGGCCACAAAGCAATGGGTGACGTCACGATGACTACGCCCACTTCTTATATTTACAGTCTACGGTACTGAGGGTGGGAGGGCTGCTGGGATATTTGTCTCTGCGCTGGTACCTTAAAGATATTTCATGTAGGGCATGCCTCCATATTTGATATTAAAGTGGGATATTTGTCTTCTTCACGGGATATCATGGAAAATGTTAGCAAGAGGGGGCACATACTGTATCATGTGACCGTGACATCGTAGGTTCAGATCTGATGTTGTCCCCCCTCAGCCTCTCCAGTCTCCACGTTTAAAATGAACATCACAAAATGAATAATATCAGCCAGTAATTTGTTGGACGCTCGTATAACGAACAGGGGGCTGGGTTAGCAGTGATATACGTAGATGTGTCCTTGGATTCGACGAGGAATGCCAACAATTCGTGCTGTCCATCCTGGGAAAACTGAAGGACAAGCATGGACAGTGGTTCCCACACTGTGTCCCTGTTTGATAAGGAAGAGGAGCCCAAGAAAAGCAAACAACCAACCCAAAGTGATGCTGCGCTGTCGGCCCCGGCTGAATTCCTTCATGTCCGCTGTGCCGTTACAGCGTGTCTACTGCTCTCATCCTGCTTACTGCCGACATTGTTGGCCTTTCACTTCATACTTTATAGCAAACGTCACGATTCTAGATTCAATCCGGATTCAAGAATTTTAACCTGCCCTGGTTCTGGTGTTTTCAGTCTTTAAAAAACAAATGTTAAGAAGATGGTAAGCAGGGTGAGAGGAGCCTTGAGAACCTTGTGTGATGTCGCGGATCGCAATACAATGTTGTTTATTTAATAGTTTATAATAGTTTTATCTATCCTTCATTTATGCAGTGGGACCTGATAATTATCATGTTTAGGATTATTTGATTGTTTGAAGCACATTCTGATGATTATTGAGAGCGTATCATGAATCAATGAATTTGACCAGGACTATCGTTACATAAAGTTATGATGACATGTTTACTCTTGATCCCAGCACGATTAAATTGCATCATAACCTCCCCTGATATGGACATGGTTTTGTAATTGACTTTATTTGAAGTAGTCAAGTGTAGTTAATCATACTTTCTTTGTATAGTATAATTGTTGGTAACATGTGTTTGTAGTTATCCAGGTGAAGCTGTATAAATGCTGGGTCACATTTATAATCCCTACAGTGTGTCATGGTTCTGGAAAAACTCCAGAGGGAATATCTCCACAGCGGGCATCCTAATCAAATACCTAAACCACGTCAAATGTTCAATAGCATGTGGACAAATTCAAATCCAGTATTAAACCCATTTACTTTGAATCCTTTAGAATTTCTTATCAAAATCTCATTAGGTTTACCTTTCAACATTCTGACAACTTTCAAGTGACCAAAGGATAAATCATCTACAACTGAAATATGTTGAATGACCTTTTGTTGTCAGAAACACGACCGTTTTTACTGTTTACAGCCTTCTACCTGATATGAGATGAGCAGCATGTTGTTCATTATATGGACCTACATTCATTCATTCAACAGCTGTAGCATACTGGAGCTCACAAGCTGAGCTCAAAGTGCAGATTCAGAACTATGACGGTGACGAGATTAATATCTATCTGATATGAAACAATCAAATTGACATGAGCTGAAGAGTCAACACTCGCAGTAGTACAGTGGTGTCAGAGTGATGCGTCTTCATAAACAGAACCAGCAGCAGGGAGCACATTGACCAGACAACAGGGAAACTTTGAGCCGTTACGAGTGATCACCTCTTGTCACGTCATTTCACCAGTGATGGCGACAGTCGGCTAATAAAACTCAAGCCTGCCACCACCTGTGTGTTTTACATTGCTCCTTGCTAATGTGAGGAGAGAGAAAAGTTTGATAAGAGATTCATTAGCAGCTGAGATAAACAAATCCAAATGCTTTTCCAAAATGAAACTGACTAAACCACTGGAGAAACAGACACAGTACATCTACTCCGATACTGTCAAATCTAGTGGAACTGGTCCTGAGCTGAAGTAAACCGGCTTCTTAAACAACAGTTAACTAAGTAGTGAGGCAGTCAGAACAATCTCCTCTGTAATCCACCAAGCAGTGAATTAGAAAGCTTTTCCAACCCATAATCTGAGACCACAGTGTTGACAAAGCTTTCACTAACAAATGCACTGTGTCATGATAAGTGTGCGCTCACAGAAACAGCAACGTGATGAAATGAAGTATGGGCAGATTAGTAATTCTACCGGACCGATTAGTGGTTAACCTAGGTGTGTACATCCGCGGACAGACAGACAGGTGCACGCATGCACTCACACGTTTAAACACATATCCTCCTTCCAGGCGTAACAACCACTATAATTCTTGTAGTTCTGTCACTCACCAGGTGGAGCAGCCCAGGTGAGTGGTTTCAGACTGCTGGGTCACTCCGTCTAGAGTTCGGGTTCACGGCGTCCTTCCTTGTCCACCAATGACCTGAAAGTTAACAGCACCTGATGAAAGATGAAGACACACATTTTTCAACCTCAGTTTTACTGCCACATTTGAAGTCACACTGGTATTCAAATGACCGGCACATAACCAGTGTGTCTGCACTTACTATGTAATGTGGATATGTGCTGTAGTGTACATGTTTGTGACTCTGCGTGGGTCGGGGTCACCGACCTGCAGACCCAGCAGAAGCATGAGATCCTGGTGTGACTTCAGAGTCCATACATGGGGTCAGAGGACACACCGGCTGAAGGTCAAGCTAGGATGATGTTACTGTACGACCTATCAAAGCTGCTCATACACACACAGACTACTCTACTCCACGCTTACTGAGGCTATTTAGTACTGCTGGCAAAAAAATGACAAGCAGAAGAATTATTTATCACAAGGATCAGAGCTCATCATACACAGCAACGTGAGATCATCAACTGGGTTTGCAATAAAACTAGGGGTGCACAATTAATTAATTTGTACTATGGCCTATTTTCAAAATCGCAGGGTGCAATATTTGCGAAAGGCGAAACGTGTGTCAAACTGTTTAATGTAATATTGTGGTGCTGCAGAAAACATCTTTGTTTAGTACAGATCTCACCCTAATCAATTAAATAATAATTAAACATTATCATTCCCTCTAATATCACTAGAATGTCAGTCAGAGTTGGCGGTGCTGAGAGAAGGTAAGTCTATATGATATCAAACCAGATGTTGCGCAACATTCATGGACTTGCATTCATTTGAATGGCCATTTATGTTTAATCATTTTCAACAACATTTTAAACTACAACAGACTTCCGATTTCAAACAGCAACACGGGCTACTGTGTGTCACAGCAGCCACAGTAACTAATGCACGAGGAGATGTGTGAGATATGTGACCCATAAGCAGAGCATGAGTGTATAATAATGCAGGACAGTGAGGAAGCAGCCATTTCACTCAGGAGCCGAGTGCAGAAGTTCATAGGACACCGCTGTCCCTGTTAACACTGGCTCCAGTCAGCACTGAGGTTCATACACTCTGCTGATAAACTGAGAATTATGCAGTTACAATCACACTAAATGATGTACTTGTACACCATTGAACACCACTGAGTTTAACAAACAGGTTAGCTAGACTGAAAAAGAAGAAGCTTTATTTCTCCATCATAATCCATCCATCCATTATCTGTAACCGCTTATCCTATTCAGGGTCGGGGGGGCTTGGGGGGGTGGAACAGGGCTGACTCCCATCATAATCCCCTCTTGGTAGAATTTGACCAAATGTACCATTAAGCCCCAGCTCCTCCTCCTCTCCGGCCCGCTGATGCTGACTGCAGCTATCAGGAATAGCATCCTGACGATGTGTGCCCCAGATGTTGGCTCATCTGGCTCCCTGTGCATGTGATAAACTGGTGCGAAATCAGCCATCGGGGGAGTGCTACCGCTGACTTCTTGTCATTGATCTCCACAAAAAACACCTCCTTAACACTGCGACCAGACGTTCTGCACGTATTTAGCATATCAGACACGTGTTCACACTGGCGCACATTTTTAGAGACGTGCTGAAAAACTGTTTCTGACAGTTGAGGGAAATTGATGATCACAACCTGAGCATGTTAAACCACAACTCTACGCTCCGCTTGTCCATAGTGGTGTAGGCAGTATCCTCAGTAAATGATCATGCAAATATATAAAAGTAATATTCCCACCAGATCCATAACACTGACTGTAACTTCTATCTACCAGAGGTGTAAACATGCATTTCAGTTACTCAACTCACTGACTGGTTGGCTGATAGAAAACAAATAAACTGGTTTACCATCGAAGATAGAAGTGAAAAAGACAAATGTTTGCATCTCAAAAGTGAAGATTGCTGCTCACCTTGTATCTCATCTCACATCATGGTAAACTGAATAATTGTGTCATTGTGTGCTCAACGAACTTAAAACAAGCTTTTAAAAAAATATATGTATTTATGGATGTTTTATTGGCCAATTAATTCATTAATTGAGAAATTAATAAACAGATTAATTGATAACGATAAATAAAATTATATTAAAAATACTTAAACCTAACCTTTTCCCTTCATAGACTCCACATGTAGCCTTAATGTGCGGCAATAGTGCAACCGATACTGGATTTTAGAGGAGTTAAAAATCCAATACAACATAAACATTCCTGATCCTTTAGAATTTGTATTTTATTTGAATTCTTTTAAGAATTGTGACCAAGTTGCATAATAAGCGGGACATTTTACAGTTGCTCTCTGGTGGACAAACAATATAATGGTGAGGCATCTCTGTAATGCAGTGATTTGCAAAATCTCTGAAAGGGAAGTATTTACCCAGACTGCACTTCAGCTTACACGCGGTTATGAAAATGGGTCCGTGGTCCTGATGCTCTGCAGCAACATTATCATTGTTTACTTGCTTTAAGTTACAACATGAGGACATGGATGACTCGTCTCAACGTTCACTGTCCAACCGTTATCTCGCCAGCACACAGCTGTGATTGTGACACATCGTCACAGACGTGTCTGTGTGTGATCTCTTGAGAAACCTCTCTCTGCTCTGCACATGGAAACAAATACATAAACAAGACATCTCCAATTCAACCTAAATTCCTCAGAGCTGTCTGCCTGAGGCACAGGAAACAAGTTTGTGTGGTAACAGGTTCTGTTGCGTTAGTTTGTATCCGCCCCAAAACACAACCTGCGGAAATCTTCGGCGCATTTTGTAAATACGCAACAATGAGAGCGTAATAATATGGTGATAAGCGTGGCACGCGGTAATAAGCGCACGCGGAACATCGGAAACCTTGTGGCATCCACACGGAGCCAGAGAAAGAAGAGCGTCTCTACCGTTACTACACAAAGCTCAACTAGCATAGCAAGCTAACATGCTACGGTCTTTTGGACGCGTCGAGGCAGAGCAACACAAGGCATGCTGAGTATACTAAAAAGAGGTAACATTGGCGTTAGCTAGCTAAACGTCTTAGAAATGCTAGTATACGTGTAAGTATGTTTTACGAGACTTCTTTCATTGTAACATAGGTAAAGAAGATGTAGTAACGTTACGTTACATGTTAGTGACTTAACCACAACGTAACAACGTTTTCTTGAGTCTAAATGAGGGTCCGTAAGAAGAAACAAGCCAATAAGAGCTTTAAACGCTGTAACTTGCTAACCTCAAACAGGAGACGTACCACTTAGATTAGAAATGTCACCGAAGGTATCTTCTTCTTTATCTGCCGGTAACGTGCACGGTTGAAGTGAAGAGCGACTCTCGGGAACACATGTATCTCCAACAAGTGTCAGCGAGTATAGAGAGTTAGAGAGTCAAAGATATCGTAAAGTGAAGATGTGCTGCGTGAGAGGGAAACGGGCTCATCTTCCGGCTCTACGAAATAACGCATGCGCCGTCGGACAAGACAAAAAGTTTGCCTTTAGACATTTATAAAGAAAACATGACACGAATGGTAGTTGATTTCATCAAAAATTTACATTTTCATTTATTCTCCATCCTGGAAGCAACATGTGAAATCCACGTATCGTACATTTGTGGTATCCGAAAAAAAGAGCAGAGTGTGAGTTCTGTCTTAATCTCTTATCTTGCCACCTCGAGCGTAATTTAATTACAATTTCTTTATGGGACTCTGCCGCCATCTAGCGGACAACCAGAGAAGGTTCGCCTATAGTGAGTTAATCTCTTTTGACTGAATTGCAGTTGCATTCATCACAAGCACTACAAAACTGTAACATATAATTGTAGTAAGTTCTCATAAATCACAAGTAAATATAAAAATGCCATATGTCATACATTGGAAAACAAGAAGACTCACACATAGTTAAAAATGACCATCGAGTTGAATTAACACTTCTGACTGAGTCTAATCAAAACCCCAATATTCACCAAAAGAAAATGCAGGATTTTGCGATGTATCTGGTGTTTCTGTTATTCAGCATTGAACATGTTTTTATCTGGGAACCACTCCCAGATATGGTTAGATTACTGAATGGACCTGCAGGGCACAGGCCCAGAGGCCCAGGGCCCGTCACAGAGCTCAGTTAAAACACAGGTTTGTCCTGATCATGATATTTTGCTCCTGAGTCTTAATAATATTGAGTAACTAATTCAATATTATATTTAATTTATCTATCATTTCATTTCATAAGCTTGGGGGGCTTTTACATTTACTTTATTGTATTTGCACACAAAAACCCCATAAAATCCAGATAATCATTCCTCTAACTAAGGAGGAAAACAAACAATGATAAAAAAGGGGGGAAAAAATCAAACCATGCAAACATAATTAAGAAAAATACAACAAAAAATAAACTACATCAGGGAGCACACAAATTGTCCGTCTGTTCATCTTCAAAGTGAAACTTACCTTTTGATCACCAGAAGTGATGTTATTGATACGTACAAACACATCTTTTCTTTCAACAGGTGAAGATTGATCATTTCTGGGCTTTTACCGCCAGATGTGCCGAGAGCTTCACTTCTCTCCAGCTGTCATGGTGTTGTGCTTTACACCAGCAGGTGGGGATCAAGTGCTGTGCTTTACGGTACGTCCCCATTTTCTACATGCTACTTCATCTCATGCAAGTTAAACCTGCCAAGAAGATTGAGCCCCTTCATTGAATTGCATCCGTCCTGTTCTGCAAACATTTCTCTGTGCATACATACAGTCAGTTAAAAGCTAAAAGGCCGAAGACCACACATATCAAGGAAGTTGTATCAATTGTATCGCATATGTGTGTGTGTGTGTGTGTGTGTGTGTGTGTATTAGAGGCGTTTTGGTCCTCAGATATGTGGCTGTGTTTTTATGTTGGTAAACGCAGGTTACCTCGTGTAACCCCTGCCTCTGTTTAGATCAAAATAATGATGCTTATTAATCTTCTGGCACTTTTTCAAACCTCACTGCGACTGGATCTCACGTATACATTTGTCACCCCCCCACCCACCCCCCCCCTTCCTCACCCATGCATCAGTCAGATCTGTCTATAAATCTGCTCTCACTTTAATGAGTAGAGAGGTAATCAACAAGAAGTGATGCCAGGCGTGGCAATAAATTCTGCAGGAATGCTAATTGGGGTTTTGAAGGGTCAGAGGACTGTGCCCGAGACATAAAGCACCCTGTCACATGCTTCTCTCACAATGTGCTTTTCATCTCACGCACCAATGTTTGTTCCATTAGGGCACTGAATCAATCAACGTTAATAGATTTTAGCATTAAAAAAAAATATATTCTTTTATATGTTTCTTTGGTTTAAAGGCTGCTTGTATTTTCATATCTGATCTTATTCTTCATTCTTATAGAAAGCATAACAAATAGTTATCATGGAACATATCTGTGATGCTTAATGGTTTAATTGAAACATTGAGAAAATGTGGAGAAAAGCTCTGCCGGATGTGGTGGAAGAAATGTAAAGATTTCATCATCTATTGTGCCGGGCCACAACAAATCCACCTTTTGTTCGGCTGAATCTTAATTACGGTTAATCACAATTAACCAGCCAATAAAGTAGATGGAATTAATGGACAATCGGGGGGCCAAATGACCATTCTTTACCCTAACAAAAACCCAAAGAATGGAGGCAGAGACAGTTCTATAAAAAGCAGGGCTTGGTGATCAGAGGAGAGCCTCCAAATGGCCCCCAAAAAAACAAAAGAAATGTGTCCGGAGGGGAGGATTACATTTATCGGGGCTGCAGAGCCGCCGTGCAGACAGAGACGGGATCACAGAGGGATAACTCACAGAGAGCAGGCTTAGCGGAAAGAAGCCGAGGCAATCTGAGGAATAAAAAGAGCAAATGCATGAAATAGGACAAAAAGTTTTTTTCTTTTAATTATTATTATTTCCGGTTGTATTTTGGAACATGAAATTGCTAATTATGTCAACAATGATTCCGTAAAATTGTTATCTCCAGAAAAGATTTGCCGGGCTTTTTTTTTCCTTCTTTCTTTTTTACTGCGTGCAGCATTTTAAAATGAATTAATTAGGCGATCACTGCAATTACTGTTTATATTGTTGTTAATGAGCCCAAAGGCAAGCGAGCTGCACTCATCCAAATTATACTCACGAGGCACGGAGCCAAGAAAAGGTCTCAAACCGCAGTGTTAAACATTCCCAGAGTCACACTGGAACCTTCCATTTCCTCTTCACAACACATCTTTCCCATTAATCTAAATACAAGAAATACAGCTTCTAAACTTCTTGTCTTAAATGTTGTAAGTCCAACACAGCACCGCTGACCTGCCACAGTTTAATATGTGCATAAAGCACAGACCTCAGATCACAATCACTCTGTCACTTTGCTAATTTTGACCATTTCACGTTCCACTTTGTCAGGCATCTATCCATCTCAGCTTTATTCCCCCCGTCTGCCAAAATCAGTCTGGCATTTACTGTCTGCATCCGGAAAAGCACAATAGCTGAGCGCTATAATGGAAAGGTCTTATTGTAAATATGATAATTCCATCAGGTGCTGTAATCGGGTTTCTGAGTGAGTGACACGCACAGATCCCTGCTGCCGGAGAAATGCCGTCCTTTTGTTTATTATTGGGGAAAATGTCAAAGCTGTGGAGTTAAACAGTACAGCGGTATCACAGAGTCTGCAAGCAGGTCGAAGCACTTTCACCCCACAGTCACACACATTAGAGCAGACAGCGTGTGGATGAACGGATAATGCTTCTTTCTTTCCTTCTTTCCATATTTCCTTCTTTCTTTCGTGCATCACTTTAATACGTGGTGTAAATAGGTATGAAAATGACCTTATGGTAACACTTTCTATGTCTATAATGCATTATAAACATTCTTAAAATGAATTATTATGTATAATTACAGTTAGAAGCACCCATAAGTGTGCATAATACTTCATAACAACACATCATAAAACATCGTATGCCAACTTATAAGGTCAAAGATCAAACTATTTGATAGAATTGCTGGTCGACCATAGTGTGTTATTATATTATAATTCCCCTAGTTGTAACATATTCTCATATTCTACATTATAATATTTTTTATAATGTATTATAGCCACTGTCATAATGCCCTATAATGAGAAACTATAAAGTGGCCGTTGTTTGCGTTAAGTATTGTGAAAGAACAACACACAAAACATCGTAAACTTAATTTTCACTTCGTCAAGTAAAGACATAAATCACCCTCATCCTGCTCTGCTCATGCTCTCAGTGAATCTGTGAATGTGGTCCATAGAATCTCATACAAAACGTCCACAACCCAAAGTTCATCAACTGAAGATACACATCGAGCAATTGATCCACTTCAGCCTTATGCACATGGTGTGTGTGTGTGTGTGTGTGTGTGTGTGTGTGTGTGTGTGCGAGACAGAGAGACAATGAGAAAGAGAAAGAGAATATGTTACACTTGTGTTTCTTCATCCAGAGTTGATGAAGCCGTCCTGCTTCCTGCTGTGAAAGAACAACAGCAACAAGAAGAAACGTGCCGAGAAAAGATCTTTCCGTCGCCTTGGTAACCACCATGCAACCCCCTGCTTCGGATACACACAACACAGACTACACACAGACACACAAAAGAACACAAGTTGTCTGTAGATAGTGACGGCCGCTCTGAGGCTGACGGAAGTGTTGTAAAAAACGTGCATGAAAGCAACAATCTGCATGAAAGTGATTCAAACCGCAGACATTAGAGTCATTAATCATTAATCAGACGCTTTGATCCACAGTTCAGACTGGAGCACAACTCTACACCGTAGGCTCAGCTACAGGAGCACTGTCAGGGTTAAGTATCTTGCTCAAGGACACATTGACACGCAACTAGTGGAACCTGAGCTAGGCATCGAACCGCCGATCCTCTGGTTGAAGGACGGCTGCTCTCCACTTCGCCACAGTCGCCCACACACCTGACACCTGTTGCACAGTCAGCGGCTGATTGAGAGACAGAAGAAGAAAACAAACGCTTGGATGTTGATGGCTACGCTACTTAGTTTGTGCTCTAGCTGAACACAAGAAGGGAAAATGGCCTCCATTTTTTAAATCCAATAAACAGAAAATTCACTTTCACTCTCATAGTTACAGCTTAAACTCCTGTGTGCTCAAGTCATGGTAAATACAATGTTTACAACTGCATATGAATGTAGATGAACCAATACCAGTGTGTGTGTGTTTGTGTGTGTTTGTGTGAGCAGAAGCTTCAATTGTTAAGTTTAATTGTGTAACATGAACATTGTTGTTTTTTTTCTCTCATTTCTTCCATATTGTGCTCCGTAAAGAATCCCCATCATGCACTGCGAGAGGTTTCTGGTTGTCAGAAACGATGGCACACATGAAGCAGAGTGTGTGCTGCTTTCAGCCGGCAGCGTGAGGAGAAGGCGACGAGCGGAGCTGAACCCGGCCCTGTGTGTTCAGGGTGGGGCCGAGGGCCGAGGGCCGGGCAGCTGCAGCACCGACACCAATCAGCAGCTCTGATTGAGACGCTGCCTCAAAGCCGCTCTGACTGGGACCAGATGGAGCACGGAGCCCTATTTGCAGAGGGTCACGCATGCAATGCATGTAGGAACTCCTGCAGTCTGCACGAAACAGACACACCTAGGACAGGAAAGAAAGAGATCTGTGGCTCTCTCAATTAACATCATCATATTCGTCCACGGCCGACCGGCTGTGTGTGTGTGTGTGTGTGTTTGTCTGCAATGTTTGTCTGCAATTTCACACGGTTTAAGTGACTGAGCGAAAATACTGCACTGCAAGCAGGATTTAAAATCACAGGAAATACTGCACGTGTGCCAGAATGACATTACTCGTGACAATAATAACATGAAGACACTCCAAGCTAACCAAGCTGGTGCAAACAGGAAACACATAAGCGTGAAAAACCTCACATTTACGTCCACAAAGTGACGGGGAAATGGTGAAAGGAAAATGTATCTGAAATGCAGAGGTGCCATTTCATTGTGTGCAATTATTTTCATATTGCATATTAATACATTTCCTTACACTCACCCCACCCCCTCGTCCTCTCAGACGTTTATCTAAATAGATGCTCTCTAATTACTGTGTCTGGCGGCCTTATTATTCTTTGAGGGTGATATTTTCCTGTGATGAAAGGCGGAGAAGGTCAATCTCAACAGAGGACCCATGGGAGAGAGCAGGACGAGCAGAGGCTCTGTTGGTGTTTACCTGTGTGCCATGTGCATTACACTGCAGCGATAGGCGTTAAAGGGACAGTGCGCTCCAAAATCAGAAAGGCACATTTTTCCTCTTACCGGTGGTGCAGTTTATCAATCTAGCAGTACGGAGTATAGATGCATGCTTCGTTCTGCGTAGTGATACAGCTGGCGGGTGTAGTTCGGTAGAAAGAAAATAGTTCCAACATGAAACTGCTCACAACAAGGACTGTGGATTATCTTGAGTAACCGGGTCATGATTTCTGGAAAGAGACATTGCTGTTGAGTTTTAAGCACCACAAGCTGAGTTCCATCTAGTCCCATTATATATTATTATATTATTATATATTATATTATATCGGAGAGAAGGCAGACATCTCTACGGCTAATATGACTTGAACTAGGCAACTCACACCAAAAATATCTAGATTGACAAATAGCGTACAGTATAGAGGGAAAATGATGGATTGAAACTCGAGACCCCCTGAAAGCCTCTATTGCTAAAAATGTAGGGATCTCTAAAATCATAAGACAATTATTTGTTACTTGCAATTGTCACTAAAATAAATACTTCTACTATTTTACTCAAGTTAGATTCTGAATGCAGGGCTTCTACTTAAAACATAGTTATCTTCACCGTTGCTGTTGTTTGCACTGTTGGCACCGTTAGCTGCTAGTTGTCGGCTCAGCTGTCGCCATGTTGAGAGCCGTGCAGAGGCAATCCTTCCATCATAGATGCGTTGTGAAGCAGGAATTCAGCCCCTTTAAGTGAAAGATTCTTCTGAAATCATTTTACATGTGCAGAGGATTTTGCTAACGATAATCTGCTTTGACTAGCTACCACAGTGGGGAATATTCACAGGAAGTTAAAGCTGATTCACCTTAAATAAGTCAAGTGTCCTCCAGAAAAGAATGTGAACGTGATTCCTTTGAGTGTGAGGAAATGATGCACATCTATACTATAAATGAAATAAGGGGAGTTGCCACATCATTCCACATCCTCTGCCCTGTGTATGAAAGAAATTGTTTTTGTGCGCATTTTAGCAGATTAGATAACAGATAAGTACACAAGCATCTGCTGTGTGGGAAGAATAGCTGTGAATTCAGTCTGTTACAGTCACACATTTAGTCTCCATGCTTCCATTTTAAGAATGTCAGTATTAAAGAAATAATTAGCTCCATATTTACAGTTGAAATGCTATTGTTTAACCTCTGCTTCGGCTTTGAACAACCCAGTCATCACATTGTAAAATATGGCAGAGCCGAGACACATTATGAAATTACAATCACAAAAAGGCCAAGAAACCTATTTCTTCTCTGAATATTGTCCCTCAGGAGAACCTACATGTGTGGATTCTGTGCATATTTCTGCAGTGTACATGTTTTTGTTCATGCTTTCATTGAGTGGTCATGCAATTCTTTTTCAAAACAAAGTGCAACATGGAGCAGATTCTTATCGCCTATCTTCATGATTTCCTATGTTAAGAATTTCATATTGCGAGTGGATAAATCTGTGTGGGAAGACAATATGAAGAGAGCACTGTTGCTGTAGATTTAGCTCATTGTTCTGCAGAGCTTTGTCACCAGTGGAAAATACAGCCTGCTTTCTGTTCCCTTTTGGCTAACGTAACAGTGATTATTCAGTGGTTGCTCTCGTGACAGACAGCGGTAAAGTCATACGAAACGAAATGAAGCTGAAATGAACAAAAATATTTGTTATAGCTGAGGCAGCAGGGTGGCGTAGGAGGAAAGGATACTCGCCTATAAATACTGGCCCACGGTTTACGGCCCATTAGTCCGCACATGCACTGCTGCTGAGCTACATTATAAATGGTGTTCTTATCTGCTCACCCTCTGGTCAGTTAAACCCTGGAGAGGGTCCTGTAAAGTAAAGCATAGTCTGTATAACATGAAGCTTCTTGTCAACATTCTCCACAAAGCTGCTGCAGAGTTCCGTATAGTGAGAAAATAGGACCATATAATTGCTTTAAGCCTTCTGGATTTGAAGACCAAATGATTTCAGTGTTTAAATACCCAATAGATGTCACGTGTTATAAACATATGCAGCTCTAAGATAGAGACACAACTCAAAGTTGTAGGTACTGCATGTTCAAATGAGTCATTGAATTTTGAAATGCCGTAAAAGATGCCTTTAATGGTCTTCATTCAGAGACCATTAAATATCACACCAAAAAAACGTTTAACTGGTTATAAAACAGTCTCAATGTAATTCTGGAGCAGAGCTTCTCACCGTTCCTCAGTCCAGATGGGACCGGCCGAAGACAAGGGGGTGGTCGGGAGGATCTTTCCCGTAGTCCAGGACGACCTGGACGTTGACTTTGGCCGGACCTTTCAGTGCGTAACAGCCGGCCGACAAAGAGAAGCTGCAGCAGGGCAGCAGTGTCCGTCTGCGGCTGCAGGACCTGGAGCCTACCGCCCACATCCTGGAAGCCAACACTGACACCACGCTGGCTGGAGGTCCAGGCCATAGTGCTGGGCCCGCTGGACGGAAGGGAGGCACGGTAGAACCAGAACCATGAGCGGGGGCAGACTGTCAGACCCTGCTGCAGTAAAATGTTTTCTAAAGCGAGTCTGGCAGCTGCAGATCATTATGCGGCGGTGTACATGGAAACACAACCACTTTTTTCCACAAGAGGCGCCACATTAAACACCAAATGAAAGTTCCTTGTACTAGCTTCATAGACCGTATTCAAGAAGTGGCACAGTCATCGTGACGTCACCCATTGGTTTGTGGACTGACGTTTTTGAAGCCTTGAGTTTGGCGTTTTGGCCGTCGCCATCTTGGATTATGGCCGTCACCATTTTTGCTTTTTTCACCATGAACAGAAGTGACCATATTTGGACTGTGGAGGAGTGACGAAGAGACTGCGTACCCGGCTGTGGTAGGGTAGCAACCTGTCAATCAAAAGGTAGCCCAGCCCTAAAGCCTCCCCTGCTTTATGGTCTGTTTGACTCTAAATGGACCACAATTTACTAAATGAACATCATGCTGTATTGAAGAATACTTGAAACTAGAGATTGAGACCATAAACTCATGTTTACAATGTTTCCTGAGGTAATAAATCAAGAGGGAAGTAGAGTCATTTTCTCATAGACTTCTATACAACCAGAGGAGTCGCCCCCTGGTGGATATTAGAGAAAATACAAGTTTTAAGACACGTCTGCATTGGCTTCACTCTTCAGAACCTGAGTAGCTATAAGATGTCACGCACTAAAAAAACATGTTTTATCCAAAAAAACTCTTTGCTGATCACAAAAGCTATTTAGATGCAGGGTCAAACGTGATCCCACTGATACATGACACACTTGTCATTACCTGAATGGCTACATTGTGTTAGCAAGTTAAGAAAGGGTGCTGGATGAACATAACGTCATCTATCATTTTGCTACTTTCTGAACGGTTGCAGAAGAGGTGGTTTTAATATGGTGCTTTTATGTCTGTTGTGGAGCTCTAAATGAAGTGTTTTTGACCAGTTCAGTAATTGTTCAAAGGAATGACTCTGCTGTATTTATTTCGACATGAGGCCGAGTAGTACAAGACAACATTTTCATCTAGGGTTTACACAGTACACTGCCACCCTAGCAGCTGAAAGGGTGTTGTTGTGAAGCTGACTTGACCTCTGACCCCTCCGCTGATGTACATCATCAGGGAACCGTCCAATGAGGGTCAATAAAATACCTCATTATCACGATCAGGGTCAGATATACCAGTAAAGCCCGCTGATCCCCAGAGCACCTGTATGCCCTCACATTCACGCTATATGTGTTCTGCAGTTACTCCTCGCTGTTAACCCCTGAACTCAGATGCCGTGATAGTGGCCAAGCTGAAACCTGCAATTATCACTCGCCAATCAATGGTGTAATTGCAGAGCAATGGTGGACTGCGAGGGGAAAAGGAGGGGTTCGCTGGCGGCACCATATCGATTTCCCTCAAACCAATTAGTTGGTTTCCACCACTTTGGAGTGTTGGTCCCCAGCCATCTGCTTCTGTAATACAGAGAGGAGAAAACATACAGTTGTTTAGATTGTACGCTGCACGGATCCACTTCCTATCTGTGTTTGCGTGGATGCTGATAGAATCCAAATTAGGATCTTTGTCCGTAAACACAGTTTCATGTATTTTGTGAGAAGCACATACTTTGTAGAGAAGTGAGTTTCATTTGGTTGCACACTGCAATCTCACCCGCTAACTCCTATACACTACATCTCTAAATATACACTTGATGGCTACATACATGACATCGTGCTAACATGGATGAAGCTCTATACATGTTCCAGGCAAATAGCCAGGACCACAGCAGTCCAATAATAGATGATAATGAATAATAAAGAAGCATTGTTCTTGTATTGCATGCTTATAGCCGGGACTTGTTCGGTAAATGTAACCCCATATCAAGTAACAGGTTTTGCTGTTTCACCCATTAACATCCATTCATTTACTGAAGGCAAGGGCTACCATGCAAGGTGCCACCTGCCCATCAGGACTAACATTCACACACCGTAGGCACAGGTTACAGCAGCAAAGTCTCTTGCCCAAGGACACATAGACGTTGACTGGAGGGGCCGAGGAACTAAGCGCCGATCTTCCGATTGAAGGACGACCCGCTCTTCCTCTGAGCCTAGAACATGTAACAAACTAATGTAATTAGTGATGTGCTCCTTACTTGGAAGTAACGCTCACTTGCTTTCATGGGTAGCAAGCTAGTTAGCCGGACACGCTAACAGTTAGCAGTTTATGCTAAAGGAAAGGCAAGTTTATTTGTATCGCACATTTCAACAACAATGCAATGCAAAGGGCTTCACATAAAACCATTAAAAGCATCAACACATAAGGCAAAAGAAAAGGAGATTTAAAAACAGCTAAGAACATTCATTGAAACATTAAAAGCAGTCATTAAAACACTAAAAAGCTGTGAAAGAAATAAAATACAGTAGTAAAATGCAGAAATGCAGGAAATTGATTAATATCATTGAATCTGGTTCAATTAAAGGCAGCAGCAAACAGGAAAGTCTTCAATCTTGATTTAAAGGAGCTGAGGGTCTTTGGGGCATTCTGGGACTTTGTTCCAGATATGTGGAGCAGAACAACTGAACACTGCTTCTCCATGTTTAGTTGTGACTCTGGGAACAGGAAGTAGACCGGCCCCAGACCACCTAAGGGGTCGGGATGGTTCATAAGGTAGCAGCACATCACAGATGTATTTTGGCCCTAAACCATTCAGTGCTTTATAAACCAGCAGCAGGATTTTAAAGTCAGTTCTTTGTTGGACAGGAAGCCAGTGCAAAGACCTCTGAACTGGAGTGATGTGATCCACTTTCTAGGTCTTAGTGAGGACTCCAGCTGCAGCTTTCTGATGGACTTGTTACAGAGACCTGTAAACACACCGTTACAGTAGTCCAGTCTACTGAAGATGAATGTATGGACGAGTTTTTCCAAATCCTGAGACATAAGTCCTCTAATCCTTGATATGTTCTTCAGGTGATAGGAGGCTGATGTTGTAATTGTCTTGATATGGCTGTTCAGGTTGAGGTCTGAATCCAGAACTACACCTAGATTTCTGGCTTGGTTTGTGGTTTTTAACATCAGTGATTGAAGCTGAGCTCTGACTTTCAATCGTTCATCCTTGGTACCAAAAACAATGACTTCTGTTTTATCTTTGTTTAATTGAAGAAAGTTCTGACACATCCAGTTGTTGATTTGTTCAATGCATTTACCCAGCCCTTGTATGGGATTATAGTCCTCTGGTGATATAGTTATGTAGATTTGTGTGTCGTCTGCATAATTATGATAACACACTTTGTTGTTTTCCATAATCTGAGCTAGTGGAAGCATGTAGATGTTGAACAGAAGAGGCCCCAGTATTGAACCTTGGGGAACACCACATGTCCTTTTAGTCAGCTCGGATGTGTAATTAGCTACAGAAACAAAGTATTCTCGGTCCTTCAAGTAGGATTCAAACCAGTTGAGTACTGTGCCAGAGAGTCCCACCCAGATGTTTAGTCTTTCTAGTAGTAAGTCATGGTCGACCGTGTGGAATGCAGCACTGAGATCCAGTAATACTAAGACTGAGATTCTGCCACACTGCAGTTTAAGTGTATGTCGTTGAAAACCTTAACAAGAGCAGTTTCAGTGCTGTGGTGTCCAAAGCCTGACTGGAAGACATCAGAACAGTTATTTACGGCCAAGAAGTTGTTCAGCTGTTGAAAAACTGCTTTTTCAATTATTTTACTTAAAAATGTGAGGTTTGATATTGGCCTATAATTTTCCATTGTTGCGGAGTCTAAACTTTAGCAGTGGTTTAATAACTGCAGTTTTTAGGGCTTGTGGGTAGACACCTGAGAGAAGGGATGTGTTTACAATTTGTAAAAGATCAGTGGTCATGCAGTTTGAAATATTTTTGAAATAGTGTGTCGCTTATAATTTTGCTCTTGTTTTGGAAAGAAAAAAAACACCACCATAGAAATGGAATGAGAGGCATTCCCAGCAGGGCGGTCAGAGTGGCGGCCATTTTTCTTTGTAGCATTGCCATTTCAAAGATTTGTGACAGTTGCAAACTCATTCTATTTATATGGTTGATGCACTGTAGTTAGAGAATAGCTGTTTGGGGCAACAGCCGATTCATCTAAAGAAAAATAAGAGGACCTCTACTTTGAAATTGGTTTGGTTGTTTTCCAGGCCACCATGGTAACAAAGCTATATATATGCTCATGTGTGTTACTAGCAATCTTAGCAAGACTTGATAAGCCGGACTTAGCAGCTCTATAATCATTTTTCCTAAAATTACATGTGAAGACTTCTTTTTTTTTTCACACGTGCACAGCAACTTCCACTCCCGATGAAGAAATCCTCTGCTCATTATCCTCTCTTCGCCGAGGTGAACACACAGACACGTGTAGGCCTGGTATTGATTTTGAGAGCTATTTCCGAGATGTCTTTTTCCATTCATGCGCCAGTAATGTGTGAAAAGCCAGTCTCTCCCCCCAAGTCAAGCCATTAATGCATGCAACCTGTCCACCCAACTACAATAATAGAGCCACTTGAGATCAGCACCACAGCCTTTTTCCTCCCCCCTTCTTCTTCTTCCTCCGCTTCTTCTTCTTCTTCCTCCTCCTCCTCTTCTTCTTCTTCTTCTTCTTCTTCCAGGGAGCACAATTACAAAAAATGTCTTTCGTGCCTTTTCACAGAAAAGCTAAATGGATCTCTAATTATAATGACCTTCTGTGAAAAGGTTTGGCCATAATTGGAAAACAGCCCTGGAGTATATGACATCTTCTGCAGGAGTGGCTGTGGTGGTAAAGAGAAAGAGAGATGGAGAGGGAGAGAGATGAGGGATTTGTGAGGCGGATCAATCCTGGCATCAAAATGGCAATATGCTGAAAAACATAAGAAGAACCTTTTTCTTTTCCTCTTTCTGTGTTTCTTTTGGGGGTAAAAACAAGTTATTTATTCCAATACGCAGACGGGCACAGTGCTGATGGAATAGAAAAAATGATGATGATGATGAATGGTTGATTTTATAATAAATATTTCACTGAGATTTAGTTTGTGTGCTGCTATACAATAAAATGCAAAAGCCTAATGCTCACCTTTGAGATATATAATATATAATTTGGCGAACTTTGCCTACGGCTGATGTATGTATCGTCTGCTGTCTTTTCAGTTGAATCTAATTTAAAATATTTCCCAGTGAACTAGAGAAACCAGACAGATCTCCAAGGGAAGAGATAGAAAAAGGGAAAAGGATGGTAATTGCTGCAGAAAATTAAAAAACTCCTTTTTAGATGAGTTTTGCAGCATTTTTTCCCCCTCCTTGCTTTCCCTCCCTCCCTTATTTCTGCAGCCAAATTAACATAGGGTGACTGTTTCCACGCTTTTCATTACCAAACTAATAGATTTTAATCTATTGTTCTATGCGTTCTTTTTTCTCCGACTCATCAGAACGTGACACACACACACACACACACACACACACACACACACACACACACACACACACACACACACACACACACACACACACACACACACACACACACACACACACACACACACACACACTATGCTGTCTGTCTGCAGCGTGCACCATCCATCCTTCTCTCTTTTCTGCCTCTTTCAGAAGCCCTCACAATGGAGCTGCTATAGCGAGAAAAGAAAAACTGCTTCCTCAAGCACACTCTCTCCTTTCCTTTATTGTCTTCAACAAAGCCAGTTTATTAATCCAAAGGGGAAAGAGAAAAGAGGAAAGGCAAGAGAGGGAGAAAAGGGGAGGGGGGTGAGAAAAAATAAGAGGAGAGAGGGAGAGTGGGGTTGAACAGAAAAGGCAAGTCAAAGCAGTTTTGAGTTTCATCTCATTTTTCTTTAAGGAACTGAGGGGTGGGGAAGAAAAAAAAAATCAATTATGGAGCACACCTGAATATTATTTCGAGCACCCTGCCACCCACTCGCATGGCCGTCCCCTAGAAAACCAAATTACTCAGCAAACTTATCGCTTGCTGTAGCAGGTCCGGTATTAAAGAAAACAATCAAGCAGGCCTGGATTAATCTCTGACAGGCGCCTTATCTTTAACTTGCACCTTTGTTATTTTCTGATGAGCTGCTCTTTTTTTTTTTTTTTTTGCCACATTGTACCATACCTCACTGCATCCTTTCATTTTCTCTATGGGCCACGGAGGAGGACCTTTCAGTTTATTAAAAACCCCTTTATTTGTGAAGAACAAAGAGGAGGCAAAGGCAAACAATAAGGTCAGGCAATCTCCTTTCTGCCAGCAGTCGCTCACCTGTTATTCTGGAGTGTTATCAGTGCTGGGGAGGGATTTGCTGTAGGTGAGAGAGACGGACAGGACGGCAGACTGCTCCTGCTGCTGCGCTGCTGGAAAAAAAGACTGATTGACATATATCAGCCTCCAGCCAAAGACCTTTTGGCTGCTCTTCATATCAAAGAAAAGAGGCCTCTGGCCACTGCACACCTCTGCTGGATTGTTATACAGGAAGTAGAGATTCAGAGGGCAATGCTCCAGAGCGCGCACACACACACACACACACACACACACACACACACACACACACACACACACACACACACACACACACACACACACACACACACACATATTTAACATACACATACATGCAACCTATAAATGTGTGGAAAGATATACACCCCCCCTCCCCCCACAACCAGGAATGCATTCAAAACACATCTACAGTGCCTTTTCGATATATACTCGGTCAGCCATGGTTGCCAGAGTTACGGCAGCCTCATTTAGCCAGCGGCTGATGGAGCTGAATGGAGCGGAGATGCCTCGCAGATTGCTCTTCATTACTTACTGACGCTCCCGTCTCCCCACCATTTGTCCTTGACAGCCCAAACACAGAAAACACCTGCTATAAGTGGACACGGCCACACGTCTCAAACACAACTGCGCCGGGGTCGGGATGACGGACAGGTATTGATTGCAGGAATGAAATGCGGGCATGCATAACAATGGTGTATGTATATAAAAAAATGGTGTGATGAAGAGACCGTGACATGGCAACAGAGGGCTTTGCAGCTATGACTGAAATGTAGACTTGTTAATGTTTAAATAGAGACGGAAAACAACCCTGCAGTAAGGATGACTCACACTTTAATTGAAAATATTACAATCAGGCAGAATAAGCAGACAAGTTCAAATGTTTTTTATACCTTTTATGCGTTCAAATGTGATTCATTGGGAGTCCACACATAATGACAATAGATATTTTGGATACAGTGCTGTTTAACGCAACACTACATCCCACCCGAGAGAGGCCCCACTAGCTCCTTTTTCCCTCAGCCCATCTCATTCCTGCCTTGATTCCATTAAATTCCACCCGTCCCAATCTGAAGGGTTAAGGCTGGTGACAAGTGTTGCTGCTCACCCGCTCCCTCTTATCTCCCTCCTTCCACAGAGCCTTTCCCTCTTCCTTTGCTCTCTCACTCGTTCTTATCTCCCTCCTTCCCCTCCTGGAATCTTCCATGATGGAGAGAAGAAGCAAACAGACGCAAACACACTCGCTCGAGCACATTTATGCAGATGATGCACAATTTAACATGGCAATAAAAGATAATAAAACTTCAGTCATCTACAAACATATCTAAGATAATGTAAATGAACAAAGGGCAGGTCCATAGAAACACGTAAGACATGGCATGAAGTCAGTCCTACATTAGTTGCATTGTTTAACCAGACAGTGGGTGATGTAAATTGCTCGAATTGCACCTAAAGTGCTATTACTTCAATTTTGTTTACAGTTCTTTATGTTAAATTGATGAACTAACCTTGGTTGCTGAAAAAGCCGATAAAAATGAACAGTAAAAAACTTCTTAACTTACAATTACCCCAATGATTATATGGAGGACTTTATTAAAATGATGTAAACTAGAAAATGAAAATATAATTCCGCATTACAATTGTACACATATGTTTTGTGTTATTTGAGTGAAAAGGGTAAATGAAAATGCAATTATAAAATGTTCATTTTCACATACTTATATGGGCGTTTAATCATAATCATTAAAATAGGACATTTCATTTTCAAAGTGGTGCAAGTAGAAAATGTTCAATAATTCAAATTTGAAAAATTAAAATGTGATATAAAGAATGTAACCTCTCAATTGTGTAAGCAATTTATAATTAAAAATCATTTTCAAAGATGAAACCTGCTGTACAGTGGACAATATTCAAAACATTTGAAAATTAGAGTAAAATATAAAGATTTGATTCTAACTTTCTATTTGTGTAAGCACTATTTATGTCACAATTAAAATCCAAAATGCTATTTTGTAACAATTTGAAAGTGAAAATGAAAACAGAATTTGATATTTCATTTTCAAAGTCTTAACCTGCTGTGACAATATTCAAATGCAAAAGCAAATAAGCGAAACAGCGCATCCAGTCTACTGCATTCACATTTCCATGTCACCATGCTCTTCTGGTGTCAACATGAAAATGCATTCTGTCAGTCCTCTCATTAATGCAGTAATTACATTTTCAAGTTTACATGATCATTTTATTAAAGACTCCTATGAGCTTCCATACATAGATGTCTTCGTATGCTCAAAATTCCTGTAGTTCTTTAGCATTGCAACCGTGGAACATTCATTTTTGCTCATGAAAATGAATCACATCAGGGGGAAACAATGAAGCATGGCATCCTAATTGGGTCTCGACAGCTGATTGGCGAATGAGCTTTGGCTTGCAACAACTTTAACGAGCAAACGGGCACGCCAGCTGATCGGTCTGCGAGTCATTTGGCTCATTACTGTAACACTGTTCCATGAAAAATGTCTACTTTAGGTGAGAGACTGATCCGATGTGACACATAATGAAAAAGCTGCAGAATTTTAAATTCTTCTTGCCAAACCTCGACGAGCTGATGGAGACCAGGATATGCAAACTCCGGAGCTGTTGGGTCTCTTCTATCCCTTCAGGTTCCTCACAAATCAACAAATGATTTATCTGCATTTTAATCCAAACTTCTCTTGACTCGGCACAAACGGATTTAGTTGCGGCAGTTTTTTCACTTTAGACTCACAAAGGAAGGATTCAATTTGCATACATTTACACGCACGCACACACACACACACACACACACCTACACACACACACACACACACACACACACACACACACACACACACACACACACACACACACACACACACACACACACACACACACTTTTCTCCTTTCATTTGGAAGAAGAATGGTGCAGATTGGTTTCAAAACTGCAGCAGACAAAAAATACAGACGTATTGAACAGCTCAGTTGTTGGCTTGGCTGTGCTCTAATGAAGACCTGCAGTGGACACCACAGTCTCCTCACAGTGATTCACAGCACTCAGGCTTTCTACTGTGCTGGGGAAGGAGGGCTCTATCTCTCTCTCTCCTCCATTCACTCTTTATCTCCCGGCCTCCACCTCTCCTCCCTCGCAGTCATTGTGGCCCCTGTGTGCGCATTGTTTGATGTCGTTCTCCAAGTAAATAGACGAGGCAAACACTTGACACAGTTGTTAAACAGAGAGCATCTAAATGTCTCCTAACTTGACATCAAACGCTATGCTAATGTCTGTTGCATTAGTGATAGGGCGAGGAGGGAAGCGTACGCCGCTCGACACGGCGCCGAACAACACGTTGCAGCACAACAACGCACCCCGGTGCACCACAGAAGAAGATAATGAACACAGAGCGGTGGCATGAAGAGGCTCTTCCTGCATGCTTGCTGTGTGTTTGGAGAGGTTTGGCCCGCTCTGGTGATGAGAACAGCAACGCTGCTGCCACCGGTGATACGGAAAGAAAGCTACATCAGGAACGAGTGGGCTCACTTAATCTCAGTATTTGACAGAGCTGATTCGAGCACCCAGTGGGCTATTTGTTCAGACAGGGTAATAATTAGATCGCTGTTCCCGCTGTAAAGTAGTTACCAAAGAAAATGTATGCTGATGAAAATGAATATTCCACTAATATTCCTGTTTACATACAGCCGTGTATATTACGATTAACCTAGAATGACCCCATGACACACCCTCATCACCGGGGACCAGAGAAACCCACGTCGACGTCACCCTCTTCTGTGTTTGACGGGTCGAGGCCCTAACGTGTCGTTTATCACGTAAAACTATAGAAAAGAGGAATGGCAAGTTTGCCATTTAGCCTCTTTGCATTAAAATATTTTGAGTTCAAAGTGTTCCAGCGGAGGACTTGTTGGACCTTGTGAACACAGCCTCCCTCATTCATTCCTTCAACCACCTTCTTGAAAAGGTTCCAAAAACCTGTTCATATCCAAGTCTTTCATAATGTTTAAAAGTGGGTTTCTGTTTCTCCTTCCAACCGGAAATGTGGGCTTTTCTTTTGGGCATCTCTACTCCAGTTTTGCAAACTATTGGCTAATTTTGTTTGTGTTCACCGCACAGAGCTTGTCAAAAGCAGGAAAGAGGCTGTGTGTCGCAAAGTGCCTTAAAAACCCCTATTGAGACGCATATTGTGAATGCGCTGTAAGCATGTCCAAAGAACGCCACTAAAACCCAAATAATATCAACATATCCCATGTCTTCATTGGAAAATGTTCCCTTAGTAATAAGGCCTAATTCAGAATAACCAAACGGAATATGATTTTAGCATGAGCCATATCAAATTTTTAATATTGTCCTATTCAGAATACTAGTGGAATATGAGTGTGCATGTAAGTCAATGTCTCCTATAAAACACATGTATATACTACGTATTACAGTGTATACACAGGGTTGTCCCTTCAGTGTTTTGCCTGAATGGCGACCAAGGTTTGTAGAAAGTAAAGTTTTGTGTGTGAGTTTTGTTTACTACATTGTGTCCATCAACCTCCGTTGACCCCGGTGTTTTCTCCTCCATTCACTCGTGTTTTCCTCAGACAGGTCCCACTGTGCCGTCTGCTTTGATGTCTGTGTGTGTGTGTGTGTGTATGTGTGTGTGTGTGTGTGTGTGTGTGTGAGAGAGAAAGAGAATTTCTGACATTTGGAGTGATGGGCTGACAGGTGGTATGATCTTCTCACAGGGCTGCTGCTTTCACACCCTGCTGTCATCCTTCAGTCCTTTTTTTCTCTTCAGAGGAAAGAGGAGTGTGGGCCCTCCACCTCCCTCCCTCCCTCCCTCCTTTTTTTCTCCCTGTCTGTGTACTTTCTTTACAGAAAGAAGAGGGAGAAACAGTAAAGAGAAACTAAATGGGTAAAGTGACTGAAAGTTTCTTGACTGCTCTACTAACCTTTAGATTTACAGTTCTAATTACAGTCTTTGATGGAAATAAGGTTGGTTCAGTTCACCCAAATAATAATGAAATCGACATCCCTATAATAATACTATAATAAATATAAAAGGACATCATGGTTAAACAATATTATGGGATTGTCACAAGGGAAACCTTTTGAATTTCTTTGCAGTGTGCCATTGATGTCTAATGCTCTTTCACTGTGGACTCTCCCCGTGTTGAATCTCTGTGTTGCATGCTCTGTTGAACCCACCGAGGAGGAAGACGATGAATTAACCCGTCCCCTTCTGTAATACGCAGGCAGGTGCATCGAAAGAGACCCATGTGCCATGCAAATGTTTTTCTTTTTACAGGGCTGTAAAAAAAAAATACTTAAAAAAATAAAATTAGTAAAAATACTAAAGAAACAAACCCCAGAAATATCATACAGACTCTTGACTCTTTTAATCTTAAACGTAAAGATCTCTTCTTGCCTTGTTGCATTTCATAAGATACAAAGCACTTACAGATGTATCTACTTAGAATCTCCGCCTGACTAAGGACTTGTCAGTCTTTAGTTGGGACTTGACTCAGGACTTGACAGTCTTTACTTGGGACTTGACTCAGGACTTGTCAGTCTTTAGTTGGGACTTGACTCTGGACTTGTCAGTCTTTACTTGGGACTTGACACAGGACTTGTCAGCCTTAACTTGGGACTTGACTCAGGACTTGACAGTCTTTACTTGGGACTTGACTCTGGACTTGTCAGTCTTTAGTTGGGACTTGACTCAGGACTTGTCAGCCTTAACTTGGGACTTGACTCATGACTTGACAGTCTTTACTTGGGACTTGACTCAGGACTTGTCAGCCTTAACTTGGGACTTGACACAGGACTTGTCAGCCTTAACTTGGGACTTGACTCAGGACTTGACAGTCTTTACTTGGGACTTGATTCTGGACTTGTCAGTCTTTACTTGGGACTTGACTCAGGACTTGTCAGCCTTAACTTGGGACTTGACTCAGGACTTGACAGTCTTTAGTTGGGACTTGACTCTGGACTTGTCAGTCTTTACTTGGGACTTGACTCAGGACTTGTCAGCCTTAATGTGGGACTTGACTCAGGACTTGACAGTCTTTACTTGGGACTTGACACAGGACTTGTCAGTCTTTACTTGGGACTTGACTCAGGACTTGTCAGCCTTAACTTGGGACTTAACTCAGGACTTGACAGTCTTTAGTTGGGACTTGACTCAGGACTTGTCAGCCTTAACTTGGGACTTGACTCAGGACTTGACAGTCTTTACTTGGGACTTGACTCAGGACTTGTCAGCCTTAACTTGGTACTTGACTCCGGACTTGTCAGTCTTTACTTGGGACTTGACTCTGGACTTGTCAGCCTTAACTTGGGACTTGACTCCGGACTTGTCAGTCTTTACTTGGGACTTGACTCAGGACTTGTCAGCCTTAACTTGGGACTTGACTCAGGACTTGACAGTCTTTACTTGGGACTTGACACAGGACTTGTCAGTCTTTACTTGGGACTTGACACAGGACTTGTCAGCCTTAACTTGGGACTTGACTCAGGACTTGACAGTCTTTACTTGGGACTTGACTCAGGACTTGTCAGCCTTAACTTGGGACTTGACTCTGGACTTGACAGTCTTTACTTGGGACTTGACTCAGGACTTGTCAGCCTTAACTTGGTACTTGACTCCGGACTTGTCAGTCTTTACTTGGGACTTGACTCCGGACTTGTCAGCCTTAACTTGGGACTTGACTCCGGACTTGTCAGCCTTAACTTGGGACTTGACTCTGGACTTGTCAGTCTTTACTTGGGACTTGAGTGCAAAGTTGGGACTCACTTGCGACTCGCAAAACAATGACTTGGTCGCTTTTTCATGTCACTGAGAGGGCGCGGACCATGTGGAGGTGTTAAAAAACTCTGCATGTTTATGGATACAAACAGCAAAGAAAAAACGTCATAGAAAACCAGTTCAAAACATGGTCAGCATCAGGACGGGCGGGATAGAATAGTTCCATTTGATGGATTGGTGTAGCCATAAAAGTGAATACATAATATATATATATGATACTATGAGGGTGTTTTTCTTAACTTCAAAGCCGTAAAGGTGAAATGTTGACTCAGAGTTGATGCTATTAAACATAAATGAATAATTGAGGGGTAACTATTTTAAGTCTTGGAATCAGTGCAAACCTGGCCTAATGAATGAAACATGATTCTTCAGTGTACTCTGGGCCGTCACAACTTTTATGTGTTTTTGTGAAGGAAGCTCCATCTCAAGGTGACACACTACAATGCAATGAATGGCCATGTTTACAGTGGAATTAAACACCCTTTGGCAGGAAAAGGGAAGACACTTCTCACCTAATTACAATTGTTTAAAACGAGGTCAGTACAAACACAAACATGGAAAAAGAGATTATATTGAGTGACTCAAGAGATCAAATAAAATAAAAATCCACACTGCATCCTTTCCATGTGTTAAACATCAATAACGGCAACGTCTGACTTCAAACATATTTCTGGTTTTAATGATCACATCAATTTGACAGAGCAGTATATTCTTGTTGCCATGTCTGCAAGCTGAATAGGTTCTTCATCCCACGAATTCCTTTTACTAAATTCAAATTGGTTCTTTTGTCTGTGCTGTTGTATTATTTACATTGATTCCCAGTGCAGTTTTCACAGTTTGGTCACATTAGTAAAGCCCTCCTGACGATGCAGAAACCAAGTAAAAAAAAGGTTTCCAGGTGAAACTGAGTGCAACATGTTTGACTCTAAAGTCTAAAAACAACAGAACCAAGAAGAATTTAAAAGTTCCTACATGTAGCATTTTAGCCATTTTAGCCAATAAATCATTGCTAAATTAAATCTAAACCGTAATAATAATTGCAACCAGTCAAGACTGCTACTGAGATAATTACCAGCTGCTATCGCAGACATTAAATCTGATAATGATTAATGAATGACATAAACTGATAATATGTGCGTAGTGATTTGTATAAGCTTCTTCCTCCATGCATTTTATTTAGACACATTTGTAAAGCAATGTAAAAATCTGGTTAAAAAAAATACAGTAATAACATGATCTCATGTTCTTTAATAAAATATATGCCTTCAGTGTGGGAATTTGTAGACGTATTTCAATATGTCCAAGGCTTCATACTATGAGCCCTGAAGCCTTCATTAACTGCTGCTGCTATACTGCATTAATGCCAGTACTGCAGCATCACCTCATCAACAATGTCGTTAAGATAAGACAGCATTTCTTTACTAAATACAGTTAAGACACATGTTTCTGTAATCCCAAATATCCTAAATGTCATTCTAAAATGAGATAAAATAGGATTTCAGACTTCGGACGTTTCTGTAACTCAGTACATTTACTCCAATAAGAACAATTTTGAGGTACTCACTTCATTTCCATTCTATGACACTTTAAACTTGTTAATTTGCTAATTATATATTTATAATTAAAACATGATGTATTGCTGAGCGAAACATCAAGGATTAAATTGAGTCCTAAATGTTTTACTTTTCTTCAACCTTGAACCAGTTTTTTCTTTTTAAGCAAATCAACTTTTTTCTAAAATCAAGTTTTTCATCATTATTCTTTCATGTCTCAAAACCCAGACACTCATTTCTACAATTTATTTTTATAAGCAAGTTGATTTAAATTAAAAACAAAGGTTTGAATATTCTTACTGCGTGGCAATAAAAGGTTTTAGGCCTCTATTATCAAAATAAATGTCTTCATAAGATTGAGGTTTTGGGAAATAAACTGTCTAGAAACTAAAAATACTTAAAATGAGCTTCGGTTATAATAATAATATTAAATATATATATGTATATATATATATAAGTATTACTTTTAAAGAGACCAGTTAGTATAACAAATTCTATTGAAGTTTTACATACGGTCAGTTACATTTTGAAAGTATCACTTTTAATTGTTAAGGAGTACTTTTATACAAAGGTAGTACTACTTTTACTAAGTAAATGCTCCTTCATGACACAGAGTTTGAAGTAACACTGATGAAGTCTATTTGTTTAGTTGTTGTTCTATGATAAACCCCTCATCAACAAACTAACAAACCACAGCAACCAATCTGAAGAAGCAACCTCTCTTCTGTTTCGTGTATGAATGAAGCTCCCAGCAGGAGTCTGTTAGCTGTCCGTCACCTCCTCCTCTTTACAACCCGCCCTGCATCCCCCTCCTCCTCCTCCTCCTCCTCCTCCTCCTCCTCCTCCTCCTCCTCCTCCTCCTCCTCCTCCTCCTCCTCCTCCCCCCATAGATTACAGTAACAGGAACATTGCATCTTATCAGGAGCAAAGTTGCATCTCGGACCAGTTTGTTTCAGACGTGACCTACAGAAGTGCACTAAACAGCTTCACTGCGTGAATACAATTAAATAATATAGACTTGTATTTCAGCACACAAGAAAAGCGTGATCCTAAATCTAAACATGACCCACTAATAATTCATTTAATGAACTTCTTCATTGTCACAATATCATACATAATATATGACTAGGTCAACATCGTTAACGTAGACAATTTTCCAATTACAAATATGCACATATTTCTCTGGAAGAAGCTTGTGGATTACTAAATGAATTCAAACATTGTATTTTTGTTGTGTACAGATCTTTAACCTGCTGCTGCTTGTGTCTTACAATTCACATGTTGAGGTCGACGTCGTTTCTCTTTAACCGAATACAAATGTCTCAAAGACACATATTTGTTATTTGTAAAAGTTATTCCTCTAAACATCACTTACATTTTTCCTTCAGACTTGAGAATTTGTGTGTAACTTTGCATAACATCTAGTCAGGTTGCAGCTGTAAGGCTATAAGTGCTCTGAGCTGAGTGACTAAAATCTGGTCCCCCAATAATCTTCAAAATTAAAAAATGGCATATATTAAAATTTAGGCCAGGCAGAGATGGGAGAATGAAACAGATCATGTGAGAGAGACAAAATCAAAACAAGATAACGGATGCAGAGCTGAAGAACGGAGTAGACACTGTGTGACAAACGGGCAGACGGAGAGGCGAGAGGTGAGACGGATGGACAAAGCAGGGGGGCAAAGGAGAGAGGCAGCTGGCGGGAGAGGCCAAGCAGACACACAGAGAGACTTATTACAACCGCAGACTAATTACAACGTGCTCACCAACACTAACAGGCACGCGTCTCTGCAACAGCGGCCACACCTGAGACCCGCAATTGGCCGAAAAGGAGGGCTAATTTCAACCAACGGGAGGTCTGCAGAGAACCATTAATAAGTAACGATGCCCCTGGATTCAGACGTGTGCACCTGCGCCAATTAACAGGTCGCTAATTGGCCAGTACGAAGCAGGGTATGACAAAGATGTCCGTTTGCCTCAGCAGACTGATTGATCCACAGGGGAGGGGAAGCGTGTGCTGTGTTACGGTGTGTTGTGTGTTAGTGCGTCAGTAAACCAAAGTATACAGTCATTGTTTGTTATATTTCAGGTATTTAGAAGGAAGCAATAGTTTGACATTTTGGGAACTTTGCTTGCTTGCTTTCTTTCTCAGAAGTTAAGGCCTTGGCACGTGACGCATGGACGACGCGTAAATGCGAAACACTCCTCTGCGAAATATTAAAAAACTATTCGACGCTATGAAAAATTACATGAATATAAACATACAATCAGAAAAACCCTGATTTTGCCACTGAAATAAGATCCGTAGTTTACACTAAGAGATTTTAACGTTTTGTCCTACGGCATAAAATAGTATAAAATAGTCAGCAAATCCCCATGTCTTAAAAAAGCGGTTGCTAACAAGTGGCTAAAAAACGACTAAATGCCATCAAGCCTACAAGTCCGCCATCACAGCCTTGTTGCTTATAGTCCCACTGGTGCAACTGGGGTGTAGTTCGTTTATAGCATTGACGATTGCCTTCCCGCTTCAAAAATCCTAAAAGTGGGTTCGTTTGTGAGGATTAGCTCGCTGAACAACTTGTGTAAGTATCATAAACGTTTGTTTGCGACAGAGCTTATTTTCTGCAATAATTCAAGATCCAGTGGAAAAATCCCACAGGCTTTTTGTAAATGGAACCTTCTTGGTTGGCCTATGTCATCCCTGCACCATGCTATTCCATTCATGGATTTGCTTGATGTGATGGTGGTACAGTGGTTTGCAGTGGTGGTTTTAAGAAGAACAACTTCTCAGAAAGATGTTTGAGATCCTTAAAGCCTGTTCTTGACCAGGTACCATCCCCTCCGAATAACATGGGAAACAAAAAATAGTGTCTTCTTCGAAGAGCCAGCAGTTAGACGTTTTTTTCCCATGGAGAACCTCTTCACGTTAAATCAGATTCTTTTTACCAGTAGATTGGTTAATAACATTATCCCGTGGCCGATGGGCTTCGAGGTGTTTAACCTCAAGTTTCCCTTCAAAAGGCAGACTTAGGCTGTGAAAGATAAACTATGTTGTTCATGGGGACGGTTGCTATTTTCTTTAAACGAAATAGAAACATAAGTCAACTACGAAAAAATCCAATTGCAAAAGGGCAACATTCAGTCAGCCCCACTTTGTGCCATCCGCTTTCATTGCCCAAGGCTTTGGGCATGCGTATTGTTGTTTCCCCATACTCTGGGCCAAGCACTATTAAAACACATTTTTTACCTATTTCATCCGGCCACTTCAATTGCAAGGAGGTGATAATGATAAATAACAGCTGCAACCAACAATGTTTTATGTCCGGCACTAATCCAGAATAAAACATTTGTCTTATCGGTACCTCTAAAACCTCACAGATTTTACAGGTTAGAGATTGTCTCAACTTGCCTCAAATCGCTTGTCATCATACGTGTGTGATTGACAGTGAAATTATGAAAATAATAATAATTTTAATGCCAGAGCAAATACTGTTCTACTGCGAGCTCTGTTTCAAGATGTCCCTGTTGTGTATTCATAGCCTGCTACAGTAGCCAATGCTCATCCCGCACTGAATCTCTCCTGTCCATCCCCCTCCCCGACCTCATCCCTGCATCTCTCATTCTGAATCTGTCCTCTTATTCTCTGCAGCTCCCGAACCTCTTTCCCATATTTCTCTTTTTTCAGTTCTTTATCTGTCTGTCTGTCTGTCTATCTATCTATCTATCTGTCTTCTCCCTCTTTCACTCTCCCTGACACTCCTTTTTTTTTGCTCACCACCCAAACACTCTCTCTCTCTCTCTCTCTCTCTCTCTCTCTCTCTCTCTCTCTCTCTCTCTCTCGTCCTTGTCTTTCTCTCTGCAGCTGCACACTTAAAGACCCTCGCCGCATTATCCTTTTAATAAAAGCCTGGGCAGGAAGCAGGGTGGCAGAGGACGGAGACAAAGACAAGGCCGCCGCTGCTAGAGCAGCCTTCAAACCTCATTAACTTTTGTCTTGTTGTGGCAGTCTCTCACACACACACACACACACACACACACACACACACACACACACACACACACACACACACACACACACATATACAAGACCGCACACTCCCACACAAACATACATGTACTCTCAAACATACCTGCATGCGAATGCCCAGCCGCCCACTCCTTTACTGTATATGCAATTACAGACAAATTCATTGTGTTGGCTGACACAAACACACCCACACACACACACACACACACTGCTCTTGTTATCCTGCTGTCCATCTTTTCTCTCCAACCAATTTATATGATAAACCCCGTGCAGTATGGGTGCCTCAAACGTTTGCTTTGATTGCCATTGGGATCATTATTTAGATTTTGTACCATACTATCTTACTTCATTATCAAATAAACAATAAATACATTCATTAATATCAACAATGCAGAATGATGTCTACTCACTCGCGACACGCGGATTCGTGCAATCAGCAACTGGCCAGTTTTGCTTGTTAACACACATTTTTGTGGCTATAACAGTTGTCGTCTTGCTACCTTGGCAGCAATCTCACTGCCGGATGGCTTTCCTCCAAAAGATGGGCGTAATCAATCACAGATTCACATTGTTGGATTGATGCAGGTCACTGAGCACTGCATACTGCGTGGATTTGTAGCTCAGGTGCAATAATTGGACTGGATGAATCATTCAGGAAAACAAGCAGAGACGTGTCAGTCAAAGCTTGAATAAGAGCGGTTGTAATTTAGTCACAATGCTTAACAACTCTTTGTGGTTACAACATTACCCTCAATGCGAACGATGCGTACAAAAACGAACAAAAGGGAGAAAAGTATATATGCAGTAAGTGCAGTAGTGGCAGCGACCTGTCAATCCCAGTAAGCCCCGCCCTAAAGCATCCCCTGCTTTATGGTCTGTTTGACTCTAAATGGACCATCATTTACTAAATGAACATCATGCTGTATTGAAGAAGACCTGAAACTAGAGAAACTCATGTTTACAATGTTTACTGAGGTAATAAATCAAGAGAGAAGTAGAGTCATTTTCTCATAGACTTCTATACAACCAGAGGAGTCGCCCCATGCTTGACATTCGAGAAAATGCAAGTTTTACGATACTTTGGCATTGGGTTCACTCGACAGAACCGGAGGTTGCAGCCTGGTAGGGAGTACACACAAGTAGCATTACTCAACACGTTCTCACTCCCAACTTGACAGATACAGCAGCTTGGTCAGTGGCCTTATGCTTCAAACTACGCTCTAGGTAGGCCACCCTTTTAGCATCAGTTTTGCAAGTTTCCATCCACTCGTTACATGTATGTACTGTATTTTCAAAATATCTTGATTTGCAAATGAAAAATGATCCATTTATTCTGAAAAGTCAGGATTTTCAAAACCAACATGGCTCAGTTCAAAATGTTTCGAAAATAAACTCCTTATCTCTTCTCTGATTTTGACATCAGATGAGATCCTGTCTGACAGGAAGCAGCGCGTGAAGCTGGGAAAGCACATCTCAGCCTCGCGGACCATCAGCACCGGTTCCCCCCAAGGCTGCGTTCTTTCCCCTCTGCTCTTCTCCCTGTACACCAACAGCTGCACCTCCAGTCACCAGTCCGTCAAGCTCCTGAAGTTCGCAGATGACACCACCCTCATTGGACTCATCTCTGGCGGAGCTCTAAAATAATGTTTAAATATTAAATTAATAGTAAACAGGATTTTAGGTGGTTTGGGACAAAATAGGTTTGGTTGTTACATCGTTAAATAGGCTACAAACTTACACAATGTAAGTTAAGTGAGGTTACGTAACTCGTCACTCTATAGACTACTTCACCCTAACCCCCTCCTTTGCCATAACTACGACCACGTAGAGCGGGGATGTCCAGTAGCTTGATAGAAGTTTCTGAGTGGCTTGTTAAAGGTTCAAAGAATATGCACGTACATTTAATAACACAAAGTTACTTTGTAAACCTGTTTGAATTCGGAGATGAAAACAAAGCTTAGAAGACGGCCTTCTCTTACCAAACTGCCAAAGAAGGCCAACGCAGCTACAGAGCTTCATTTAGTGGCGCAAATCGAGGAAAGACAAAAACAAGTTTTGCATATGGCAGGATGGTAATAGAGGCGATGACTGCGGTGTCTGAAGCGCTTTTAAAGGAAGAAAGAAGTAAGACAGAAATGAAGTCTGCTGTTGGGGATGTACAACTTGGTGCTATGAGTCACCCTCGGCCAATTTCATTTTTAAGAATATTCAAAATCCTGCATTGTTAAAATAATAAATTAGAGGTGAAAAAAACAGTCATGGCTTTTCACAATAATGCTCCAGTTCATATCTAGTTTGTTCAAGAGGTTTGGGAGTTCGGAAAAGTGGCATCGTCTTACTGCAACACCCCTCGTAGTCCACTTTCTGGTCAAGCGTTTAAGTGGGCTAATCTGATCGACTGTGTTCCAGACTTAGCAATTGTTTGGGTAAGATACAGTCTGGACATGGATGTGTGTGTTATCGTGATGGGCTACTTCTAATAGACCGCTCAATTGAGTCAAGTTGGTTACAAAATTGGTCTTCCTATTGTCATGTTGACACAGGTTCCGAGCCAAACAGCAGACTGAACAAATTGCTGCGAGTAGTTTTCCGAGCTGCAGCCATCAACAGTAATATTGAGAGCAATGGTGAAAGGGCCGCATTTATAAAGTGCTTTTCTACGTCACCGGACAAAGCGCTGTAAAATTTTCCTCTCATTCACCCATTTACACACTCACAATCGCACACTGATAAGCTTACCGTGCCCATCGGGAGCAACTTGGTGTTCAGTGTCTTGCTCAAGGACACTTGGACCAGCCTGGTCTCACTCCCACCGAGCCATCTGAAACCAAAGCATGAGTCATCCTTTAGCATCCCATAAGACCAACTATTCAACTAACTGCAATGTAAACCCATTTGGGTCATTGTTAAACACAGAGCAATGGACTTTGTACTTAAGAGCGTGGCCGTCCCCACCATTGAGGTCCAGACATTTTCATTCACTTTCATTTTTATGTTTCACTGCATTTACTATAGTTTCAGTTGCGAGACTTTTTGCTAGTCAGGTATGTATTCGACCAGTACTCTTCTCCCTGTTCTTTCTGTAATCTTAAACTTAATGTCAATCATTCCATTCTGTATGCTGTTTACAAGATTCATCCATTGGTTCAGGGTGGTAGGCTGTTTAAGAAGCCTGAGTCTTGTGATTGCGCTCTTGCTTTCTGTCATTAGAATTTTTAGTAGATATTTGTCTCTGATACCCAGTTCCACAGATATGTTTCCTAAATAGAGAGAGAGACACACATGAACTCAACATAAAATCCTGATATACTCCTTGAGGCGGCTTGAACATCCAAAAAGGATGAAAAATGAGACAAGAGTGAATGTTGTGAGTGCGATCAGCCATGGAGTGCCCACATTGCCTCCAGCATTGATTCTGAATTCCAGTTTGTTTTATTTTTTGGCGACATTAAAAACCCTTACACAGTTCTTCCAACAAAAGTCTCTCCGTCTTTATAGTAGTCATCCGGGTGTAGACTACACAAGGCCATTCCTCCAGACAGGTTTCAGTGTTTAGTTCTCTTCCCCCCTTTTACTTTGAAGTCTGTTGAGTTGTTCTTCAGCAGTTATATCCTTCAGAACCCCAGTGATCCAAGTTGTATGCTTACAGAAATGTCTCTGTAACATCAGACGTGTTTTCCTTGCTCGGCCCCTTCACCTCTTTAACATAATAGTACCGCATTAACAAGTATCTATATAAATCTTGTCCCTCTAAACCAGGGGTGGCCAATTATCTTTCCCAAGGGGCCGCATGAGAAACAGGGACTGTTGTGGAGGGCCGGACTAATAGACTGAACACAATCCTGCTCAATATTATTCCACCTCTTTATTAAAAGTTAATTGTAAGGTGTTGATAAGCTTTGAGTGGTAAGAGTAAATAGTATGATCAGTGGTGGAATGTAACTAGTATATTTGCTGAAGTACTGTACTTATGTACAAAGTCCTTTACCTTTACTTGAGTATTTCCATTTTATTCAACTTTGTACTTCCACTCCACTACATCTCAGAGGGAAATATTGTGCTTTTTAATTTTGTATAATTTTTAAACCTTTCCTAACTACCCAAACTGAACAACAGAGTACAAAGGAGTTAAAATGAGCTCCACCTAAAACATCTGCAGCAGGAAGAATGATCCAAACAAATATACATTTGTAATATCCATATATAACAGTAGAACCCTGACAGGAATCATGTTTCTGATACATTAGTACTTTCATTACTTTTGTTTGTAGTCCAATGAGCTCATTTTCTGTTTTTCAGTTCAGTGAAGGATGAACTGAAGTCAGGTTGAATGTGTGAGGTGAGATGTGAAGGACAGCTGACAGATGATCGTCAGCGAGAGAGGATCTGGATCTGGATTGTTAAACTTTATCACGGAGAATGTTTGTTCACATATGTCGATCCAAAAAGAACCAACATCTTCTGAGCATGTTGCTTTTGCAGCTTAGCTAGCGAAGCCTCAGATGTCCGTGTCCGCTCTGCATCACCAACACATCCCAGGTAGCCAGAATGACCTGGCCCAGCTCCGGTGTAAGCTCGGCATGCCGGAAGAAACATGTCGGGCCGAGTTCGGGATGAATTACGTGCCACAATCGGGCCAAATATACCGGTCCGATGCCAGCTGCCGACACTACCATTATTGGGTTTGCAGTGACGCTGCTGCTCGCACACGTCCACGAACGTTCTAACGTACGCACATTTAGATAAAATGTACAACTGTATTCTGTGCATGATGTACAAGTATTCACGTTTAATTCCTAATTTCCCATTGACGTCCCGCTTGCTGGTCAGCGACAGCCAACAGGCTGGATCTGGACTGCGGGCCGTACAATGCCCAGGTCTGCTCTAAACCATATTTTCCAGACATGGACTGGAACCAATGGTTCTTTGAAATGTCAACAACTTGAAGAAACCAGACGGGCAGCTGAATCCATGCAGGTAACTTTATATGTAAACTAGTGGACTGCTAGTAGGTCAATGCCATTCATCCCCAGACAGACATCATCTGAACAATAGCTCCTTTGTGGTCGCACTACGTTAAACAGTGACCAGCGGCTGTGGCTGAATGATTAGATAGTCCTGATGGGCAGGTGTCACCTTGCATGGTAGCCCCTGCCATCAGTGTATGAATAGGTGTGAGTGAGTTAATGGTGACATGTAGTGTTAAAGCACTTTGAGTGGTATATTTAGTACAGTCCATTTAGCATTTACCAGTGATGCCGGCTAGTTAGTTTCACTTTCACCCCTATAAAGCCTACATGTGTTTCCTTTTCTCACTGAGACAGACAGAAGTGAAACAACTGTAAATGAAAGCTCAGCTTTGGGAAAGACAGAGACACATGACAAGATGAGGAGAGTGAGAGAAAAAGAAAGACAGAAGGGGATGGAGATGAGAGAGGATAAGCAGGTAGTGTCCACTGGGCCCAGGAGAGGATTAGTGCTGATCCACATCAAGAAAAACTCACCTGATCGAATTCAAACTCTTATCACCACATACATATATATGTTCTTTGGGTTATACAGTAGAACTTATTGGCTCAACATAACAGCACAAACACCTAGCATGATTATAGTGTAATAACATAGTTTAATGTGTGAATACATTATATGTTCATGTGCTGTTTGAGACACATTTCTGAAATTCAAATCCAAATGAATGCAAACTCAAATGCAAAGATGAAATCAGAGAAGGTATTTATGATTTGAGTAAAATATTTTGTTATATAATTTGGCAGGAGAGACAAGTGAGGAGTCACAGAGAATGGGACAGGCAGTGGATAGAGAGGGTGAGAGAGAACAGGAGTGAGAATTTGCTTTTACTTGAACACTTTCGTTACACATTGTCAAAATGTATTTACAGATGTTTTGTGATCATTTTAGCCTCTTCTGTGATTTCGGATTAAAGTGTTAATGCAACTGCCCACTGAAGTGGTTTTAAAGCTATTGTTATTCATTTTTTGGCCGATGGAAACATCTCAAAACTTTAATAGTTTTGTTGCATAAACCTTTTTGGAACAAACAACGTGAAGATACTACCAAAGGGCAGCTTCCGCCTCAGTGGCAAAATATGACGAGATCCCGTTGGACGTGCGGACAGGAGGAGCCAGGGATCGAACCGCCGCGGTGAACATGGTCAGTTGTGTCTTTGAACCAAACCTGCAGGCGGACATGTTGCGATGTTGTCGTAGGTTGTAGATTTACGAGATGAAAGGGTGAACATGTGCTGCTTTCCCGAGAACGGATTGGATTTTGAATCTATCGACGTTGTTGCAGGCCAGTCTCTGGTGCTACAGTGCACTGTACAGCAATTACAAGTACATACAGTAAAAAAATCACAGGAGGGAAATTCAAAGGGGGGTGCCAGGGTTGTTTGCGCCACTCAGTCACCCGCTAATGAGTAATCAACTTTCACAGCTTGAGTGTTGGGGTGGTAATTCGGGTTGCGCACCATGTTCCCGAACCGTGGAGTAGCGATTCATTATCATGAAGATCTGTATAATCAAACAATTAGTGAATTTCTTCTCATCAACAAGGCCCGCTCCCTGTCTGATGTGCTCGTCGGTGACGGGGGGGGGGGGGGGGGGGGGGGGGGGGGTCTAGTCGCTGAGAACTGACTGCCTCCGTGACGTTCCCTGGCTGTTTTCCAGCACGGGGGCGTTGCGAGGGTTAAACAGCTCTGATGAATGCTCACACACTCCATGGATGTGTCAGACTGAGGAGGAGAGCCACTGGGACAGTAATTGACACAACGGAAAAAAAATGTGAGAGAGAGAGACAGAGAGAGAGAGAGAGAGAGAGAGGGAGAGAGAGTGAGAGAGAGAGAGAGTGAGAGAGAGAGAGAGAGAGAGAGAGGGAGAGAGAGAGAGAGGATTGTTTATAAGAGATGAAGGCAGAAAGAAAGAGAGGCATCTAAACGTGTCAGCCTAGTTCCTCATTACTCCTGAAAACAGATTCATTTCAATCTTTATAGAGCGGGGAAAAACAAAGCAACATTCTCAAATTTTTAATGTCTTGTCATTATTCTTGCAACTGGCTTGGCTGTCTTTTTAACACAAGCTCATTCTTTCACTATATATATAGGTTGAAAAGATTCTTTGGATGAATCATGTCTACCTTTTTTTTCTTGAAATCTTCAACATAATCACGTCTATTTTATGACAATCTGAGAGTAGTGCATAGATGCCGGAAAATATTGTCTGGTGCACAAGACGTGATGCCTTTTTTTTGTTTGCTGCAGCACAATAGTAATTCATTAGAAATAAACAGGAAAGTAACAGGAAAAGGGAATACAGTCATTCCCATAATGATCCGTGGTGGCTGAACGAACAAAGATGATCTTTTTTTAGATTACGCAAACTGAAATTGAGACAGAAGTCACAAAGACAACACACAGTTGGACGGACAAGAGGAGAAATTCAATGCAAAACGACTTCAGTAAATACACATAGCTCCAATGATGGAGCTGTAAAAAAACAATAAAGGAATACCAGGATTCTTTTAGTGTTTTTATGTGCAGTAGCAATGTTTCAGAGGGGAGATGCTGACACACATACACACACACACACACACACACACACACTTTAGTGCTTCCACACAAATGCATGCGAACACAGTGCATGAGAGGCATTAGTGCAGAGTGTTTAATCAGATTTCTCTGTAGCGTCCATATGTAGCTGTGCCAGGCAGTGGGTAGTAATTAGACAAACACACTGTGATGCCCACTTGGCACCGGATCTGAGCAAGAGAGAGGGAGACAGAGGGATGTGTGTTTGTGCTCGTCACACTTACGACTCGGAAAACACTGAGGCTGAATGGCTAATATGGTCCATTAAAACTTTTATTGTAACAAAAGATTTATTTTCTATGTTGGCGCAAAACCACTTGCATTGTAGCTAACGAGCTACCATTGGCTAAAAGGGGCAATGGACTCTGATGTACAGTACACAGCTAATTTATGACACTTAGAGCCATCAAGAAAAGTGAATTATCCCACCGTAATGGATTATTTGTAATGAAAAGAAATGCAGATTTTATCGTTTGTAAAACTCAGAATACCTGCCTTATCAGTAGATAACATTTAAACGGCTACATGTGCTCAGACCATGTGGTGAGTTACGGAGGATAATTACACCTGGCTCTCTGTGAAGGTGCTTGCTTTTCCTGCAGAGAAACTTCAGGGTTTACAATAGTTTAAAGTATTGAAGTCATGTCACGCTAGCAGCATGGCTGCAAAGACATCATCACTGGCTGGACTGCAGCGATACATTTTATTTAGATTTCTTAAATAACTCAGTGAATAAGCATTTCCTAAAATGCATATGTTAATAATCAAAGTAAACCAGATCAACCATTTTTTTTTTTGTAAGAGTTCCAGAATATACAGATCAGCGTCAACACATTCTCGCTACCCCATTAAATAAGGCAACTTGGTCAGTGGCCCTACACTACAAACTTTAACGCTCTACGTACCCCTCTAGCCTCAGTTTTGTAGATGTACATTTCTGCTCATACATGCATATGCTGTCTTTTCAAAGTAAAATTGTTTTAGGAAAAGATTGTTACATACTGAAGTAGTGTTGCGCCCCACACTCCACCATTGTATCAAATCAACCACAGAAGACACCTTTTCAAACAATCACATGTATGGGAATTATTCACACAAAACATGCAGAAAATACAATACAAAAATCCTAAACTGAGAGGTGGCAAGACCAGCAGTCCCCACACCGAAGGCCTCCTTCTTCTGCTGCTGGCACATGCAGGAGCTTTTAAGCACTTCCCTCCCAGGCCAGATGCACCTTGTTGAGCAAAGCAGCACACCTGGGAAGAGCTATACGAGAGAGGGAAGAGGGACCAACGCAGGGAACATATACAGAATCAACTTCGTCCACAGTCACTGCATGCACATGTTAATTTGAAGGCTGTAACAAAACATTGTTGCACTGAATGATATATTCAAACAAAAGACACCTTTTATTTTCTTGTAGGGCCATGTCAATGCCTTTACAACTGCTGTTTTCAAGCTGTTATCACCAATAATAGCCCTTTGTACAGTAAGCTCACTAAGCTTTCATTTAAAGACATTTGATAGATAGTACAACTTTTTACTGTAAAATAACATTAAATTAACAGTAAGCTATTGTATAATTTACAGTATCTCTACTGTATCAAAAGAATACAGCAACTTACTGTAATTTAATGTAAACATTTAAAAAATTCCGTTTTACTAGCAGGAGTTTCACCAGCAAGGTACTGTTCAATTTACAGTGTCTCTACTGTATCATAGAAATACAGCAATTTATTGTTATCAAAATGTACGATATTTGAATGCTTTGCTTTCACAGCAATAAACAGTATAAAGTTAACATAATACAGTAGGTATGTTAGAAGAAGTTAGAAGTAGACATTTCACTGTCAATTTACATCAGTGTTGTTACTAAGCACCTGTATCAGAGTAAAAGATGAGATCCCAGAACTTACCCCGTAACACTGCACAATATGTCAGACGGTTCAGGTTATTCAGTCATTATTTAGTTATTTTTTTAGCTATTGCAACATTAAAAACCCTGAGGAATATACCATGCTGTATGATGATTCAGTCAAGAGGCACTGGCACACTGAAACCAACTGTATTTGTAGCTCTGATAATGTAATCAAAACCTTCGCATGATGCCTCTTTATTGGCTTTGCATGAAAACAATATCAATCTCCGCCAGTGAATAATCCACAGCCAAAATCTAATTTGTTTGTCTCTGTTGTGATGAATAGTGTTTCATAAAGTGAACAAACCTCCCCATTATTTCTACTGCAGTGTGTGTGCCAATGACATTACGCCGTATATTACTTATCTGGGGAAAATAGGCTAGCTGTGAGATGTTATGCATATGATAAATAATGCATTCAGTCAGTGTTACCGTATTAGGGTTAGCCATATGTGGTGTGTGTGTGTGTGTGTGTGTGTGTGTGTGTGAGAGAGAGGGAGAGAGTGAGAAACCGATGTGCGAGTGTGTGAGTTGATGAGTTTGAAAGGTCTGATTTGTTTCAGAGCGGGAAAGAGAAAGAATAAATGCATCATGTGTAAACAGTTGTGATTAGATTACCTGTATGAAGCGTTACAAGGCTAAAATCCTGCCATGACACAAAATGAATTTGATTCTATTCTTCACAATATCAAAAACATGAATTCCACTGCACATTCTCCGAACCTTTTTGGAGATATTTCCTTCATTAGAAAGTACACAACCGATGATGACTGGCAAATGGGATGGCGTAATGTGTAATCATACACACTCTCAAAACAACAAACATATTAATCCTAGAGAAGGAATGGGTGCAAATATTAAAATAAACTGTGGATTTAATTCAAAAGAACAACCCTGTTTACAAAAAACTGAATGTATACAAGCTTATGTAACTGAGAAATGATCCAGCAGCTATTTTTTTACACTATTGAACTAATTATGATCATTAGTCATAAATGGAGGTGTTCTATCAACATAATGATCTTCAAAGCACCTCATCAAGGTCTTGGTTATATTTTGAATAAAAGTCAACACTGACTTAAAGCACGAGCTATGGCATATCTACTTTTTCATTTTTATAAACCAAAACCATGATCTTTCCCTAACCTTAACCGAATGTTTTATAGCCTAACATGTGGCATGCAGGCTGTGACACCCCACACTCTGGTGTCAATATCGTCATTACTACACCAAAAGACAAAGCTAATCAAAATCTCTGAATACTTCACATGTCCAGACATTACTTGTTTGGGAAGATCATTCACATTCCTCGAAATGATCATAACATCAAGCTGTAACAATCATTAATAATAATGTATCTAAATACCAGTGGCGGGCCGTGCACTTTATACCTGGGCCTTCTGTGCTGTCCTACTACAGTTGAATTACCTCCTAAAAACCTCATTAACGGACAATGCATAGTCAAAGTCAACGTAATTAACGTAATTAACACAACAACAAAGTCATAAGAACCAGACACATATATTCTTATGACAACAAAGCATGACACATCAATCCAGCAGACCTGCAGCGGATCCACACGTTCCACCACACAAGAGCACGAGCCATTCAAATACTATTCATAAAAACGACACGATAGTCAAATGAACAGTACACTGTAACAAATTTCTCCGTTAAATTACAGTAAAGAGCTGGCAGCTACAGACTCCAGCTTCTAACTGTAATTCTACAACGTACCTACTGTAATTTGCAACAACAGTACATACTGTAAAAAGTATTACAGTACAGTGCTGTATAAATAATGCATTATACTGTTATTTTAGTGTTCTACTGCAATGTGCATGAACAGTTCATTACCGTAAAATTGATTACAGTACTGTAGAATGTATATTTACAGTATGACACTGCTAGAAGCTAATGATTTAAAATGTTACATTTCAAAATAAAACCCCTGAAAATTGCTAGCATAGAAACGACTCAAACAAGAGATGGCCTTACATTAAAAAGCTTTTATTAAAGCCAATGCAGTGGCAAACACATTCAATAACTGACAATTTGACAGTGATCACATTTTTGCAAAATACAAATAATAAAAGCACCATATAAAATTGCATTCATTAAAGTAAATTAGAGCAACACACATGTCAGTAATTACGTTATTGTACAATACAATCAAACCAGAACACTGCATCATGTTAAACAGATTCTCAACAATCTATATACAACTCTTATAGTTTACTAAATGTACCCCACCTTCAGTATCACTTTTTTATTTAGTTATGGTCATTAGTGTAATAGAAAGCGAGTAAAAGAACAAATCTGTAACTGCACGTTTGAGACAACTCGATAGAACTGAACAGAACACAATTTTGAAACTTGTTACCTTAAAAGGAAAAAAGAACACCAGCAGTGTAGGCTACCTCTCCTTCCTCCTATGTGGAGATGTGCTGTGGACTACATAAAGCCACACTCAAAGTCCAGGAGGTTTTTTATGAGGGTGGCCATTTCTGCTGCTTTCTTCTGGATCAGCATCCCTGTCTTTCTGGACACCACCTTCCCCTGGTTGGCCTTTGTCCCCCTTTCCGGGTTGAGACCAATGAAGTGCCTAAATAACAGAGAAAGCATATATATATTAGGTGTGTTATGTAAAGAGTATTTGCACTTAATACTGAACCCCATTGAAATAAACAAAGTATTCTGACCTCGGTGTCTACTAACAATGAGAGAATAATCATATTTTCATCTAACATATGTGTGAATATTTCATACAAGTACAAAATGTGAACATACAAGATCTGATTTTGTTCTACACGTTCTCACATCAAAGCTACAAGCTCAATCATTTTGCAACATATTAACCTTCAGAAAAATATCCAAACAATATTTAAGACAGCAGAAGATTTACCTTTGAACAAACTCCAGTGTCCTTGCAGCTTCCTCATGGTATTGCAAGTTGAACACATCTAGCTGGAGAAAACTGCAGCAGCCCCGTGATGAAGCTTGGCTGGATGCCTTCACAGACGACGTGGCTTAATGCTTATCATCCAGCGTCACCAGCAACTAATGCAGACAACAATTATAGTTAATGTTCTGAAACCATATCAAATATATTAACTCAGCTTGTTGATTCAATTGCCGAGAAATTCAATCGGGTATCTATGAAAATGAAATAACTCTCGCTGGTAACGCGGTACAACAAAAAAATAACGATATGTTGTCAATCAAGAGAGTAACGTTAAGCTAGCTAAAGGCAGCTCGACACGTTAGCATGCATGCGACATGCAGTTAACAACAAGTCACGTTATCGGCAAAAAATCAATACAATACAATGTAGATTCAACACAAAATGACTGAACACCGTCATGCTAACTTTGATAACATCTCAATTACCTTGTTCAGTGAGCCACAGGGACAGGATGGACGGTGTCCGCTCCGGTGTTTGTAGGCGAGCTGAAGCAGCAGGTGGTGCTCGGTCTGCTTCGGTGCTTCAGTCAGAGTCCGTTGAAAATCGTCTTCTCAAATTCCCTCTTATTATTATTCTTCCATCCTGAATAAAATCACCGATTTATGATATCTAAAGCTTTCTGTTCATTTTCTTTAGGTTGACTATGTGCTAACTAAGCAGTAGAAACTTGATGCCGTGTGCTGTTGAAGAGTAAGGGGCGGGCTTAGTCAACTGAAAAAGGAAAAAATACTGTAGTATACTGCAAGATTGGACAGTAGCTGCTATTAATATTTTTTTTCTTCCAAGGCCTCAACTTTTGCTGGATTTAACTGTATTCAACTGTATTTACGAAGAACAGTACATTGCTGTTGAGAATTTCTTGTATTTTTACAGCAATTTGTTACAGTGTAGTAACGTTACTGCAGATGTAAAAAAACAAACGCAGTTTGTCACTTACCGAATGCTGTTGACTTAAAGACAAAGTCCATCATCCTTTCTTTGTTGACAAAGAGTTTAATCCCACATTGTTTCAGTTCCAGTAAGAAGTCCTTCTCGATTCATGGACGCCAGTGACAGTCGAGCCTCCTCAGTTGTATTTCGCTGGGATCCCACCTCCGGCCGCGGCCGGTCCGCGGTTGTGGAGCTCCGTTTCCCTGCGAGCGTGTTCGTTGATCTGTAGATCCACTCGGGTTTCTCCAAAAGTTTTCAAAAGCACCGTATTGTCCTGCCGTGCTATGGCGTCCTCAGGTTAGCGTAGCATAGCTCCAAACACCAAGACGATGTGCGACGCTGTCAGCCAGGAACACCGTTCATACAAATCCTTTTCCTGGCTGAGTCAGCCATTGAGTGTTAAAAAACAAAGCTAGGTTAAAAAAAAAATGAATCTACACCAAGCAAAACGCTAAAAATGTCATAACTTCTCTTAAATGTTTCAACCTGAACTCTTACTAAACACTAACATCTGCTAGTTAGCTTTCTGTTTGACAAAAGTCACGCTGGCCCACTGACCAATCACGGTGCACATTAATGCAGACGTACTTAGGAGGCTACCTCGGTGCCACTGGCACATTAAAGAATATGTCCAACATGTCAAACTAAAGATCTGATTGGTTGAAGACTATGACAATCAACAATATCGTCCCCATTTACTTTAATCTGCAAAGTCCACCTAGAGGACATCGGGCCTCTCTCCTTACATAGAGACATAGAGGCTGAATCTGATTGGATAAAAGCTCTACTTAAAACAAGCTGTGCTGGAAGCAGAGCAACAGAGGAAGACAGAAGCTGTGCAATGGGAAAACAAGCTAATGGGAAACAAATTATAATACATGTAGTGTATTTGTGAAAAATTATGAAATTATAAAATAGCTATAACTTTGTGGTTCTGTTTAGGCCAGCAGAGAAGGCTTAGCAGGCCCTGACGGCCCACCACTGCTAAATACCCACTGTTGGCCTCGTGTGCAGAGTACACCTAGAGTGCAGCCTCTGCAGCAGACTCAAGGAGACACCTATGTACCAGAGTTGTGTGTGTGTGTGTGTGTGTGTTTTATCTCCCCTTTTTTACCCTCATCTCAATAAAAGTTTTGGTTGTATCAGCACAAATTAGCATTGATGGTACCTAGCTAATCTCACACAGCTGCAGAATCGAGCATTAGGGAGAGGGTGCAGGGCCCCGGCCCATCTGTGGAGGGACCGACTCGCGGTCCCCTGAAACCAACATCACTTTGGCCTTGTCAGATGGTCCCCGCAGTGTGGTGTGTGTGTGTGTGTGTATGTGTGAGAGAGAGAGAGACGGGGAGAGCGTGCGGTTGTGCGTGTGTGTGTTTGTTTGCTTGTGTCACATTAACTTACAGAACACCTTGCGTGTGGAATAGCGAACTTGAATGCAGTGGGTTGCTGTAATTCTCTGAAGACGTCTCTCCAGACCCACACAGCTGTGATCAAGGTGCTTTTAACAACGATGACAAATTATTTCACTGTACATTTCTTGTGAATTATAGCTGTTTTTCATTCCCACGACGCTGAATGTTGTTGTCGTCAGCTTCCCCCTTCGTCTCTGCGGCCTTTTTGCTCTTTAACCAAGTGTCAGTCTGACGTGTATGTAGACTAGTCCGAGGTCTGTCATCCGTCTTGTTCCCCAAGCGCCTCCGCTGCCTCTGTCTGTCTCGGTGGCCTGTGCCCTGTCATGCTGCAAATCAGCAGCTGTTGGCGTTTTCAGACCAGAGCAGAGGGTTCCGAAAATGATCTTTCCATTCCAGTTCACATTACTGAATGGCTGTTTGATGCGCTACACTTGCTTCGACGCGTCTGATTAATAGCATCATGGAAATACATTTTTGGATGACATGCAGTGAGCCTTATATGTCAACAGGGCGTTTCACCGTACTTTCCGTTTCGGCGTACTTGCCGATGGCCGTCTTGTTTTGTCTTTGCAGAGCTGATCCCTCATCTACGCACAATAATGAGTTCAACAGCACCGCACCAGGAAGTAGCCTCTCTGTCTATTCTACATCCACTGTGGGTCTCTTTCAGCCGCCTTGTGTGTCCTTCTGAGTGTCTCCATGTCCGAACCTCCGGTGGTGCAGAAGCCCCTCTGGGTGCGGCGCCAGCGGCTGGACAGTCCAGACGATAGCAGCTGATACCCTGTCAACACTGACGGCAGTGTCGCATCACAAAGGGACTGTGAGAGCTGCTGTGGCACACTGAGAGAAAGTGTTTCAACCACACGGAGGGGAAGAGATACAAAATGTGATTTATGAACTCCATACAGAAAAAAAACAACTAAATTCTATATCTTAACTTCTCCACTTCTCCACTGTTCCAAGAAAGCAATTCAATTAGGAGACAATAACTCGGTGATTAATAGGAAATTCTAAAGCTCAAAACAAGCAATCTGATTGGTTCATAGCTGTGATATAATAAGCACATGCCACAGCTATGATGAATAATTCCTTTACACTTTCAGCATCGCTCTGTGTCTTAGATTAAAAAAGTTAAATGTCCTCCTGCCGCTGGACTGTTTCTTATTGGTTGCACAATAAACAGCAACATACAAGTGATGTAAAAATACAAACAAATTTAATGCTAGCCTGTGATGAAATAAGAAATATGCTAGCTGTAAGCTACATTCGTTGGTAAGTGCAGGCAGCTAAGGAGGGTCTATTTTATTGTGATTATTTATTAATAAAAACCTTAGCTGGAATATAATCACAACATACCACGGCCCGTCATAAAAGACTGCTTGAAGAAACCTACCATTAAGAAAAATATTAAAGATCTCCCTCATTTTCTTCAAGAAAATTGACCAATAAGACACAAATCCTAAACTACAACAAGTGAAAAATAATATTAATGAAAATGTTCCATCTAGTCCCCTATTGCCTTTTTTAATTCCACATACTCTTACATTTATAAAATGCTGAATGTCCTGTAATCCTGTCCTATTAATTATGCACCCTTTTTATTTTTTCAGACTTACATTTCAACATATCTCTGACATTTTCAAATGAATAGTAATAATTACGTTTTGGGAATAAACATTTTTGCAGGACATTTTTCTAACGAGCAAATGATATATGCATCACGCACATTATTACTTTTCTTTCACACGTTTCCCCAACAACCTGGGGCCCTTCAGGTTAGCGCAGGCCCAGACTGAGGCTGGATCAGATCTTCAAAATAAAACATTTACATCAATTCGCCACTAATGTTGGCAACAGAGATTGCTGTCGATTGCTGGTTGTGTGCAAAAAAGTTCAGTTTTAATGATACATCCCTTTGGTTTTCAGACCTCTTTCACCGCAACGTATCTGCTCTCCTCTCCTCTCCTATCCCCTCCTCTCCTCCCCCCTTGCTCTCCATCCTTGCTCAGCCCTTCACCATCCACAGAGACCATTAAGTTAATGAGACCTGAGGTAGGGGCGGCTGCAGTAGGCTGATCCCCCACTTTCATCCCTCTACATCCCCTCTATCGCTCTCCCTCTCCCTCTCTCTCTCTCTCTCTCTCTTTCTCTTTCTCTCTATCTTTCTCTCTCTCTCTCTCTTTCTCTCTCTCTGTCTCTCTCTGTCTATAGGTTTATTAACGGCCGCCTGTTGTTGTCGCCAAACTTGTGCCACAGCAGCAAAAGCTCTGCCACTCGGGGCGACTCGGGGGACAGACATTTCATTTCCGCTCTCTTAACGAGTTGGCGGTGAGTGTGTGTGAATATAAGACTGTGTGTGTGTGTGCGGGAGCTATGAGGGAGAGCTGGTTGATGGGGGGGGGGGGGGTCGTTGTCCTCCTCCTCCTCCACACTCTCAGACAGAGATAATGGGGGAGCTGATAGCAGCCTTGGAGACTGCTGCGGCTCCAAGCACAGATATGGACCGATAACGCCTCCACCACCTCGCCTGCTGCTGCTGCTGCTGGTGTGTGTGTGTGTGTGTGTGTGTGTGTGTGTGTGTGTGTGTGTGTGTGTGTGAGATGTACGTGTGTAGCGCTGTAACACAAGTACAATCAGGTATATACGACTGTGGGTGTGTCATTGCATGGGTTTTTGTGTGTGAAATCTTTCTGACTTTGTAGTTGTGTTTCTTTTTTGTATTTGTGCACGTCCGTCTGTGTTTGTGTATATTTCGTGTGTGTGTGCGCATGTGTGTGTTGCACATCTGCTTCTACAAAGTGAGTGTGTGTGTGGCTCTCCCTGTGCCTCTCTGCAGCCTCCTTCATCCCACCAGACATCCCTGCCTCCTTTTTTATGGGCACAGGAACAGCTGGCCACCCCAGTAGGGCATTCTCACAATGAGACGATCACAATAGATGAGCCCCGGTGCCGCACACACACACACACACACACACACACACACACACACACACACACACACACACACACACACACACACACACACACACACACATATGCACAGAATGCAGAGGCACACACTCTCCTGGCTACTGCTAATATGCTTCCTGTTGTGCTGTTGTGTTACAGCGCCATCAGGATCTAAATCACCGCTGGTCCTTTCCTCTGTTACTTCTGGAGATGTGAGGAAGCTCGGGTGAAAACTCACCGCAGCGGCTCCACCGTCGATATCCTGCTCTGACGTTTTTTTGGTTGTTTGTTATTTTTTTCCGTCCGTGTGACTTTGATGAATTGCAGAAGGCGAATCTTTTCGCTGTTCTTCACACAATCTCCTCGTACGACAATCACGTCCTGACAGTTCAAATGAGAAAATGATTAATAGGGCTGGTGATTAACATAATGAGTTATTATCCAGGACAGAGAAATTATTTCATCAAGCCGGGCTATATTTATCTTTGTTCACCTATGCACCTGTTCTGCTCATTTCACAGTGCTTTACTGCATGTGAGATTACAGCGGGGTTTTTTTCATTTGTGGCCATGTGCTGATTAGTTTTCAACAGCGGCAATGTGATTAGCTGTAAATTGTTTCCTTTTGGACGTGAAAATGCATATTTATGAATGCCTATAGTCAGCTTTGAAATACATTTCAGAGTATCTTGAAATACATTTCTTCACACCACTCTGTCTTTATATAGATTTAACACCCGGACATATATTTGCTTTACTGCACCCTACACAACATACCAGAATGAGCTTTTACACGTAATGAGCACAAGGAAATGGCTGTTCTTATTATAATACAAGATTTATACATGAATGAAAAGTTTTGTACTAATTAGACAACAAAAGGACAGTTGTTACTCACTTATTTCACACCAGAAGGTCAGTTCACATTTCATGTGGCTTTGATGAAAATGTTGCATTATAGGAAATGAAGGTAATTTTAGCAGTTTGACCCATAACATGCACTAAAACAGTTAAAGACGATGCTGAAGTCTTAAACTTGCATTTGTTTTGGTTTATGGTCTCAATCTCTAGTTTCAAGTCTTCTTCAATACAGCATGATGTTCATTTAGTAAATGATGGTCCATTTAGAGTCAAACAGACCATAAAGCAGGGGACGCTTTAGGGCGGGGCTACATGGTGATTGACAGGTCGCTACCTGAGCGTTGTCCGGTCTGGTAGTTGTGCGTGGTTTTTTTCAGTGTGTTTTCACTTCATGAGAGTTATTTGTAACATTTTGTTCACCTACAAATGTCTTATTCAGTGTTTGGTTGTACTCCGGTCTCTTGTGTCAATTCTGTTGCGAAAAAACAAGATAGGGCCAAAGTGGCTTCAAACCTGTGGTCCACCGACCAATGGGGGACGTCACGGTTACATACGTTCACTTCTTATGTACAGTCTATGCTAAAAACCAGTAAACATCGCCCTCTTCTGCTTCCATTTGGACCATTCTTATCTTAAATCACTGCATCCCAAATCGCTTTTCTACATGCTTTGGTGTGAATAAACAGTAGTATGTGTCTTTTTGGATGCACTGAACTGTAATTATCACGCCACATCCTGAGAGCGGAGTTGCCGGTTGGAGACGCTTAACAATAGTAACCCGAGCCGTATCTTTTGACCAAACGATAATTTGTGAGAATCACAAGTCTGAACTAATTTGAAAATCTTACTGACACTTATATTGGAAGGTTATGATATCACAGAGCTGTCCGCTAACGTCATCAACATTGTTTTCATACTAAGGTTTTGGACAATCTCACGTGCCGTTTTAGCATTCTAAATAGCATGTTATGGAATTTCTGAGGCAATCTATCTCTAGTGATGTTATTGTTCATTGACTATTAGTTGCTAAGATACATGCAGCCCGTTCTACCACTGTTGGCTCATGGGAATCTGAAATAGTGGCTGTGAGAGACTTCGCTTTTTGGTTACGCTCTTGAGCCGTCAATGTGAGCAATTTACTCTTCATCCTCTCTCTCTGTTTGAGATAGATGTATTATCTTAAATCCTGGCGAGGGAGGGGATTTTTTTTATTGAGTGGCTTTTACAACATTAAATTAAAAAATAAATCTTGAGCCAGGCCACACTGACATTATGACAAAAAGCTTTTTCTAACCTTGATAAAAAAAGTATTTTGCATCAACTTCAGGAACCAAAAAGGCCTAATAATAATGTAACTCTTCTGCTAAGGAAGATCGTGTGAGTGATTGACAGCTCTAGAACAGATACTAAATGGACCTTGAGGGGAGATTGTTTTGTCAACTGCAAAATAAGTTTTATTATGAAAAGATATCTGAATGCTACTTTTCATGTGAGAACTATTTGAACCATTTTAACTTTTCCAATGAAAGTCACACGAATTGCTGTGAGAGAAAAATAAATCCCTTCACGGAAACCCAGAGCCTCTTTCCAGCCCAGCAGGAGATCGCTTTGTGTGTTTAACAGCAAATATCGAATATGCACTTCAAAAATAAAAAAGCTCTTTAGAGCAGGTTTTTATTTTTCTCTTTTTTCCCAGAACACGGAGCTTCAGACCATCCACACTCAAAATCTGAGTATTAAATTCGTAGAAACAACTCATTAGTTTTCTTTTTCATCTGTTGTGTATGAAAGGTCATTTCAAGACGTTATTAGTGTGTGTGTGTGTGTGTGTGTGTGTGTGTGAGTGTATATATGTGTGTGTGCGCCGTGCCCAATTTTCTTGCCTGAATTCGTTCATTAGCGGTCTATGCTCTCACAAAGCTGAGACAGACAGTGGCAGTACCCAGAATGCCTTGTTTCTGGGGAGCCATACGCACTCGTGTTTTGTTAATGAGCACATCCAGGGGACGTTTCTGGTAGAGGCAGACACACACACACACTCAGAGACACACATACACACACACACACACACTCCTAACTACACAGGAACTGACATTCTCCTCACACAACTGTAGAGAAAGTCTCCTGAGAAAGATTGCTGCCAGGCACAAAAATGGAGAGCAAGAAGGTGAGGGAGGGAGGGAAGGAGGGAGGAAGGGGTCGGGAGAAACAGAAATGCTGCTTTTCTTTTTTTACGCCCCTTTTCTCTCCACAAGCCGCAGATGTTTTGTTCTCTCCGTGCTCGTGCCTTCACTCTCCGCTCCGCTTTGATAGGTTTCAGCGCACTCGACTGTATTGACTGCGGTCTTGGCAAGCACGAGGACGAATCAATTAAGAGCGTTCGACTGATACAGTGTCTGAGCCCCCCCCCCCCCCCCCCCTCCTCAATAGCGAATAAGAGCAATTAAAAGCTGACTGTAGCACATGATGTGACAGTAATGGCCATAATGGATCGTCGTCAAGGTTCAACGCCAGATAATGTTATTGTTTATCTAGATGATTGTTGTTGTTTATTCATAAGCCCCCCCCCCCTCTTGACAACCCCATACCCTGAGCCTAAACGCAAACAGACTGTCTGTGATACGAAAGGTGGCCATCTGTCCAATCAGGGACTCAAGTCAATAAGGGGAACCAGTTTGGGGGCGAGACCTGATCTGGAAGACATTAGCATGTGAATTAGTTGTTGACTGGGTGCCAAAGCCAGCAGCCGAACCGTTGCCAACTAGATGACAGCGTTCCCCTAATCGATGGCTTGATATCTATATGGCAACATATGGAGGGATCAGGCGCCCAGGCTGTGTCGTTTCATTTTGATCCGGTTCGTGCTGAAATTCCACTCAGCTTGTGCGAGATGTTTTTTTGGTACCAGAAAACATTAAAGGAGAATTGACATTTACCAAACACGGCAAATGACAGAAATACGCTGCTTTATTTCAGATGAACCGAAGCCTGTTGAAGCGGTTCTCCCTTTGTAGAACAATGTAGTTCATTTCTCCGCACACTGCAAATGTATGAAAGGCCAACATAGATTGTCTTGTGAATATTTAGACATTAATATTTAGATGATATCAAGGGAAGTCCCCCTCCACTCAAAGATGGGTTGGGCTTATTGCAGTGGTGGAAAAAGTAGAACGATCTTTTACTTAAGTAACGTGGTGGTACGTAAGTAAGTACACAGTAAGTAGTAACAGAAAAAATACTTACGTCATACAAGTCTCAAGGCTCTATTTAGTCTAAATGCATAATGCATTTGCATTTTGGGCGTGTCCAACTCCACGTTTGCTAGTTAAATGGCACATAATCTGGATTTAAAGTAAAGCATTGGACATAGTCGACCACAGCATATCACTAGACAGACAGGAAAACTGGGACGGTTCTATTCAGTGTCGATCTGTAATTCCTGAGAGTACAGAAATGTATATGTGGAGTCACCCAAAGCTCCGATCTCGGACCTCTTCTTTTTTCCCCCTTTGGGCTCAAAGAAGATGTCATGGTCTTGGTTTCGATTCAGTTTGTTTCCTGTTTTATTTTCTAGTTCCCTGCCTCTTGTGTCCTGTGGTAACTTCACTTTCTGCCCTTGTGTGTTTCCCGCCGGTGGGATTACCTTTCCCTGCCCCGATCAGCTTCACCTGTTCCCAATTACCCCTCCTCCTCCCTAGTGTATTTAGTCTGTGTGCTCCCCTTAGTCTGGGCCAGTTAGTCTTAGTTCATCCGCATTTAGTGATCCAGCATTGTCTCCTTGTGTTCCCTTTGTAACCGTTTTTTTGCCTCTGCATTTGAGTAAAAACGGTATTGTCCAGCAGCTTGTCCTGTGTCTTGGTCATGCATTTGGGTCCAATGTTTTCCTGGTGGTACAGCGGTTGTGACAGAAGAACAATTAGAAGTCACTACAAAGCCTCAGTCGCCACCACAAACCAAGTCATTCACTTGGAACTACATTTCAAGAATTGAGTATTAAAATACTGTTGATTTATAAAGCACTGAATGGTACAGGGCCAACTGCTCCACTATGAACCGCCCAGACCTCTCAGATCTCCTGGGACAAGTACTTGAACTTTTTTTGTAGAAAACCATATCAGACAAATTATTATTCCAAGCAATATATTTTCAATTTGTCTTTAAACATGTCTGAAAGTGATCTTTAAGGCAATTCCACCAAATCTCCCTGTACCCTGTCTCTGCTTTCAGTTCAGCTCACAGTGCCACTGTGCAGGCAGATAGCACAGAGAAATACAGGAGGCTGCAAATGCGATCAAATGTTTTCCTAATGAAATTGTAAATGATCTATATCAAAACGCGTTTCTGCGGCTATGCGCAATCTGTAAGAAACTGAAACATTTCAGTGCGGTGAAATTTAATTTTTTTCCATCTCCAAATATAATAGCAGTAATGCAGTTATTCATGGTCTCCATTTGTCATCTCAGACTCCGATGTGATTTCTGTGTGGTTTGATGTAGTTTCCCCCTCAGGCAGTCGCTGAAATAAAATCCCCCATTTCTGACTCGATATTCCCACTCAGAGACAGTTCCATCTGAGGGAATCTGATCGCTCACATTTGAGTCCCAGAAAGAATTTCGAATGGCAGAATAATGTGGCACACAGACTCCTGTCATCTTGAATCAAGACAAAAACACGTTAGACAACGTTTCCTCTTTGGTGACCTTGAATTAGCATCCGTCCATTCATCCATCTAGATGGTCTTCTGAAGACGACCATGAAAGCTCTGGAAGAAAGCTTGAGATAAGGAGATTTTGTCAAATTATGTGAATGCATTTATATGCATCCATATCCATCTATACAAATAATATGGAAATATGCAGTCCACACTTATAGAGGCAGGACTGTGGCAAAACAGCCCCATGCAGCGTTACTGCTTCATGGCTGGTCTTTGCTTAATCTGTCTGCCCGTCTGTGAAATTTAATTTTTTATTTTTGCATAATGTCTCTTACAGAATAAGGGAATAATTGTCTGCCAGTGGAAGTGGCTATGGATATTTTAACTTAAATTCTGCCCGAAGGCATGCTGCTAACACACCCAGTATTAAATGAATACATCCGACAATTCAGAAAGTACAAATTATAATGTAATATATAGTGTTGAGTTGCTGATGCTTTTGTTCTGTTGTGCTGAAGTAGGATTACATTGTTTTGTGTTTGTCTCGGTGTAGAGTGGTGGATATCTTGCTTGTATACTCGTCTTTTCCTTTATCTGGACTGTAATGCTCAGCAGCTTTTATGATTTAGGTCAGGTATTAGAGTCACCTCACTGGTCACCTCTTACCTCTCTGTAATATGCTGCCCATCTTGTATCATCTATTAAGCTTGTTTCTGGGCCAGTCTTGTGTGATTTACAAACATTGTGCCTCTGTAGTCAATATATTACTTGTTATGGTAAAGGTGCTTTTTTAGAGATTAGGAGCATTTGGAAAGCCTCTGGAGGGCTGTCAACATGGCGAAGCCTGAGCCAGTGGTATGCAGCTAACGGTGCTAACAACGCTAACAGTGCAAACCACGGAAACAGTTCCGACAGAGTTAGAACCTGGAGGGTGGGCGCTACACTTCCATGCATATGCTGTCGGTAACGGTGTTATCGGCTGTAACCACACATGCACTGAAAGCATGCACGGCTGCCTCGGCTGCCTCAGCTACGTAAATAAAGCAAGGACACTCAGGTAAATATTACTCCACCACATCTTGACGTAGTCAATAGATATTTGAAGCTAAGTTAATGTTCTGAATATTGCTTATTTCACCTTTGAACATAATACAAAAAGGTTACAAAAAATCGAACAAAATGGTTATCTTATTGGTAATTGTGCGTCCAAAAATGATGATAATCCATTGACAGATAAGGTACTTGCATCTTTACCCAACAGAGCACCTTTACAGCCTGTATGATATAACATCTGTTTAGGAGAATATTAGCTGTGAATCTGAATATAATGATTTCAAACCTAGACATTTTTCAGCCGTAAATAATGTCGGCGACTCTGCCTCTCTCACTGCGTTCTGCTTCTACCGGAATAATCAGAAAAATACTCAAAGAATGAATGAAATGCTTTGACCAGACCCCTATATGCTGAAAAACATCCGCACACCTGAGTCAGAGAGACATTGTATTCTTCTGAAAATGGCAGCGCAACGTTCCCTCTTTCGGAGCAAAGAAGCATAAACTAAGCCTCATTAATTAAGCTCATTAGGTGAACAGAAACCTGTTTGATTGGAGGCAGTTGGGGCCCTTCCGCTCCAATGCAGCAGCGGTATTTAACTCGCCATATTGGCTGTCTGATGGCTGCACCTCGGGGTCATGTTCTGTGACATGGCTGTTGTCCCGGTGCCACCCCTACACACACACACACACACACACACACACACACACATACACACATACACACACACACACACACACACACACACACACACACACACACACACACACACACACACACACACACACATATCCTTTAAGGAGCTTGGCAGACCCCTGGTTCCCCCCTCTCTAATCACTGTGTTCTCCAGGGGGAGCAGCCATTCTCGCTGCTCTTTGGAAAAAGCTTGGCATTTGTCTGAGATCTAATTTCTGTAATTCATCGCCCGTCTCCCGGGAGTCGCGGTTGGCACTGACGATGCCAAGTCCCCCCCCCCCCACCCCATCTATCTCTCTCACGCTCTCTATCCCTATTCCTCCCCTCTTTCTCCATCGTCCTCCCCTCTTGCCCCATGTCGTTGTTTGTTGTTGCCCCAAACGAGGTCCTCGCGGAGCTAAACTGTTGGGTGTGCACACATTAACTCTCTCGCGGTGTTCGATGGCCGCTCAGATCACACTAAACCTGAGTGTGTGCGCGTGCACATCCGTCTTCCTGGAGGAACTCTCTGAGTCCAGAAAGCGCGTGATCGACAGCGGGATTATCCTCTTCACTTTTCCTCTCATATATAAAAAACGTGAACACACACACGTCCCAAATGAAGAAATAATTACATGTCAATTATCGCTAGTGATATGGATGTGGAAAATATAATTGTGATTAATTAGGTGTCAGTGAAAATGTACATCTGTTACTTATTTTGAAAAGCAGGCGGGGGGAAAAACGAAAGCAACTCATTTTTCATTTTTTTTGAGAGAGTATCCCATTAAGAGTTAAAAATGTTTAAGATGTTCTGTCACAAAGCTCCCTGCGGTTCTGTAACTCTTGTTTTCCAGTCTGAGCTGTACAGGTGAATTGCCGCATCTCACATTTTGTTTATGAGTAAACGGCTGTTGGGTGGCAGGCATTTTAAGCTAATAGCTGCTTTAAATAGCTGCAATTAGTGGGAAGCATGAGATATTTAATCACTCCAGACCAATTAGTCTGTAATCAAGTAGTGTCCAAGAGCGAGCACGTTTTTGTCCTCCACTGTTCCTCTGCAAGCGGCCGCCATATATTTCTCTGTGTGCCGGGAAGAGCGGTGATTAACACGCGGGGATATAGGCCCCCGTGGAACGCCGTAATGTGGAGTTAAATCAGGGAGGGAGGGAGGCGAGACACGACAGCCAAACCTGTTATTGCAGTTTAACATATGCGGAAGGTTAATTCAAGGCAGAGATGGCGGCGCGCATCCTGGTTTTTATGTGTTTGCGTCACGGCGCGTTGTACAAATTTGTGGAATTAGGAGCCGGTGTGTTTTCTTCTCTGTGGAAGCGCACTGGAAAATAAGAACAACACATTCTACATTTCCATTAGTTATTTTCTCTTGGATCAGTCATGGGAGTCTTACCTGGGAGGGGACGATAAAAAGGCTGCAGAGCAAATGGGATTTAATCAGAAATAGGGTGTCTCAGAAATTGCTAAATCTCGCAAGTAAATTTTGGTTATGTTTGCAATCTTCTGCAAGAAAGTTCATTTTAAGGCGAGACACTATAGGCAAAGAAATCTGGTATATTTTAAGATGTTGGGCTGTTTAGCTTCCATTCTTTCAGACTAGTGTAAAGAAAACATCCACAATACACATTTCAGAGTTTATCTTACTACTTTGTCTCCTTGCGTCTGTAGATTTCTCTTACATTCACCAAAAGATAATGCCTCATCAATACAACAAATGATTGTCTTGATGTAAGTAATCAAATTGGGAAGTTTCCTGTTGATATGTAGTAGTTACATGTTTACCCTATTCCTCTGTAGTGTCTTCAAAATGTAATTTTACAAAACATATCTTTAAGGTTTCTTTTCTCGAAATGAGTTTGTTCTCAGACTCAGAAATCTTCACTTCAGCAGCTCTGATGTCCCAAACTTTACACTTTCATTACTCTCTATGTTGTGAAGGTTTTTACAGAGGGGATTGTTCACATTCATTCACAGGCTGATTTATGGAACATTTATTACTAAAAACATGGTGGAAATAGATTTTTTTTAAATGGCTATTGACAGTACATTCTGATTTATGGAGTGATACAAAGAGATATCTACATTTCCCTTTGTAAAAACCTTTGACAAAACAAAATGAAACAAAAAGTCTGAACCCGGCTTTACCGTTCAGATTTCTGTTCTGGAAATAGATTAAAATGAGTGCATATTTAATAATAGAATGCAAAGGCATATTTAAACATACATTTTCTGAAAACTTTAACACAAAAAATGATGTCTTTTTTAAGCTATACACCTAGTGTCTCCCCTTAATAAGACACAGGGTAACACACACCAATGCGTGCACAAGGAAGGAGAGCAATGCACACACACACACACACACACACACACACACACACACACCTAAGCAAACAGTCGGCTCCACTCGCAGCCACGGCCGGTCCCTTGTTTCGATAATAACGATACTGTGCTCATAATGACGTTTCCGAGTGACTGGTCACAGGGCCACATCCACTCCATCGGCCCTCTGGCTCCAGGGTGGACACAAACATGTTGACCGGTGTGGTTTTGGGCCTCCTTATCAAACAGGATGTGATGCTTTCACGGTCTTAAGCAGGGAGGACAGAGGAGAGGAAGGCCACAGGTAGGAATTCAACGTGAATGTGTGTGTGTGAATGTGTGTGTGTGTGTGTGTGTGTGTGTGTCCCGTGGTTTGCGTAGAGTTAAAAAAGGCAGAAGGAGCTGATGAAGCTTCTGTACAAGAAATAGCAAGACAGAGGGACTCGCAAGTCAACATATGGCTGCAGCAAAGTATAAAAGCAGCGGAGATGAATAATGTATCTGGGGATGACAGCCGTTTTGGGTGCTGACTAATAGAGAGAATTACACCCGCATATCACGGCGCTGTATTAGAAGTGTGTTACTGTAACGGAGAACATCATGTGATAGGATCAAATGTGCTGCGACGTGTAAATATGAGTGTGGCTGATTGGCTGCTGGATTAATGTGTCTTTGCCAGGAAGTGTCATATTTATGACATACTATAGAAATAAATGTGTTTTCTCGATTAATGCTAAAATGGTTGTTCTGTTAACGGACTAAAAGAGCATTGTACGCAGGGCTAAAATGATCATGAGACGGATTGTTCTACAGTAGCTGTGTGCGTCTTTAAGGAGAGACTATACAGGCAGAAACATAATGGATTCATGCGCTGCTTGATTGTCTATTTTTCTTTAAAAGTTACCATAAGGCCTCATTTGCATATTTAAACATAACATTTCATAAAACTTGTAATGCAAACAAATAATTGTCTTAATGTAAGTATTCAACTGGGGAAGTTTCATGTTGATATAGTAGTTATTTATTTTACCCTCTTCATCTGTAGTGTCTTCAAAATGTCTGTAATTTTACAAAACATCTTTCAAGGCCGTTTTCTCTAAATGAGTTTGTTCTCAGACTCTGATCCAGAAATCTCCACTTCAGCAGCTCTTACACACACCAAACGTTCCAAACGTTCCACTTCCATTCCTCATGTTCTGAAGGTTAACACAGAGGGGTTTGTTCATATATCATTCACAGCCTGATTTATAGGCTATATATACATATATATCTATATATAGATATCTATATATATCTTGTTAGTTCTAAAAACATGGAGATAGCTGTTTACAGTATTTTCTGATTTATGGAGTGATACAAAGGTAAATCCAAAATTCCCTCTATTAAAACATTTGACTCTAATATTTAAACAAAATATAACAAGAATTTTGAACCTGGTTTTCTTTTTATGGAACTTCATGCAAATTAGCACATATTTGATTAGAAAATGCCTCATTTGCATATGACCAAAATAAAAACATTATCTTACTGTAAATGATCAACTGGGGAAGTTTCTCTGTGATATTAATTAGTTACATGTTGTACCTGAACCCAAATGATATTATATTTTCAGTAAAGAAACCTTCATCCGTGGAACACATCGCTCCATCATAATGTTTCAAGTTCAGGACTTACATCTGAATCTTTCTGAGCTTCATTGTAACACCAGTTTATTACTGACGCCTTTGGTTGAAATGTGACGAATTAAACAGCGTTGTGGATGAGAAGTTATGTAAATGGTTTCATCTCCTTGTATCTGTAAAACGTGTCATATTTCACAAAGGCTGCATTCTCATGAACTCTCTGCGTTGAGCTCTCTTACTGAGAACCAGAATATCTTTAATCATATCAGGAAGGTCTAACTGTCAAACTGGCCATCTGTGCCTTAACACATTATGTCATTTTTTCCCCATACCTTTTATCACTCTCTCAAATACACACGCACACACACACACACACACACACACACACACACACACACACACACACACACACACACACACACACACACACTTGCACACACACACACACACACACACAGACACATTTCACATCACGAGGACGGCGCTTGTCAAGGGCAGCGAGGCCCGGCTCTCTTTCTGTGGACTATAAACACACACAGGTGGCCCTGCTTGTCCTCAGATGGTCACGGTGGAGCAGCGTGTCTGAGAGGTGTCTGCGAGCTTGTCCACGTCCAAACGGCAGCTTTAACCCACATTCAGCAGGGTGATGTGGGGACAACTGAACACGGGTCAGTGTGTCTGTGAGAGGAAGCTGCAGCTCCGTGGAGAGGAGGGCAACCAATAACTGTGAGATAGAGACGTGTGTGGTTTCAGGACTTTTATTAATGACGGATGTCGAGGTGAGCATTATTAAAGAAATGCTGTTTCGGATACATTTCAGAATAATTTGCATTTGAACACGTATGTTTGGCCTTTATGAGGACGGATTTTGATTCTTCTTTTAGTTTTAGCTTTCCAAACACTTGAAAAGCATCATAAACCATCAATATTATAATATGAATCAGTCTTTTTTAATAAATCTTTGAAACCTCCAGCTGTTACTCCCACAAACCCGATGAGGCCTCAATTAAAAGTGTGAACAGGATTTTCACTTGGATTTCCCTCCAACGATTACGTCGTTTGTATTTTGAACATCCTACTTCTTTACCAGGCATTTCTGTTTTCTAGAGGAGTGTGAGAACGCATCAGTACATGCTGAGAATGTGCTGTGGTGTTTACTGTTTCATCTTTCCTCCTCATAGCTCACTTCAGGGCAAAAGTATCAGATGAACGCCTGAACACTTAAAGTTCACATGCACATTTAAGCTGAATGCTGAACGCTCCATTTGTCTCTTCATCCTGAAGCATTTATTCAACACAAAAATGATTATTCTATTTGTGGCTTATGCTGCTTACATTCTACTTGAGGACAATGAATAAAGGAAGTTAACCTCACGAATCACTCCGTCCATTGAGGCTGTTTTTATTTGCTGCATTATTAAAATAATAATAATTTAAACCAAAGAAGAAGAAAGACATAATTGGCAGTTTGCTTTAATTTAGCTCAAATCAGACTTCTTGGCTGTCACTGATATTTCTGCAATCCTGTGCTGAAGCTCATCTTCCTGCAGCAATCTCAGATCGACTGACAGTCCCCAGATCTGGACTTTAAACCGAAGGACACTCGAATATTCGTTTTGAAACTTTCTTTGATTAGTTCGGTGCTTTCGTTGTTATGGAAGAAACACTTTGTAACCCTGTTTGGAAAGGCGCTACATAACTAAAGATATTATGTGTGCGATGGATTTAATTAAAGCCCTCAAAACAAAAGAGCTTCATCCCTAAAGGCTGCCAAACTGGTTTAAGGACTTGGATGACAACTGCCAACAAGTGAGCTTCTTCATCCACCCGTCACTTTCCATGAAACTCACACGCTGCTTTATGTTCAGTTGGGTGAAGGGATGGATCAATACTTTTTGCTGCAGTTACATGGGATTTTTTCAACATAATGATCATTTGAAGAAGGAAAAAAAAAGAGTAAATACCTAGAAATAGTCGAGTATTTTGCAGAAATACGCTGATTAAATAAAAAGCCTTTCAGGGTGTTTTTTTGAAATGTTTGAAGAGATTACTCTTGTTGCTGTGTGGCACTTCATAGTCACAAATAAAGCATCTTGCTGTATTTTGTAGGTTCTGATGTCACATTGGTTTCCACAGTCATGTGACACGAGCCAGCTCAATGTGTCAGGGCTGTTTAGCACCAACGAAGTCAAGCACCACCCACGTTTGGATTTATATATTTTTATTATCGATATATTTTTTCAGTAATAGATACTAAAACACCTTCCTGCTCTTCCTCATTATTTGGTGGGACAGTGTTGGGACACCGAGAGCAATAAAAACCGAGACGCCCCACCCTCGAGACAAAACTGGAGACGACACACAATTCTTCCTGGAAACTTTAATTGTTTTTGACAACTCCTCACAAGCCAGTGAAGGTCAAGTCCAACAGTGCAGCTGACAGTAATGTACAAGTGCCCTCTCACACTGGCAGGAGGGTGGTGAGGTAAAGTCGGCGTTCGATGTCACAATGAAAAATAAAAATCGTCTCTCTCTCTCTGCTTCATTCCACGTCTAAAGACACCGCCTGTCTGGTCGTACAGAAGGAGTCTGTTAATGTTCACATATTTCATCAATTCATAACCAGAGTTGAATGATTTTCATTAACTTCTCAAGGAGAAGCTGCGACCGCACAAAAAAAGGAACGGAGACGTTCTTTTAAAGAGGTGTTGCAAAACACTGTCACAAGTGCCGTAACTCTCAAGATTTCTTTTTTTTTCTTAACAAAGAGTGCAATGTAACAGAATCAATAGAAAAAGAAAAGAAATCAAACAGCAGAGCGACCCGGGTGCTCCAAGCGGGTCAAAGTCGTCATAGTTAATGAGTACAAAACAATTCAAGTGAAAGCAAGAGTGGGTCGACTTATCAAAGGGACTTGTGTTGAACTCCACCACGGACTTCTACAAGGAGGGGGGGGGGGGCTTCAGAGGACATTCAGCGTCTCCGCAGTGAGCCTGACATGCTACATATTCAACTATTCCAAAAACAAAAGATAAAACACTTCAAAGAGTAATAACTGATATATCATCATGTGAGGACATTATCGGCAGAGCATAACCATCCACGAAGAGACTCAAAAGGTCGAAACACCATATTTACATAACGACAAACAAAAAAAAGGTTTTAATAAAAATATCTTATAATTACAATAGTCTATTTTGAGCATATACGTCTTCCTTCCACATACTTTTATAGAACATTTGTGTCTCTATATATGTACATTCTTAATCGTCTCGAATCGGAAATCGTTCTTCTTTACAATATCAAACATTTTACAGCTCCAGGGGATTTGTGTTCAACACAAATCATCTATTTGAAGCAATAGATGTCCAAAACTTGTACAACCATTTTCTTTTTCTTTTTTTAGCAGTTTAGTAAAGCTTTAAACTGGAGTCCTTTTAGCAATTCTTTAAGCACAATTCACAGTTTTCATCGCTGGTTTCCGTAAAAAAACGTCTTCGGCGTGGGGATTCCGTGTTCGCGCTCTAATTGAAGAAGATTTCAAGTGACGGTAGAGGAGAATAGGAGAAGTCTACATACTGACTCGCTTGCTCGATGGAACTAAACAAAAAAAAAAAAGCTGAAATGACTGGTGATTTTATTTGGGTTGAATTCCTCCCGGCGTTTTATTATTATAATTTTTTTTCCAAATCCCCTTGTGATCGCTGCCTCCAGTTCGGTGTGAGTCCCTGGCGAAGCTTTGCTGGCTTTGGAGCGGCTCTGTGCGGCCTACACACCTGTGGAGGGGGATGAATAGCGGGGTGGGAAGAGAGGAAGAGGAGGAGGAGGAGGAGAGGGGGGGGGGGGTGAGCTGCTGAGCTCCAGACTGACTGGCGCCACCGACAAAACACAGGGCCATGCTTGATCAACAACCCAAAACAAACCAGGTCAAACAACAAGTGCGGGCTCCTCGGGGCTCTCTCTCTCATACATACACACACACACACACACACACACACACACACACACACACACACACACACACACACACACACACACACACACACACACACACACAGTATCACACACACGCCAAGCTTTTTTGGCCTTATCCAGGTGTGTTTAGACTCAATGCTATAAATCAGCAGCTTCAATGGGATAGACAGAGAGTGAATGAGAGAGAGAGAGAGAGAGAGAGAGAGAGAGAGAGGAAGGGGTGTGTGTGTGTGTGTGTGTGAGAGAGAATGAAAGAGAGGGCAAGCTGAGGTTTTAACCCTCTCTTCTTGCTACACCGGTGACAGTTATTGCGCAAGAAGCACAGCTGCCTCTGAGGTCGGTGCAAATTTTCGTGTGTTCCTCAATTATTATTGTTTCTTTTTTTGCTCTCTATAGAGTCAATTTGCACCTCACATAGGCTACAATAATCAAGTTAATGGGGATGGCTCCACTGCTGTGGTGTCTCTACTGGGATCCCTGGTTGTTTTTTGTTTTTTTAAAGCCGAACTTCTGATTGTAAACTTAGAAAAAAAAAACATTTCAAATAATTAGGATGCTATTTTAATTCAACTTACCAGTGCGGTGTTTGTATCTCAGCGGCATAAAATAGAGTCCTCCGGCTTGTTGACTATTGACGTCCTCTACAAAAAGAAGGAGAAGAAGAAGAAACGTGTCATTGGATAAAGACTAAATAAAGGGCCTAAATCCCCGCAGACTAAATGATATGCAGCAGAGCGGCGGCAATATCTCCCGTAATAAATGCTCTTATGAATAACAAATTGCCCTCATTGTGCGCAGTGGAGTGGGCTGCAGACGGGGGTACTTCACCAGCCCATGGGATAAGGTGGGCCTCTGACACAGTGCTGACATTATCATGCAAATTGTAAAAGCCCGCAATCAAGTGCGCAATCCAACCCACGCCAAATGCGTTTCTTTTACGCACGATTTTTCAAGGTTGAGCTGTAGGTGTGTGCTATTTAGATTGTTTTTTTTTCATCCCCCACATTGAAAGGACAATGACACAAAACGGGCATGAAGCGCTTTGTCTGCCTGGCGGTGTACGGGGGTCTGGCACGCAGCTATATCGGGGTTCCCAATAAAGTCCCCGTTGGAAAAAAGAGGAGACGGTGGAGACCCGCGTCCGCCGGTTTAAAGCTTACCTGATGGTGGTCGACGTTGAGCGCCGTCAGCGGCGTGCGGCTCGGGTTGGAGGCCGGGGGAGGGCAAGTCCCGGACCGCTGTGGCTGCTGTTTGTGGAGCGATGGGTGCGTCTCCAGGGCAAGCTGCAGGTCCAGGATGTAGTCTATGACGTGCTGGAGGATCTCCACTTTGCTGACTTTCTTATCCTGCGGAATGGTGGGCACCAAGCGCTTCAGCCGGCTGTAGCAATCGTTCATGTCGTACTGCAGGCAGAACAGGTCCTCATCCTCCACCCTGCACCGGGCGATGTTGAGGCTCTGCTTCGACAGATAGTGCAGCGAGAGCGGGCTGCCGCCGGAGGAGGAGTCCTGGGGGTGGACCGGAGTAACAGCCTTCATCTTAGAAAACCAACGGCTCGGAGACAGAGGCAACGAGGGGGAAAGAAATACGTCTCTGGTAGCAGGAACGATTTTTAGAGACAAAAAGCGTATGTGCATACAGCCGCAAATAAGCAAAGGGAATAAAAAAACGACCGAAAGGCGGAATTGTAGTCTTGTCAACACATCCCGCAGAGCCGCGCAGTTCCTCGTACTTCGGCAGGCTCGGTGTGAAGGGAGCGAATAGATTTCCTACATTTATAGAGGAGAGGGGAGGCGCCAAGCCCGACGGCTGACAGATCGAGGGAGAGGAGCTGGTCAATCACCGGCAGCCCGCTGCCCACCGACCCAACAACGGAGCCAAGAAAAAGGCGTGTCTCTGCGCGCGCTGCGGTGGGTTGCCTGTTGGCAGTAGGTGTGTGTGTGTGTGTGTGTGTGTGTGTGTGTGTGTGTGTGAGAGAGAGAGAGAGAGAGAGAGAGAGAGGCAATTTAAAACAGTCAATTCCGCATTACCACCGCTGCACAAAGAAGAAGGAAAAAGTATCGAGTATCTTTTACGTCCAGTCCGTGCAGGTGGCCTCTCTTGGAGATTTAGGCGATATATATATATATATATTTCAACAACAGGAGAGGCTGATTAGCGTTGTGTTTGCTTCTTTACTGTCGCAGTCGTTGATGCGTAATTACGCACGGCCTCGCATGTATCGATCACTACCCCGTGACAGATGATCCTGAGCAAAAACCCACCTGTTTAAACCCGCTTTACCTTCAGAAATCAAAAGGACACCAGTTTAACTGCAATCTATTTCTACTCCTCAATGAATACATACAAACTCACAAAAGTAGGTAATACTATTCCAAATTATTTTGAGGACATGCAGGATAGATGCGTAATTATCGGCGGGGTTAATGGGATTTTATCACATTTTTGCCTGCTACAACCAATAGAGAGCAGATCAGATTTACTACCAGGGCTTCATGAGAGAAAATGGGTTCGCGAGGACATATCATTCCAGCCCACCATCATCTCGGATTGAATAAACTGTCGTTATGACTGCATATAACAAAACATTTCGTTCTCACAGCGCAGATCGCAGCTCTAAGGGAGCCGGGACGGGCCAATTTGATGGCGGCGGCGCCTCCTCGCCGCTCCTTCCAGCTGTGTGTGTTATTGTGTGCCTCCTACATTCCTCCACCTCTCCGAGACGCGTCGCCGCTCGGCTCCTTTCCCTCACCGCCGCCCATCGAGTCGCCCCGCCGGGCAGACGGCCTGGCGCCACACATGGAGAGCTCCTCCATTCACACACATGGCTCCTCTCCTCTGCTCTCTTTTCTTTCTTTCTTCCCTTTTTTCTTTCTTGTCAGGCATGTTGCCAAGACAACACGGAAGCTACACTCTAGCATCAGTTCAGCATCAATCCTGAGTGTTTTTTTCCACGCAGGATTCACAGGGGCCCCTGAGGTCCGACTCTAGCGGGGATGACACCCACCTCAGTGCCTCTTTGGAGGTTTAATGTCCCAAAACTTTATGGGAACCACCACAGTCTCTTCCGTCATGAATATTGAGAGGCTTAAATGGCTTTAAATGGGTATTTTCCCCTTCTCTCTCCGTCCCTCTCTTTCTCTCTGTTTTTTTCTGTTGCCATGGGAAGTGACTGCTCTGCTCAGTAATGTGTTGCAACAATGTTTGGTTCAGGGACAACCTCAAAGTTCACAAGTTTTACAAGTTCACAAGTTTCCTTTCCAGAAGAATTGGAGCAAAATGAATCAGATCCGTGTGTAGCGATGCGGAGCTGTAACCCTGTGAAAATCGTTATGATGTATAAGCTTGCGCAAATTTGCGCAAATGTTCTTATGTCAAATTCAACTTTAGCGAAGTTTGACCAATTAGCTTGTCTTATTTTATCGTAACTTACTAAAGGCAGTTATGTAACTGACGTATATTATTTACCAAAACCGCGATCTTTTCCTAAACCTAACCAAGTAGTTTTGTTGTGCAAGTAAACCAAAAAAACTAAGTGAGCCTGCATATGAATATTTAATGAGCAGGAAACTGTATGTTTACTTTGAACAAAAAATTGTCTTTGTAAAAGAGGCTAAGCATGTGACGAGCAGGAAACTTACTCGCACCTGACATGTCCAAAACGGACACTAGAGGGGTATCTAGGGACCATAGCGTCGGTTTCTGGACGAGTTGGTAGTGAGAACGCGGCGTCTTGACAGTGCTGACCTTGGAGGGAGAATAGAGCTGGAGAGTCCGAAACGGAGCAAGCTATCATTGGTCTTTAGCTTGTAAGAGTACATTTATATTCCTTTAAAGGGACAGTGTGTACGTTTTAGTGGCATCTAGTAGTTTGTGGCAGGTTGAAACCAACTAAATACCCCTCAGCTCACCCCTCAGCTCTCAAAGCATGTTGGAGATCTACGGTGGCCTTCAGGTATAGGAAGAGGTATCTTTAGGATTTTAGTACAACGAGCGGCTACTCTTTTCAATGCTCGGTTCTTCTACATGACTAAACAATTGTTTTTTGAAAGATATATAAAAAGTACTAATAAAAACTCAAGTTATGTTGGGGCTTATCAATACTGTGCACCATGGCACGTTTAAACCAGGTGACTGAACGTATCCCTACCTTCAGATTGCGTAAAACGCAAATGGCTCTCACTAGTGCCATTCTGGGCGGCTGTAGAAACATGGCAGTGCAAGATGGCGGACTCCGTGGAAGACGACCCGCTCCCTACGCAGATATAAATGGCTTTTTCGAAGCAATGGAAAAAATAATTCTAATTCATTCTTAGTTCCGGGTGATTATACACTGATTATAACATAAACATGAGTATTATATTCAATATCTGCCAATAACCCCCCCTAAATGTTACACACTGTCCCTTTAAGCCAAGTTAGCTAGCCTGAAGCCTTTGTCTCCCTAACTCTTAACTGGATGAGCAGCCATTTCACGAGGAAGCAGAGATGAATCAGTGTGACCGGGCCTTGATGTAACCTCTCTCTCCTCTTTGGTTCAAGTATTCGTGGTTGATTAGAATAACCTTGTTAAAAGCACAGAGTTCGGTGTGTCCTGTGCGTGTGTGGTTGGTGTGTGTTAGCAGGAATGTAAACAAGGTGCACTTTGACTCTTTGTGCTCGGCAACCTTGTTATAATTCTATTATTGTCCGTCTCCAGCCCTGCACCCAGTCAATGACACATGGATCGACCTCAAGTTTAACACAAGCAATAATTCAAAGTTGGTGGGAACAAAAGAGGGAAACATGAGTGTGCATTATCTTTTGTGTGTGTGTTGTGTGTTTGCTTTCTCGTGCTTCCTTTGCATGTACTTCCCTAATTGTGGCCCTTCTGGCTCTACTTCCCTAAAGGTTTATAGCGGCGCTGACTGGGGACCGGAGCCAGGTAACTAGAGACTCGTTACTAGATAAGAGTGGGGAGAGCTCTCTGTTTGTTGTGGCTACACAGCGTGCAGGGACAGGTATCAGGCCGCTGACTCAAACCAGTCGGACTTGGCCTCACGTGTGCAGTCCGGTCGCTGTGGCTGGAGAGAGTCTGACATTGGTGGTGTTTGAGATATTCTGTGGTGGGCCGACGGTGCGGCAACCATGCGCAAAGTGGAAGTTGCACGACGGCCGCATCTGTGCAAGAGGTTTTTCCTAGGATGTGGGCGAAGTTGCGATGGGTAGTGACACACACACACACACACACACACACACACACACACACACACACACACACACACACACACACACACACACACACACACGCACACACACACACACACACATTATGTGGTGACACAGACAGCCTAAAACCTTGTATTCACCCCATGGCTTTAAAACAGCAGATTTTCTGACTTTATTGAGCATTTTATGATGGCAACCACCTCATAGCACCTTTTTCTTTTAGAAATTCTGGATCAGAAGGGATTTTTTTGGGGCTTTGTGAGGAGGCCTGATTCAAAGAAGGGGGACATTTTTGGGAAATAAATATGAATGTGTTAAGATTAAAAAACAGGTGTTTTCTGGCTCTTTGTGGCTCTGCCCCCTCTAGCTCTGCCTGTGACTGAATCTGTTTCTGTCCGCTTTGTATATTACTGGTTTATGATACAGACCCTTATACTTCTACAATTATCCAAACCAAGTTTTAGTTTTACAACTGCCATCGCAGCTTCCTCTGAAACTCTCCACCAAACAGCTCACACCCAGAAACTTTTGCCGGGACTGCTGAACTGAGCTCCAGCTGTGCAGGTTGGTTGTCTGTTTGGGGTTTTGATGGGTGACAGTACAGTCTCTCTGTTTCTCTGCCTCTCAGAGTAGAACAGACCCTAGCTGGTAAATATATTTTATTGGGTCTGTCTGGTCGAGCTGGGCGGTGACGGTCTCTGCGTCTGCAAGTGGCACACCTTGCACAACAGTCCCTAATCCCTCAAAGTACGTCAACATTTGCATGCACTGTTTTTACTATTCATCAGGTGTAGGAAAGCTGCTTGTATCTCCTGAACCCAGATCTGTCTGCGTCGGCCGGCTGTGGTTGTGACGGGTGGTGCCGCACTTTTTTTTCTTTCTGTTTTTTTTCTTTCTCTCCAGGTGACACAGTTTGCACAACATGCCTTATTCCCTGATGGCCTCCCAAACACAACAGCTCTCTCTGTGTCATTTACACAGGTGCATTCACTGTTTACTCTGTGCAACCTGAGCAACCATCCACACACACACACACACACACACACACACTTACAAACACACACAAATGCATCATGAGAGACACCTGAGACGGCACATTAAACATAAAACAAAAGAGGGATTGACCGCTGCAGCTAAATTGACTTCTTTTGGCTTTTTTTGCTGTAAAAAAACCCCAATAGGATGGAAAATGTGCTTAGGAGTAAAAATAGACTGGCAAGAAACTCCACTTTGGTCATTCTCTCCGCAGACACGCGGACCACGTGTCAGTCCACCTGTGGGGTTTGTGTTTAGTAGCCATGATCTATTCTCATATTAACTGTGCTAAAAGGGGGAGCTGTGTTCTGGGCCACACTCATTTAGGTCAGAAGCAGTTCAGTCAGGTCCAAAAGCATTATTCACTGCCTTTCTCGTCACCGACCGCTGGGAGTTTTTCAGAACTCTCCCAGCTGCTGCTTTCACTTCCCCCCCGTTTCCCACCGTGGTCACATCAAACACTCCTGACCTGGCGTTTTGGATGCTCGCTACGTTTCGACGCATCCTGTTTGTACTCCAAACTGTGGAGAGACCCGACAACATGTAGGTGCAGACAGACAGCAGTGTGTGTGTGTGTGTGTGTTTGTGATGATCTCCCTCTGTGTGGGTGTGTGACAACAGGTGCACCTTTGTTGCATCCGGTTGTACAGCTGCTGCCCTGCTTGCTGTCTCCGGAACCTAAATCCTCACTTCTTCAAAAGTTAAGCTTTGCACAATATTTTATTAACCGTTAAAAAGAAAAGAAAATGTCTTGTACATTTCCCAGACCTGAATAAGCAGCTGAACACTTGTGCCAATGACGCAAGATTGGACACAAAATGTTGACTTGAGCCGAAAAGAGAGACGCAAAGACATTTGAGTTTCTTGCATAGTTAAGAAGGCTACATCACGTACGTGATGTAAGTGAAGTACACTGAGCAACGTTACATGACTTTACTTATGATATAATACTAAGTCAACATTGAGTTTTTAGTTTCACACAGGACATGAACATTTGGGGTGCAAGTCCTGTGTTTTGTGACCCATCCATCTAACCCGACCTCCTTCCTGAGCTGACTTATTATACTACACCACCTGACTTTGCCCTTTTCTCCCGCCGTAACAATGACCACGTTGATGGCATAGTTTGATGCGTAGGGCCCATAGACTGTATATAAGAGGTGGACGTAGCCACCATGATGTCACTCATTGGTTTGTGGACTACTTTGCATGGACTACTTTGCATCCTCAAGTTTGGCATTTTGGCCGCCGCCATCTTGGTTTTTGGCGGTTGCTAACTTGTTTTTTTGCAACCAGATGTGGCACAGAGGGTGGAGCTAAGTAACTTTCAACAAGACATTTTTAGGAGACCAAAATGTTGCAATGAACTTTCATGAAGTAAAAACACACCGTGAAAGGGTTAAAGTTCAATGAAAACATGAACATCTCCCAGACCGGACAACAGCGCGGTAGTGAGAATCACACGGTAACACACCGGCACTATCTGATAGAAACACATGATGGCTATTGGTGATATCGGTATCATTTAAAGGATACTGGTGTTGGTACTGATACGGTCATTTTGAAAGATATCCCTAATCACATATGAAATATATGAACTGACATCAATATTACATGATACAATATAGGCCGATTCTCAAACAAAAACAGAAAGTCCGCAGTTTTTCTGTGTGCTGCAGTGCAGATTTACAGATAGATATTGAACTTAAATTAAGCAACAAAAAGAAATTAAGTACGCTAACTGGTTTCCTTTGTTGTGCTCAAAAGTAAAATTAGCCTTTTTAGGTTTTACATTTTAGGTTCTCAAGAACACAAACAACACGTAATGTTTTGCTTTTAATTGTCCTCCTTAGTCACTGTCACGTCAATTACATGTTCATTTCTGCTGACTAAAGAGTCTCTTGAGCTAACCATTGCCACATCTGACAGTTTTTACCTGTAGATGAGGGATTCCAGTCGAGGACAGTTATCGTCCCCTCTCCATGTAAAGCTGTAAGACAAGACAAGCAGCTTTCACTCATTCTGATTAAGTTATTTTGTCCATCTCAGTGACAGACTGTCTACTGTACAGTGATACACCTTCCCGATTATATCTTCTTTGTCTTATATCTGACTGCTGTGCACCTGCAGAACAAGCGTGGCTGAAATGCATGTTGCTTTACTAGGACAACCAGCAACCGTGAGCTGTGGTCACCATGATTCTCAAACTTTGATGTTTAAATATGACTTAGTTAATGTAAATGGTGAAACATCAGTCAAAACATACACTCTTGCTCGGGAGATACAATAAATGTCCTTTAGATTTCTCCAATCGCACACATGAATTGAGAAACTACACAATGTTTCAATCAGATTTTTTATTTAACTTCTCAATGGGCAGTGCAGTAGAGTCCTCAACTTAAACACTGGTCATTCACAGTGTTACAGTGCAACAGTCTAACATACGGTGTTCAGAAATAGCAGGAGACTAACATTATCTCAGCAGTGAAAAATGAGCTCTAAATGAGCCCCATTTAGCTATTAAGCTAAATAATGAGCAGCCCAGTTTGGTTTGGTGGAGACATTTAGTTAGAAATATAAAGACTGAAATGCAGTGCATGTGTGTACGGCTGAATAACATTGTGAATGTTAGTGCATGACTAGTAATATTCAGAGTGAGGGCCTGCAGATTAATACACCTGTCACTTATAGTAGTTGTATGTGTACATTAGCATGGAGTCAATTATTGACAAGGAACTATTGGGTGATTTTTATGATTATGTTCTTAGTTTTAAGTTATGTTGAACCAACAGGATGTTGGATTTCTTCATGTTCTTGGTGGACGCTGTTAAGTTGGTCACTACATTGGTGACTACACTGTGAGAGTCATAAAGAATTAAGAATGGCCGATCCTGACAAACAGTCATGGAAGGCTACAGTATACCTGTTAGTGTGCATATTATTTGATTACAATTTTGTTGGTGTCACATATGTAGGGAAATTAATTTGAAAAGAATATGAAGAACAATACTGTAAATAGTGGGAATGTCTTTCAGATGAACTTAAAGCTAATTGGTAGTGCAACACATTCTCACTCCCAACTTGTCAAATGCCGACGCTTTGTCAGTGTCCCTACACTTCAAAGTGTGACGCTCTAGGTTCCCCTCTAGCACCAGTTTGGGACGCAATAGGGAGGCTGTGTCAGACGGCAACCTCCGGTTCTGCCGAGTGATGCCAATGCTGAAGTTTCTTAAAACTTGCATTCTCTGTACTGACCAACAGGGGGCGACTCCTCTGGTTGCAAAAAGAAGTCAGACTGCATGGAAGTCTATGAGAAAATGACTCTACTTCTCTCTTGATTTATTACCTCAGTAAACATTGTAAACATGAGTTTATGGTCTCAATCTCTAGTTTCAAGTCTTCTTCAATACAGCATGATGTTCATTTAGTAAATGATGGTCCATTTAGAGTCAAACAGACCATAAAGCAGGGTATGCTTTAGGGCGGGGCTACTGTGATTGACAGATCGTTGCTGCTCCTCCGCATTCCAAATATGGTAACATCCGTTCATTGGTAGCAAAAAAAACAACCAAGAAAACGTCAAACTCAAGGCTTCAAAACGGCAGTCCACAAACCAATGGTTGACGTCACAATGACTACGTCCACTTGTTACAGTCTACGGGCTGCATCAGTTTCAGCTCGTTACTACATGCATAGTGTCTTTTCAAAATTCAATGCTTCGGTTTCAATGCAGGTTAACTTTGTTTTTAGATTTACTAAAGCAACTAATCTGGCTTAGGTTTAGGAAAAGACTGTGGTTTGGGTTACAATAACTACATTTGTTACCTCTTTGTTAGGTAACTGGCGTTAGTTAAGTACATAAGTGATGTAACACAGGACAACTACAGCGGCCTCCTGGGTGAAAGTCCCGTTTCATTGATCAATCCAGCCTCCACTCCCTCCCACCTTATGCTGAGATATTTGCAAATACTGCAAGTCATTGGAACACAATCTATGAATGACAACAATGATGAACCAAAGTCCTTTAGCTTCTCTAAATGAAGTCTTCTTTGACTTCTTCTTTGAATGTTCGACTTCTTACGTTTCTTTATTCAGTCACCGTAAAAGCTATAGCAGCCACTTACACCCTACAATCACTTTCTAATGTCTTGAAACATATTTTCACGGTTATAACCAGAGACACTCCGTCTGTTTCTACAGAGATGTTTGATCCACAGGAGTGGGGATGAGAGAAATAAAAGAGTCTTAATTCCTCAGAGAAAGGACTGGTGACGAGTTAATGAGGGACTCAACCCTGTGACCTGCAGGGTCATTAGGAGGTCTATGATGTGGCGTGGGGACAGATTACAGCCCTTATGTTGCTGCTTGCCTACTTAGCACAACAGACCGTTGAACCTGAAAAGGCAACCGTTGATGGACAGATTGATTGATATGTTGATTGATCGCTTCAGACAGCTAATCAGATAACATGGTTTAGTTATTTTGTAACATTTGTCCGCCAATATATTTTGTGTTGTTTTGCTCTGGAATGTGGACATTCCGGTGTTAACCCTCGGCCTCTTCTCATTAAGAAAAGTCTCCATAAACAGCCTTAAAACTTTTACGCGCGCTTTTCTTTCCTGGATAAAAAGCCTCCCTTTCACTCTGTTCTTCCTGGAACCTCCCACCAAAGGCCCCTCTCTTCCCACCCCTTTTAAACTTTTTTTTCTTGGAGGGACTTTAAGGAAGAATGTCATTCAACGCATTCAACCGCTCGCCCCCCAAATCTCTGCCGCAAACATGTTCCTACTGATTCTCTCAAAGAATTAATTGCTCCAAATAATCTCACCATCTGGTTGCGGAGGTCCGTACCTACGAGGCGGCTTGCATTGCGGTGGTTGGGGCCTATTCAGACTCCCGCAATGCTGCTCTGGTGCAGAGAGAGAGGGAGAGAGGTGGTGAGGCTTGCCAGGAGGCTGAAAAGAGGAGGGAATGACAAAGACCACCATCTGCTCCTTGTCTTTCTTGTCGGCGACCCCGGACGTCAGCGGAGACCCTGCATCTCTATGATCCGACTGCAGACCACTGAATGGAATGTTATTGAGGGAGACGATGGGGAAAAGTAGTAAGGCAGTATAAGTGAGAAAGAAAGAACAGTCTTGAGAGCGGGAGGACCCTGCTTCTCTCATCATCTTTCTTCCATTTTTGCAAACCATTAAACTGTCTGTCAAATGTTGCGCAAACTTTGGAAAGGTTGCAATAAAACAAACTCAAAACCTATACCATCGATCACTCATACCAACCAACATTATAATTTATGAAAGTCAGAAATAGATTAAGATCAAATGTTGCAAGAAATCTGTATTTTACGCCAGTGTATTAGGGGCATTAAGCAGAATAAACTCCTTCAAAATTGTAGTCCACAACCAATGGGTGACGTCACTGTGACTACGTCCACTTCTTATATACAGTCTATGGTCACAAAAGGCTATCAGCTGTAGTCAGTAGCGCACCACTGACGATGACAGCCCGTGTCCTAAAGAAATGGGAACCTTTTGTAGCACATGTCTGTTGTGTTTTATCCTCTTTTGAAAAATGGCTCATATTGAAAAATGTTACATAACACCAACTGTATCATTATATGTCCATGAAAAATTCTCATTTATGTCAACTTCAAACACATTTGCCTCATCTTAATTTAAAGTAAATACAATCTGCAGCATATCTAAAATACATGGATGTGAACTATTCCACTCTCTTTCTTCACCTTGTGACGCTCGTCTCGCAAAAGCCCACCTGTGGCGGCAAGAGATGGGATTATGTTGTGCCTGCTCTACATAATGAGAGCAGGGTGCCCATGCAGGTTGACCCCCACCCTCCCCCTTCAATCATTAACTCATCGTCTCTTCCCCCCTTACACCCCTTTTCTCGTCCCTTCATTCCAGCACTCTCTAGGAGACAATTTCCCCATTTCATCTCTGAATACATTTGAATGATTAATTCATATTTTTCACTTTTTGACCTTGAGCACCAGAAAGATCTCAATCATGTCTCCAGAATACCCGTTTGTATTGTTTCACAACTTTCCTATGCTCTCTCATTTTTTTATGTGTTTGTGTGTGTGTGTTGTGTGGGGAAATGGAGGTTCAGATCCACTTGTGGTGTTGGAATGTGTTCTAGCTTGTGCCGGAAACGACAGTAGCTGAATGAAGGTTTCGTGCCCTGTAGTGTGTGCAGTGTGGGCGGCTGCTGTTGCTATCTTTCTTGTATGAGCGACGTGTGTTTGTGTGTGTGTGTATGTGCTTTGTGCTCCAGGGTGTTGGTGCCCTCTCTCCACCTCCACACCCCTGGGAAAGTGTAACAGGTGGGCCTTCCAGTGTGGCGGCAGCAGAGTCGAGGGGCTGAAGGCGGGCGGAGTGGGTGCTCCGACCTCCCTCTGGGTGCTGCGGCCCAGCATGCATCCTGTCAATGAAATCAGCCCCTGACCCCTGGCCTCTGGCTCCAGCGCCGTTTCTGTGGAAAGAAAATGCTAAGAATGTGGTAGCTAATTACCACATTAACATGACAATTGAGCAGGCAGATCACACACGTACAACGCTGAAAATATAGTTTCACCGCAATGCTGCGGGCATCAAACTTCATCCCTCTGTAGATGCTCGCTGTCAAACATCATGAACTTACTGTAAAAGCACTAAAAAAACAAACAAAAACTGCCAGTTACTGCAAGCGTATAAATTATTCTCCCGATTGGGTCGCCAGGAGATTCATTTCAAGTTGTTCACTGTTTCCAGCTTTTAAAATAAATGAATTTACTGTTTCATATCATTGGAAATTGAACCTGCTGCTACTCCAGCTGTCAGAGCTGCGTTAACATGAAGCCCACACCGTCACTAACTGCACTACCTGAAGAAACGTTATCTTATTTCTCAGAAAGAAGCAGACAGAATTGTCTAGAATATGCGTTAGAAGTATATATCCAAGATGTCAAACTGACTCAGCAGTGAAAACAGGTTAAAACAGATCAAGATAGAAGCTAAAGCTACAGATCACAGTGTAAAAGTGAACCACCACATCCCAGCAGCTAAGTGATGATTGAAATGTGTAACTTATATCCGTGATGAAAATGAAACAGGTGCTTCAAAATTCACCTGCTTCATTTTCACACATCTCCCACAACTTACTTGCGTTCAAAAAAATGGAAATATCATTAGAGGCTTTACACAATCCACTTTATTTCCAGGCCCCATGAAAAGAGTGGGAATGAATGACAGTTTGATGTAGTTTGGAGCTTTCCTCCGCAGCCCCTGGGTTTTAAATCCCACCGCGCGAGTCGTTTGCTTTGGCAGAGCGTCCACAAGTAATCACACAAGAACCCAGTGATTTTCAAAAAGACTTGTCAGGGAAAATTGCCTGCTTGGTGTTGAGCCCAAACAGCTTCATTTGGATGGAGAGAAGCACTGGAGCCTATCTGAATTATTTTATTTTATTGTGGCGTAAGAAAGGCTTATTTCCAGAGGCAGGGCTCAAAGTGCGAGGCGTTAGCGGCCTGAGCTCCGGGCGGCTCCTGCAGTCGTGTTTGCAGTGCAGTGAGAGACGCCAGCACAGATGGTTCGGCACCAAAGGCGGCTGACTTTTTCTCATGCCTTCAAATGGGAGCGCTCTCTTTCTTAGCTAATATTTAGCTGCTTCAAATGCTAATGGAGTGGCTTGGCTCTCCAAGGTTAGCATAACAACTGTGGGAGAAGCCTTTAGATCTCACACATTTGTTTAGCAGATGAAAGAGAGTCGGGGCCTCTCAGCTCTGTATCTCCTGAACTACCCCCGGTCGACTTCAAGCTGCACTATTTGTGCCGTTTTCTAACAGTTAATTCTCCCTCAACTCTTATTTTTCCTCTCTGGTGATTTTGAGAGGAAACTGTTGTCACGCTTTAATGTGATGTCACTTTGTGTGTGTGTGTGTGTGTGTGTGTGTGTTTGTAGGAAGTGGGATTCTGTATCACAATAAATAAAGGCTGGGAGAATAGATAGCTGCAGAACTGGAACGGACTGTCGTGATCTGAAAAAGTTAGAAAAATAAATTCTTTGTATGTTTTTATATCATTTATTTCTGTCACAAATTATTTTTGATGGGCACAGGAAACCATGTTCTCAATTTCTGGAGCTTACTTTTTTTAAAAACCTATTAAAATAACTTAATACGTTTACATTTTCAGTATAATCAAGAAATCCAAGCTTTTATTTAGAAGCTGTATCCGCAAGCTGCTTTGATTCTGTTTTTAGCTCCATTTGATCCATTGTTAAGTGGAAGAAAAATGATTTATATCACCATGGAAACACCAATAGCAGGCACACAAAGAAAACCAAAATACCAGATCCCAAAAACCCCACCAGCTTTAGTTTTCTCTATCAAATGTTATGGACGTGTGCTAGTTCCATGACTTAAAAAACAATTCTGCTTTATGTGAGATAACCTGAATTATTAAATATGAATCAGAAGGGGGGGGGGGTGGCCCATAAAAAAGGTCCACGATAAGATAAGTAGCAGCGTTTCCCCCTCTGAGCCGTTTCAGAGGCAAACAACTCATATTATACTTCAAAACTGTAATAAAGCACTATCTTTCCAGCATCTCTGCGATGCATTATTCACCTCCAGTTGCCAAGAGGAGACTCTAGAGGATGGTTAAGAAGCCACTACAATATTTATGTAGCATGCTGCAGTGCTGCCACACACACACACACACACACACACACACATATAAAACCCTATCAAACCCTAGCGTTGGCTGCCAAGAATCCATATGGACCCACCTATATCTCAGTGGATTAACGACAGAAAACTCCTCTCTGTATGTGTCGGACACTAGCTGGTAATAGCAGAATGTATCATGTCTTATTGTTCCCTTTAATGTCACACTTCCTCCATGGTTGTTGGCCCACATACAGCGGATTGTTTATGTCTGCTTCAGGATCCAGGCCAGCCATGACTTCTTTCACTTGGGACCTCTATACTAGGAGCATTCTCAGTGATGATCTATTTGGAAATGGGAGATAGAAAACGCGTCTCCTTGGAGATACTAAATATATTTCTGAAGAGGCTCGGCAGGCGTGCGTTTGATTTAGAGAGCGCAGGCCCCCGAAGCCGATGGTAGTGCATCAGGCTCCTCAAAGTAGCGAAGCGGGGGTTTAACTTTAAAGATCATTAATGATAATGACGTGTGCTGTGCGGTGGTGATGATGAAGACAGCGCGGGTCATCAGATCGTCATGATGGTGGCTGTTCCGCTTGTCTAAAGAGACAGAAAGCTCAGAATTCCTAGACATTGAGTGCATTTGCTTCTGTGCAGCAAAGGGAGAAACGTACCTGAACCCAGGTGTTTACTGCAGCAATGAAGGTGAATTTAGAAACAACAGTTTGGTTTTCGGGTTGTCCATCCATCCGTCCCATTCTCTTGAACTAGATATCTCTGGATCGCCGGCAGGGAATTTCTTTAAATTTGGCACAAACGTCCACTTGCACTCAAGGTGGAAGGGATTCGATTTTGATGGTCGAAGGTCACTGTGACCTCTGAAAACACATTTTTGGCCATAACCCAAGAATCTTTGGTCACACCCTAATTATGACAGTTTCACACAAATGTCTAATGGGATGAATTGAGGAAGTGGTGAGATTTTGGACAGACTTGGATGTGAGCTGCAACATGACTGATTGGCGGAGGCGTACGACGACAAGGTGGTAATTCTAGTTGGTATCAGTTGAAGCAATAAAACTAAATGTAAAAAAGTGTAAAACAAAGGGTGAACTGAAATTACACTGTTAGGTGTTAAACCTCTTCCACAGCAGACTGCTGAGCCAGGAAATGTTTGGATCCATCACAAGTGTGAACGAGTCCATGTGGGTTAAGTTGATCCCACAAAACAACTCAGGTCAGGATCAAGGTTGAGAGCACAGGTCAGGTTGGACCTGTGACGCTTCCTTTCCTCATCTCAGCCCCCTGCACGCTTCTGAGCCCAGATCAGCAATTAGTGTACTTTGAGTTATGCGGGTGAGAGACATTTTACAGTTGAAGTCCTGATTCTTAACTCTTTAAAGGATAGTAATAGCTAAAATACTCACATCAAGAGAGTTTGGTCACTGCTGTCATGCTGGACGGGAGAACTCATTTGTCTGAATGATTTCTATGAATGAAAATGACTCATGCGTGCACACTCACACGCACTTAGGGTTAAAATTGTACATTCTGATTGTGTATTGTTTCTTTTAAGGTACAAAACTGCTGCTTTCCTTTACATTTTAACATATCCTTTTAAATGTACATGGTGTGTCTGTCTGGAGGCTCTGTGTGATGTTCTTGTCTTTATGTGCCTGTAAGGCAAGTTATAGCACATTTCAACAACAAGGCCATTCAAAGGGCTTCACATAAAGACATTAAAAGCATCAAAACACAAGGCAAAAGAAAAGGAGATTTAAAAACAATTAAGAACATTCATTGAAACTTTAAAAACAGTCATTAAAACACAAAAAGCTAAAAAATAGAATAATAGTTGCAGTGCAGTGTAAGAAATAAAATACAGTAGTAAAATGCAGAAATGCAGGAAATTGATTAATATCATTGAATCTGGTTCAATTAAAGGCAGCAGCAAACAGGAAAGTCTTCAATCTTGATTTAAAGGAGCTGAGGGTTTCTGGACTTTGTTCCAGATATGTGGAGCAGAACAACTGAACACTGCTTCTCCATGTTTAGTTGTGACTCTGGGAACAGGAAGTAGACCGGCCCCAGACCACCTAAGGGGTCGGGATGGTTCATAAGGTAGCAGCACATCAGAGATGTATTTTGGCCCTAAACCATTCAGTGCTTTATAAACCAACAGCAGGATTTTAAAGTCAATTCTTTGTTGGACAGGAAGCCAGTGCAAAGACCTCTGAACTGGAGTGATGTGATCCACTTTCTAGGTCTTAGTGAGGACTCCAGCTGCAGCTTTCTGATGGACTTGTTACAGAGACCTGTAAACACACCGTTACAGTAGTCCAGTCTACTGAAGATGAATGCATGGACGAGTTTTTCCAAATCCTGAGACATAAGTCCTCTAATCCTTGATATGTTCTTCAGGTGATAGGAGGCTGATGTTGTAATTGTCTTGATATGGCTGTTCAGGTTGAGGTCTGAATCCAGAACTACACCTAGATTTCTGGCTTGGTTTGTGGTTTTTAACATCAGTGATTGAAGCTGAGCTCCGACTTTCAATTGTTCATCCTTGGTACCAAAAACAATGACTTCTGTTTTATCTTTGTTTAATTGGAGATCGTTCTGACAGATCCAGTTGTTGATTTGTTCAATGCATTTACCCAGCCATGGGATTATAGTCCTCTGGTGATATAGTTATGTAAGGAGAAGCGATGACAATAAAAGCACTTTAACTTATGAATATCGATGATTGATTGATTGATTTGGGATGACTGATGGGGCCAAGTTGGACCGGATCTGTTCCAGTCTGGTCGGCTGATCAGATCATATAGTGTGTGACATGTAAAGATTCTAACCCCAAGATCCAGATGGTGCCCGTCATGCTAAAGATTCCTTTTAAACTCGTTTGATGTTTGTGACTCGCCCCAAGAGAGAACCGGCTTTACCTGAAGTTAGCCTCAAGTTCACTCACCTCCAGTTCCCTGTGGGCTGCACAGTCCTAAACACCTGTCCATCCAGGATCAAACAGTGTAAAAATGCATAAAAGTGGGATGAACACTTTAACAGACGACTCCCTCTATCGCATCATCTAATGAAGGGTGAGCCTTATGATAAAGTTTTCTTCCACGTTGTTGCGGTCTCCATTCGAAACCCCCAGAGTCCGCGATCCCAATCTCACAATGCCAGTCCGCACTCTTCATGTCCTGATAAATTCGGTCCAGATTGAGTGGCTTGATATTTTGGGAGGCTATTGTGGCTATTTCAGCGTATTTGAGGTCAGGACATTCGAGGAGCTGTCTGCTCTTGGCTCGTCGAGTGAATGAATAAGAGAGAGTGACGGCGGCGGGAGATGGAGAGTGTGTGTGTGTGTGTGAGAGAGACAGAGAGAGGCAGGGAGATGGATAGATAGAGAGAGGCAGCACACACGTTCACACACGGACAGAGAGCGGGAGATAGGGCTCTTTTGTGCTGATGTGTTCGGTGACCTTGCGCTCTCAGTGATGGGCCTCTATCTCCACTCGCACAATGGAACAGCAAAATAGGATTCTTAGATACACCAGCGCACAGTGGAGCCAGAGACTGGATCTCACTGATGCAGTGTGTGTGTGCTTGTGTGTGTCTGTGCATGTGTGTGTGTAAATGGTGCAGTGGAGGAAACAGCAGAAAAAGGAATGCCATCTATCACAAAGGCATGGAGGCCTTGGCAGAGCCTCGGGGTGCTTATTATTTTGCCCGTGTGTGTGTGTGTGTGTGCGTGTGTGGGCGAGCTGCACAGATTTACTGGCAAGGTGCAAATCATGTGAAGCAGGCAGTACTTAGCAGGGCTCACACTAACTTTTAAAAGTTTTCTAAAAACCAGGCATCAGCTGTCGGTTGTCCAAACTGAAAATACGGTTGCTATTTTTAATCCACTTATATTTGGTAAATGGTAAATGGACTGTACGTGTACAGTTCATTTCTAGTCTTTCCGACCACTCAAAGCGCTTTAACACTACTTGTCATCATTCATCCATTCACACACTGAAGGCAAAGGCTAAGTGCCACCTGCCTATCAGACTAACTCATTCACACACCGTAGACGCAGCTACGGGAGCAATTTTGGGGTCAAGTGTCTTGCTCAAGGACACATCGACATGCGACCAGCGGAGCTGGGAATCGAACCGCCGATGATTGAAGGACGACCCTCCTCTTCACTTGGCCACAGTCGCCCCAGACTTTGGATTCATTAAGATACCAAGCAGTTATACATCAGCATAATAATACAAATGTGACATAAAGGAATACAAGTTTTCATACAGTAACAGAAGAACATTCTTTGTAGTTTGTGTTTTATCTGATACTTGACGGACTTTGAATCCTAACTGTCGTGTTCTGCACAAATCTCTCAAAAAGGAATCCAGCAAGTCACCGTTCACTTGTTCATTTGTTCTCTCTCACTTTACAATGTTGGTTTTCTGGACCTACGTGCTGATTCCCTCCACAGATCCATTGGCCCTTCAGCATTGAGGTCTTGGATTGTGGGTCCCTCAAGTGACACCAGAATTAACAACAACAACATTGTCCATCATCTCTTACTTTCTGTCTTGATTCTGCTCAGACAGCTGAATCTTGGGTGGTTAACGTTGGGAATGCAAACAAAGAGTCCTTGGTTAGGTTCAGGAAAAGATCCTGGTTTGGGTTGAAGACCGTTTGTTACATAACTTAAGTTACGTACATGATGTAGCGACCAGGCGTTGGTACTTGACGAGTTGTGTCTTTTCTTTGACTTCTAAGTGTTCCTGTCAAGCTGTAACACAAAAGGTCAAATATGGTCAAATATATATCCATGTATTTAAGAGGTCACTTTTATGTGCAATGGAATGCATTCGTGTATATTTGGTGATGTGCATTCTATATATTAGGACCGATGTTTTGATCCCTTTTCTGATACTTTTATATAAACTGGCACATGATAACTAGAACATCTTGTTTCTCTTCTCTTTCAGAGCTTCTGATGACAAACAAAGACAAAAACACCACACCCCAACATGGACTCCTTCTCTTTTCCCTGCAATTTATGTCAAATACGAGCAGGGCGACCCCGTCCGACCCCCTCTCCTCTCCTCTCCTCCCCCTGCGCTCCTCTCCTCCTCCTCCTCCTGTCATCTGTCCGTTTAGCCGTGATGCGATAAGACAGGTATGGCTACTCCCACGCCGGATACATCTTGATACGTGGCTGGCTCTGTGACGCGTAAACCACTAGGTCTTTGTGCTCCTCACGTTGCGCAGATCAATCTCCCAGGCAGGTTCCCAGGAGGAACACAAAGCCTTACAGCTGAGACACTACTGTCCCTCAGCAGTAGAGAGAGAGAGAGAGAGAGAGAGAGAGAGAGAGAGAGAGAGAGAGAGAGAGAGCAAGGAGAGGAGGGAGGTGGGAAATTGGGGGGGGGGGGGGGGGGGTGTTAGGGATTAAGTCTTTTCTTCCAGGATAAGGACCTGTCTCTGAGAGAAAGACAGAAAGAGGCTCTCTTGGAGGAGGAGAGAGTTTGATCTTGCTCTCCCCCTCCTCTCTCCCTCCCTCCATCCCTCGTCTTCTACCCTCTTTTGTGTTTTTCTCTCGCTCTCAGTGTAATCCAACGTGACACAGTTACAGATGGTCTATCAATGCCACAGCCCATCAGAGCCCTGTTGAGGGGCCTGCTGGGGGCCTGATAGGCTGTCCAGTACCCTGCATGCCTGTGTGCATGTCCATATATGCATGTTTGTGTGTGTGTGTGTGTGTGTGTATGTGTGTGTGTGTGTGTGTGTGTGTGTGTGTGTGTGGACCCCTCCTGCTCATCTGGGACCAACCGGGACGGCCAACACATCAAACGGGCGCGGCTTTGATGTCAGTCACAGAACGGATATATGTGATGTATATATATATATATATATATATATATATACAGGGCTACAAGACACTACAGCTCAGTGCAGCAGGACTCTGCCTCCTCACAATGGATTCCTTGGGAGGCAGGAGTGGAGAAACCAGGCTGACACTTTGACGGATGGATGCCGAGTGGCGTGTGTTTGTGCAGCGAGGGCCTCCTCTCCCATCCCGCCGCTGTAATGGCGTCCCGGAGGAAAGGCCTTTGACTATACGTCTTATCCCATACATCCACTCCAAGTCTCAGATCTCCTCTCCGCGTACCTGGAAAGGTGCAGAAACCCTAATTGAACCTGAAGGTAGAAAACACAGCTCTTTCTTATGCTAATGTGCAGATTATTAGACAGATGCTATGTTAGAGGCATATAGAACACAACCTATACAAAGGGACAATGTAATATCCCTGAATATGGTAATGGTTATGGTAATATTCTGGAATACGACCGTGCTGTTATAAGCAAGTGCATGTGAAGAGATATTAGCACTGTAGTGCAGTAGCAGAAGAGCAAATAACACTGGCAGCTGCATTTGCCAGAATTTTACCGTAAAAAGTACAGAAAAATGAAATCAGTACTGCTGATTTTACCGTTATGGTAGAAGTTTGATTTTATATTATAAAAGTTATTACAATACAATTAACGTTGTTTGCCATATGATTAACATGAAAATATGAGCATGAGACGAATAACGACTTCAAAGTTCCAGACTGACTGCGTGGCATCAATTACAAGCAATTCACACGCATTGGAATATTGTTGACACCGTGGTCACAAGTGGCAGCTCACCAGCAGATAGACGGACACTAAAACACCACAAAACTAAAGCCTCAAAAGCGACCGCAGTATTGAAGCAACACCTCAGTGACAGTCTCAACAAATACTGACGTTGGAGAGCCCTGCAGAGCTGGTATTCATAGCAGGGCTGCTACGTGGAACGTGGAGCATAAAGCTACAAGGGCACATCAAACATGGACTCCTGAGCAACAGAAAAGAGCTGATCAGTTCAATCATTCCAATAGTTTAGTTAGAGGCATGCTCTGTTCATATTAGACTTATGAGGCAACTTTGAGTGCTTCAAATTACAGTGTGAATGGATTTACATTAGTATTTTGAGCAGACGCATTCTAGGCGTGGAGGGGTTCATTCTGATTGGTCGGTATGGTTAAAGAACAGTTCTCATATTTCACTGGCCACTTGAATGCACTAATACTGAGGTGGGCGGTATTGTTGTACTGGACTGTGCTATAATGAAACATGTTCCTCAATATAATGAAGTCCAGTACAACACCTCAGCAAACTACAGCCTCAATAATAAATATATAGTTAAAGGAATACCTCTCTGACCGCGTCAATCAAAACTGAGCATTACTTTCTTAACAATACAATAAACAAATTCATTTAAAAAAGCCTGTATACTGCTCCGTGAGCACGTTTGCTCCTATCCTTCTGTTTAAAACACATTGGTTCCTGCTAAGCTCTGACCTGGGTTTGGTGAACCGGTGTAGCGCACGCGGTTAAGCTGTGGATCGTTTCGAAAGGTTATCTAGCCATTGTTCCTACGTTGGCAAGTTCGCAATAACTGACCACATGATCAAATGTTAGACTGACTTTATGGAGGACTGACATGTCGAGAAGTCCGCAGTCTCTGAGAAATAGTGGCTCAGAGCGCAGTGCCGTTACAGACACTGTGAATCACCTGAAAAAGGCTGTTACACAATAACCACACAGACCTTTACGTCCCACAGACTGGTGACCCCCCTTTCTTTTCTCCTAACTTTTGGCATTGAAACCCATTGCAGTGCAAACACTGTTGTGTAACATGAATTACTAAACTATGTGACCGTGTACAAGTTGAGATATATTAGAATTACAGTTAAAATAGTGTTGGCCTGTAAATACTCCATCTGTCTTTGTGTGCAGATTTGTGGTGATGTGTGTTCAGGTCATCCCATTTATTGCCACTGCTGTTTCACAGCTAAGAGACCCCGTGATGTGACTGTGACAAAGTATTTAGGTGTGGAATACATCAATAGAGAAGAAAAAAGAGGAGGAAAGATGCCATTAATCGCCATTTACAGACTGTGTTCGCTAAGAAAGTGACGAAAATCTCTTATTGCCGCCCCCCCATTCAAAGCAGTCTAGAACCGGGGCCTTGCCCTGACCCACAGTGGTGGGACAGCGACATCATGGAAGACTGGTCGACCCGGTGAGTGAGAACCCCCCATTAACACGGTGATCTCTGTCGGCACCGTTACCATTGTTAGCGCTGTTTGAGCCGTTAACGTGGCTTGCAGCGCTATCTGCCATTTCCAGCTCAGCCACCTCATTGTTTGCTCGTGACGTCGGGAGGTGAGGCTTTGCTGAAAAACAGTCGGGGTTTAACCCGCCCTGTAAACACGCTTCTGGCACCGCCCATGCGATGAAGGTGAGATTCACGACAAAATTCATCAGGAGTGAAGGATAAAGAGGAGAGGGGAGTGAGTGAGAAACAAAGAGTGAAGAGAAAAGAAAGCTCACTGACACAACCATGTGAACTTCTCATACTGTGTGTGTGTCATTACGTTGTGTGCAGTACAAGTCCATTTATTTCTGCACGAGTGTGTGTGTGTGTGACACCGAGGCGTGGGGCGTTGTTTGCCACTCGGGGCCCCTGTTGTCGACTGCTGGCGTATCCCAGAATCCTATTAGGAGCGAGTCACACTTGGGTGGCACATTCATCATGGGCCCTGCACATTCAGATTGCTGTTATGAATATAATTAGAGAAGAGCACAGAGGAGATGTTCAGGGCACACAGTTATATGTGAGTGCACAAACACGTATGTCAACACACACACACACACACGCAGATGAGTGTATGCAGTATATTGTCGTGCATAGAAAACATGATTGCTCACATGCACATGTGAACCGACATGTACAGTGCAAATGACACTCAAACGCTCTCCAGTCTATGACTCGCATCACTCTCTTTTTCTAACATGGTGACTCTCACACACACACACACACACACACACACACACACACACACACACACACACACACACACACACACACACACACACAAACCTATATCGTAATGTCAGACACTTCATTTTCACCCTGGTGCTCAGCGTGCCTCGCCTCACCACTTCAAGTACAGGCCAGCCAGCTCACTTGGGACCAGACTGAACCCCTCTGACATGGTTGGATAAGACTGTGTTCAGTAAGTGTTCAGTTGGATAGATAGACTACTGAATGGTCCCGCCATCTTTTCTCTTCCATGACAATCCCATGAAATGACCCGAACCAGCAATGACTAGAAGTTTTTAATAGGTATTGTGTGTTCAAAGCCTGATTATCTTCCTTCTCTAGAGCTCCACACAGGTCCACAGTCATCCACAAACTGGCTGACATGTTCCTTCATAACATGAACACACACACTTTAGTTTATTTTGCCTCAATCACACATAAACCGTCTGGCTGCGGCAAATTCTTTTTACCCACTGGAAACAGTAATTGTGTATTAGTACGCAGCTAAAAATAGTCCACAAACAAATGCTCCCTTTCCTTCTGTTATGGCAACTTTTGCTAAAAATGACTGTGAGCTGGTTTAGGAAACGATTTAGCCCTTTATTTCTTTTAATGTATGTATTTGTGACCCAATTTTGAATGTTCAGTAAGTAAATAAGTAAGTAAAGTAAGTAAAATGTATTATAAAGTGCTTTTGACATTAGTCACAAAGTGCTTAACATCAGTGGAATTACAAGCATAAATAACACAAAGTGACCATGTAAGGGCCAAAAGTGTTACATTTAAGACGACACAAAAACCTGAAAGAACACAATTAAAACATGGCATAAAGGTGTAGGACATACGTATTAACGGCAGTCTGAACAGGTGTGTCTTGAGCTGATTCTGGAAAGAATTCACGGAATCAGCAAAACGTAGCGAAGGCAGAGCATCCACAGCCTTCTCTCTTCTGAATGAAAATGTTTCATTCTCCCTTTTATTTAATTGAATATACGTAATCATTGTGCTGAACTTATTTATTTATTTTTTTAAATCTTCATTGTAAAATACATGTGAATCACTTTCTAACTCTGTTTTAAAAAATTCTGTACAAATAAGATTATATTATTATCAGTAGGAACAAATGAGCTTGTCACTGGGAGCCATTCAGAAAGTATTGAGAGACGATATAGAATACAGCCGTATCCTTTCAGCTAATAATGATAATGATTTAATATCATGCAGGAAACATTTGCAACCGTTTCAAGATATGCAGGTTATTGTTCCACTTCATTCTCAATTGCCTTGCGCTGTAAACACTAATTGTAGGCCTATACTATTTTATTTTTTATCTCTAAGGCAAGCATTTTATGCTCAGTATTTTTGTCTTTAGTTGTGCATCGTTTGAAGTATTGCAGCTGAATCTTGAAGGGAACTAATGGAAACAAAAGAGGCTGGTCATTCAAGGCCACACACAGAACAACAACACGGTGAAACTAAGCAGCGCTGCAGCGGAAAACATTTTAACACATCCACAAGCGCAGCTCTGCTATAAGCTGCTTAACACGTTATGTGTAAATTATACATATGTTCTCCCACTACACTCACAGCTGTGGTGAAAAGACAAACACTCTGGTAACACTCTTTAAAAAGGACATGTTTTAACCATTGATCTCCTGGTTCAATGAAGGCTGGAACAGAAATGATCTCGGTTTTTGTGTGTGTGTGTGTGTGTGTGTGTGTTCACGCAGCAGTTTTTAACCGAAGATTTGTCAGCTCTATTTCTGCAGCGTGTCAACGTTCACCTCAGCAAGACGCTGCACATTTGTTTCTGCGAAACTACTCCTTCAATTGTTAGCGGACAGCGATGGTGTCATTTGAATACGGATATTACACACGTAAACTGACAAGAATATTCAATATTAATAATTGGCTGTAATGGCAGGACAGCATCCACACCTGCATTCACTTTACATGGAGAGGCCAGCTGGCTGGATTATCAAAATGACAAATAGACACAGTGCCCGTTGGACTCATACCAGCACAGTTTGTTGTTGTTTTTCTAATTGAGCATGAATAATGGACAATTAAAATCTACCATGTCAGGAGCTGGTAAGGTTTCTGTATGATTTGATGGAACAACGTGGTCTCACTAGAAGGCGTATAAATACATACATAACTTTTAAGAACATTTTGGGCGTCACGTCACGAATTTTAAGCTTTTGCGTGTCATTTATCACCTTTTCATACCGGCAGTAATGTTACAGTTGCAGGACATTTTTCAACTAGAAAATGCATTTCCTGTACTGCATTTCAAATACTGTCATAAAAACGAATATAGTATTTAAATATGCATACATAATATGTAAATATTAAACAATTAATTATATATAGACGTGACTGTGAAAACAAAATGGACGTGAAAGATTCCATCGTTGCTAGGTTACATCTCAGTGCATCATTCATATACGATGATCATTTAAACATAAACAACGCCTCAGATGGTCAAGAAACAGTGTTTTCTCAACTTTCTCGACGATTTGTTGCAAAGTTTCACTTCTACAGACGATTTGGTACATTCCGAGAACAACTACAGACTCTAGGAAGACTGAAGGAAGAAACACAACTGACTTCCACTATGGAAAACGTGAGATTTAAACACTTTGAGTGGTTTTTATGTGTTTTAGTGTCGAGACGTTTAAAACGTTAGCTAAGATAACGTTTAGCTAGCTTAAAAGATAAGTTTTAAGCTAGCTAAACTTCGATCGGCTCTGCCATGAACACTCCCTCACTGAAACAAAAAACGAATAAAATTAATTCATATTATCATAAATATGATTCATATCATCATTATAAACATTGTAGAAGATGCTGTTTTTTACTGTAATGATACACACTGGCTAATGGATCAGGTACACTACAGTACTGTACCGACTCAGTTCATCTAGTCATTATAAATACATTCAAATCACTGCCTGACTTACTATAATGTTTTATCATATTATTATATGTCTTTTATCAAATAATTCTTATCACAAATTCATGTCAACCAGCTCCAAGCGAACACATTTATATTGGATGTTTAAATATAGCCTATTAAAAGTAGGCTCTCAACTATAAAGTACTTGAACTTTTATATTTTTAATATATTATAATCATATTTTCCTACAGTATGGAAATACTAGATATATATAAGGAGGGTCCTGCTTTGTTATCAGACCTTGAGGTTCTGTCTTTGAGGAGGTTTTAACTCCTTCACTCTTTCAGTTTTATGAGAACATGCTAAATATTCCTGTAATCATGTTAATCAGGCTACTAGCAAATCTGAAACCAGCTGAAATAAAGCACAGAAATCCACACTGTGTAAGAGTGTGAGGATCAGGGGTCAATAGGGGGAGCAGCTCATTGTAGCCCTGGGGCCTCCTGCAAACTTAATCTGGCCTCCATGAACTCTTTCAAGGGTTGAATGGACTGATAGGCTCATTATGTTTGTGACTATAAATGTTATTATTCACTTTATCTATTGCCAGATGTTTCTTTGACTGTACTAGTGAAGCTTCATTATAACATGGTGTCGTTGCAGTGTGATGTTCCCGTCCACCTCCAGGACAACCAGAGAGGAAGAAGAGTCTCCACTCGCAGACAGTGTCCATGCTGCAGGGATGACCAGGTAACACATTTAGATCCTCATATTCAATAATGTGTGACCAATATTATGTGTTTTAAAATGTTAGTGTATAGCTTTCTTTTTTATGATTTTAATGTAAAGTGTCTTTGACAATCAAAAAGCGCTCAATAAATAAAATGTATTATTGTTATTATTATTAAATAAGTCATAATGTAAATACTCCAGAGAGTATTATACAGGTTTTAGTTTGACATCCTCTAATGTGTTGCTCACCAGGTGCAGACTTTGACCCGCAAGCGCCGGCGCTCTGCTGCTACTGGAGACCCTCCCCAGAAGAGGAGAAGGAGCTCCGTGGCCCGTTCTGCAGACTCTCCTGTCTCTTTGTGTTTTCTCCCAAAGCCTCGGGCCACCATCCTGCCTGCAGACCTGCCGGTTGCCTCCAGCGTGGCCCACGGTCTCCGGCCCTCCTCGACTCCACTGCACCACGAAGGCCCTCTGATCCACAACCACTCTGAGGAAGACTACCAACAACTCTACCACCAAGTTGTGGACGATATGCTGAGGTGTGTTGTATCAAAAATCTATCTGATGATTATCACATTTTCTAATCACTTTAGTTTTTCACTCAATTTATTCCATGTATCAACTTTTTAACCTCATTATGACTCTCCTCACAGGTTCAAGAACGGCTGTCTGAAAAAAAACAGCATAAAACTGGGACGTCTCATCAAGCAGAAGCTCTGGGAGAGACTGGACCGTCCCACGTCAACAGAGACGGTAGACAAAGACGGACGGGTGCATGTGGACGTCTCATACGGGGTAGGTGTTCATCCTCCGCAGTATTTTGTGGACACTTCGAAAGAACCAGAGTGCTAAAACAAAATAATGAGCCTCTACCAGCGACCTGCATTTGCCGCCTCCACCTGCAAATTCTGGCAGACAGTTGTAACCTTAACCTCCAACTCTAGCCTCCTCCAACAACCAAGGCCTCTGCCTCCACCTAAGGATCAGGTTACATTCTTCTGCCAGAATCTACAGCCTCCTCCACCTGCACATTCTGGCAGACAGTTGTAACCTAAATCTCCACCTAAAGCCTCTGCCAGCAACCTACATTTGCTGCCTCCACCTGTAGGTTGCTGGCAGTCAACTGTATCCTAAATCTCTGCCTACCGCCTCCACCTAAAGTTCATGTTGCAGCCTTCCGGAATCTGCAGCCACCTCCAACTGCACATTCTGGTAGAAAGCTGCAACTAGAACCTCCACCTAAAGCCTCTGCCAGCAACCTGCATTTGCCTTCTCCACCTGCAGATTCTGGCAGACAGTTGTAACCTTAACTTCCATCTCTAGCCTCCTCCAGCAACCAAAGCCTCCGCCTCCACCTAAGGATCAGGTTGCAGCTTTTTCTGCCAGAATCTACAGCCTCCTCCACCTGCAGATTCTGGCAGACAGTTGTAACCTAAATCTCCATCTAAAGCCTCTGCCAGCAACCTACATTTGCCGCCTCCACCTGCAGGTTGCTGGCAGTCAACTGTATCCTAAATCTCTGCCTACCGCCTCCACCTAAAGTTCATGTTGCAGCCTTCCGGAATCTGCAGCCTCCTCCAACTGCACATTCTGGCATACAGTTGTAACCTAAACCTCCACCTCCAGCCTCTGCTAGCAACCTGCAGTTGCCTCCTCCACCTGCAGATTCTGGCAGACAGTTGTAACCTAAACCTCCACGTTCAGCCTCTTTCAGCAACCTGCACTTGCCGCCTCCGTCTGCAGATCCTGGTCGACAGCTGAGGTCAAACCTCCACCTTCAGCCTCTGCCAGCAACCTGCATTTGCCTTCTCCACCTGCAGATTCTGGCAGACAGTTGTAACCTAAACCTCCACCTTCAGCCTCTTTCAGCAACCTGCACTTGCCGCCTCCGCCTGCAGATTCTGGTCGACAGCTGAAGTCAAACCTCCACCTTCAGCCTCTTTCAGCAACCTGCACGTGCCAGCCTCCGCCTGCAGATTCTGGTCGACAGCTGAAGTCAAACCTCCACCTACAGCCTCTGCCAGCAACCTGAAGGTGCAGCTTCTGCCTGCAGATTCTGGCCGCCAGCAGACGTCAACCCTCCACCTTCAGCCTCTGCCAGCAACCTACATTTGCCGCCTCCACCTAAGGTTCAGCAGCCTTCTGCCAGAATGTGCAGCCGCCTCCACCTGTACATTCTGGTCGTACGCTATAACTAGAACCTCCACCTAAAGCCTCTGCCAGCAACCTGCATTTGCCGCATCCACCTGCAGGTTGCTGGCAATCAACTGTATCCTAAATTCTGGCAGACAGCTGCAGCTAGAACCTCTACCTACAGCCTCCTCCAGCAGTCTACAGCCCTGGCCTCCACCTGTCGATTCTGGTAAACATCTCCAGACTCCTGCTCCACCTTCATCCTCTTCCAGTTCCATCCTGCAGCCTTCGCCAGCGACCAGCAGCTTCCATCTACACCTACGCCTCACCTCAAGACCCAACAGATGAATTCCTTCTGCAAGATCTGAGCATCAGAGACGCCTCTTACTCCTCCTCATCCTCCACGTTCACCACCAACTCCTGCTCTTCTCAAAGTTAAATAAAGTCCATCAATCTCTGCCGTCATCAGATCAGATCATTTGAGTCTACAACAATTAGCATCAAACAGATTCCTTCATATTTGAGATCTCAGTGGATTTGTGGGATTTTTAACACAATTTTCTCATCAGACACTTTTCTCAGTTTTATTATTTGTTTTGCAGTTTGCCAGCAGCTTTCTGTTATTATTAGTTTGAATGAGGAATGCTAAAGGTTTAACATAAAGATCACAACTTATCAATATTATATTATCAATATTATCAATTATCATCATTCAAAGTCAAACCTTCAGTTGTAGCAACAAACCAAGCCAGTCCTCATACTTCACCGACTAACCCTGTCTCACCGACAGTGATTCATTCATAATATAAAACGTCTCGTTTTGATTCAGTACAAAGTGAGAAATAATTATTGATACTAAAGCTGAACTAAACAGTTGTAGGTTTAACTTCATATCACACATTTTTCTACATTAATCTTCCAAGTCATGCACTGTTGATATATATCTTTAAAATATATAATATATATACAAAATATAGAAAAGTCTAGTTTTTATTCAGCACAAAGTGAGAACGTGTCAGAACAGATTGTAATTTCTACGTTTCTGAAATGGAATAATGTGTTACAAACATCAATAACACGTTATAGCATAACTTTATGAGTTTTAAGTAAAGTGACAGCACTGTAAGTTATTAGCTATTGTATGAAAGCTACTATAACACACTAATAAGGACTTATGAACAGTATTTGACAGCTGTGAGTGAAGTGTGAGACCAAATACAAATTCACAATGATGATCAGAGACATTTATTTTCCAATAGTTGTAAATATGAATAAGCTGTGTATAAATTGATCCAACATTCATCTTTCTGGTGAGGTAAAGACACAGCTGATGGAATATTAATATTAATATAATATAAACTTCATGAACTGATTCAGAGTTACATTTTTTATGTAGATGTAAAAGTCATCAGTTTGTCTCTTTGTATGAAGAGGTTCTCGATATAACTGAGACCAAAGCAACTAGAAAATGCATTTCCTGCTGAAAATGCGTTGGAATGCTGAAAGCTGAAATGAATTGCAAAAACATTGCTGAAAATAGATATCCAATTCAAACAAAAAATTGCAAAAAGCTTAATAATTCAAAAGGTTTAAAGATTAGAAATATGAAGAAACATAGCACACGTGTCCTTAACGAGCTGAACATTTTGATATTTGAACGGTTTCTGTAGCTTAAAATATGAAGGAGCAGAAGCCTTTGAAAAACCGTACGGAAGAAATAAAATATAAGGAAGAACTAGAAAATGCATTTCCTGCTGAAAATGCGTTGGAATGCTGAAAGCTGAAATGAATTGCAAAAACATTGCTGAAAATAGATATCCAATTAAAAAAAAAATTGCAAAAAGCTTAATAATTCAAAAAGTTTAAAGATTACAAATTGCTGAAAATACAGAAATGGGAGTCTACCCGTCTGAAAAATGTTGTAGCCTGAAAGCATTTAAACTGCACTGCTGAAAACCCTTCTAGTTGAAATGTTTAACTATGGTGTCTGTAGCTGAAAGTATGAGAAAGAAGAAGGCTTTGAAAGTTGAAGAAGTTTAACAGGATTTGAAGATGTTCTCCATAGAAACACATTCAAAACAAAGTTGCAAAAAGCTTAATAATTCAAAAAGTTTAAAGATTAGAAATATGAAGAGATATAGCATAAATGTCCTTAAAGAGCTGAACATTTTAATAGTTGAACGGTTTCTGTAGCTTAAAAAATGTGAAAGGAGATAGGTAGCAAAAAACAGGGGGACGGAAGAAATAGAAGAAGAATAAAGATTTGAAGAACAATACTTGGAATGCTTAAAAGCATTCCAACAATAAAATGTTTGAATAGATTTACGCAGGCAGAGGGGCAACCACTAAGTTTGAGGAAACTTGTTGTATAGGCTAAGCTACTGTAAGCTGTTTTATTGAGTGTCCTTTTGGCAAAATGCTTCGAGTGAATTTGAGTTCCTTCCGTCAAACAGTTACGCAGTGTTAATGTCTAGGGCTTTTATTGTGAAAGGTAAGAACGGAAGGAGTGGAACTGGTCTGCCATTTTCAAGGTTGAAAGGAGTAACCAAGTTTACCGTGATCGATTGATGCCTTTATTCATTGTTTGAAAGCCAGGCAGCAACCTCCGGTTCTGCAGAGTGAAACCAACGCGGAAGTGTCTCAAAACTTGCATTCTCTCTACTGACCAGCAGGGGGCGACTCCTCTGGTTACAAAAAGAAGTCAGATCGTATAGAAGTCTATGAGAAAATGACTACTTCTCTCTTGATTTTTTACCTCATTAAACATTGTAAACATGAGTTTATTGTCTCAATCTCTAGTTTCAAGTCTTCTTCAAGACAACATGATGTTCATTTAGTAAATGATGGTCCATTTAGAGTCAAACTGACCATAAAGCAGGGGATGCTTTAGGGCGGGGCTACTGTGATTGACAGGTTGTTGCCACTACCAGAGCAGCGAGAGTATACGGTGTCTCTAAACCAATCCTCCATATTCCAAATATTGAAACCTTAGTTCATTGGTTGCAAAAAAGCAACATGGTGACAGCCAAAATCCAAGATGGCAATGGCAAAATTGCCAAAATCGAGGCTTCAAAACGGCAGTCCACAAACCAATGGGTGATGTCATGATGACTATGTCCACTTCTTATTTACAGTCTGTGGTGAAAGCTCAGAAAAATTCAACCTCTTCCCGAAAAAAAACCACATTGCTTTTTTGCCTCGTAATATTCTCTTTCCTTGCAAAAGTAGTCATGACAGAAACAGCAGGTCGAAAAAATATATTGACGTGCGGATTTATCGCTTGAGAAAAAACAGTGTAAAGGCCTTTTTTTCCCCCCACACACAGAAGCTTGAATGATAACATTTCCTGGCTGACATCCAGCTGTCCGAGGGCAAAAAGCTTTATTTGTCCACCTCCGAGATTCCTCATGAGGCCGATGCAAAGCTCTAATTAACCGTGCGAAGGAACGCTGGACGTCTGCAATGGCACGCTCTCTCTTATTTCCATCCCTCCCTCCCTCTGTCTGCTTCTCCCTCTCTCTCACCCCTTCACTGAGCGCTAGCAGGAAGCTGGCCAAGAGTCTTGGAGAGCCAGCATGTGTTTACCACCCTCTGAATGCGCGCCACGTCGAGAGCTCTGCCTGCCATCTGAATGCTCTGTAATATCAATAATTGATGCTCTTGAGGAGTAGTAATTAAATTAGTTAATTACACCGGTAAAATTACATATAATTATGAGACTGGAGGGTATGTTTAGTAAATTAGTCTCATCCATGCTCACTGTGTGTACTGCTGCCAAATTCTATTCCTTGATGATTCGGTAATTTTGATACTCCTCTCTGGTTTTTTGGAACAAACGCATCATTTACACACAGACAGTCTGATCTGGATTAGCTTTTGTCACCAGAGGTATTCCTTTTTTCCCTGAAAAACAAAACGAATCAGCTGCTGGATAATAATGTGATAAGTGCTTTTGGCAACAATTTCAGTGAGTTTTACTGCGCAGAGTAATGGAACAACTCTCGTAAAGATTTTGTTTCCATGTTTGCAGTTTGTTTCTTACATTTATTGTGTGCATATTTTTACACTTAAAAACACTCCATCATAATCCCACTTGGATTTTGGCTACAGTTAAAAGGGTCACTTCTCTCAAAAGAAACAAAAATAACTCATTGGTATGGAGCCATGTAGATAGTTTGGGTTTCATTTGTTCAGTTAATGAGATCCATTTCTCAACCTTCTACACTCCCAAAACAATGGTCATGGATAAAACCTAATTCGTGGTGTTCAAAGAAGTGACACTAAACAGAACATGGACTCGGATAAATAACTTTAATTCAAGGTTTGCTGCAGATGGTGTGGTGTGTAGACATAGTGAAACGAAGGACTGAACAGAAAACCAGGACTTAATAACAACTAACTGACGAGGGGCGTGAAGAAGAAGCTCAGGTGAGGGGAGGTGGCAGGAGAACAGATATGGAGCTGATTGGCTGGGAAGATAACGCGGCTGATTCAGAGCAGGTGTGTAGATGGGTGTAGGAGAGAGAGGCATTACATGGGAGGAAAATGGAGCAAACGTTTTTACTGACTTTCTAGTAGATTTTCTACTGAATAAAAAGTGTGTGAGGTGTGTAGATTATGTGGACACTGTTTCTGGAAATCATTTTAACGACATGTTTTAAATGAGCCGTTGTACACGACTCAAAGGTCGTCATTTTCCCAGTTAAAACTTCCAACTTCCAAACGTTCCAGGTGCATGACGCCAAACTGATGTTTCTTTGGCGTACATGCAATTATTTTCCTGAAAAAAACTTTTGTACAAAGAAGACAACTTTCAGAGGTTGCTTAAACGAAACCAGCTCCCTCATAACGTGCAGACATATTGTGACAAAAATGTATATGCAGAACAGGTTTTACTAAATATTATTTTCATTAAATACAGTTGATTGGTGGTTTACCATTTACAATGGACGCTTCCATTGTTGGGTGACGTCAAACAACTGCTTCTGTATGAAGTCGGGGTTGATGCATTCGCCCTGAGTTCACTAGGAGCTCTGAGTGGTGTTCCATTGTTTGAGCTCTGAGTTATCTCGAATGCAACAGGAGCTCCAGGAACAACGCTGCTCCTTTTAATATTAATAGTCACAAACATGATTTAATGTCTTTGCCATGTTTTATATTTTGCTCTTCTGTCTGTGTGCTGTATGTAGGTTGACCAGTTCCATGGTCTGACTTTCCACATACAGTAGTTAGAATCTGTAGTGAGCTTGTTTCAATACCATCGGAGTAGTTTTTCACATGTTGTGGCTAAAACTGTAAAAACTATAAAACTAACCAAACCATATCTTCTGCATTTTCCAGCCATTTGCGGCTCCATAGTTTTCTAGACTTGCTTCAGTTAAAAGCAGAATCACAAAACGTCATGCTGCCTCTCTCTTTTCGCCAATATTGTTGAGGATAGGGCCATTTTGTTGGAGTCCGTTTTGAAATGGACAAAATCAGAAGGAGGTCACAGTGTAGAAGTCCTACATTCCGGTCGAATACGGCTGATTACAACAGGCAACGTACAAGATGTATAAAAACCAACTAAAAAGCTTTTCTGTGTACGCGCCTGGTGATTCTGAATTGCTTTTCAAATAAAACCCACGTTATCTTCATGGCTAAAGACCACAAAGAGATCAAATATGTTGAAAATACTTTTGAATGTAACGAGCAGGGACGTATTAGGGCTGGAATGGACTTTGAGACGGAGCAGTGAACATTTCTGTTCAGATAATTTGAACACTGACACAGATTTTGGGGCGAAAAGAGAATCCGACTTTAAAGACACTGAAGGATGTCTTGCTGCTGTGAGGGCCGTGACCTGTTGCCTTTTAGTTTTTTTGAATCATTTATTACTTCATTGCAATTATATTTTGTGTTGCTGTGTTTTTGAGTTGCATGTATTAGAATGATTTAGAATGACCTTTGATGGTTGTTTGGTTTTGCATGTATTTGTGATGAATTCTAGTGTGAAGCTTCACTTTGACTTGGCCACAGCCAACTCAACTGAACACAACTGTGGAGGCAATTAATGGAGGCACAGCAACAGAGTACACCTGCTGGCCCGAAACACGTGAAATACACTGTCAGAAAATACAACCCCATCTCAGCCATCTTTCTGTAAAAACCTCTACTAGATATGTCTGTGTGCAGGGAGGAGGATCTGTGCCATAACGCCATGTGAGCGCCTCTAGGCCGTGGACCAACTCTCTCTTGTTTGACTTTGCTCTACGGATATGCTTATCTGTAAGACCCCGTCATATTGCAGAACCGCATTTCCCCCAAGATCTCATAAACAGCTTGTCGTGCCCCTACTTGTGAAAATAGACGGCATATTGTCTAGACCAGGCTGAATGCACAGACAAATAACAGAGCTCAGAAGACACATGCGTACATGTCGTTAATGAGATTACACTCGCTGCCAGGGAAGTCCTGTATGCAAATGCTCATGGAAACCATGCGGTAATCATATTAATGATTGGCAGAGCCACTGGTCCACTTGGCCCTCCTGTAGCATGATGGGAAGGCTGTCAGGCCTAAGAGGCTGTCAGCGTCTAACTTTGCCTCAGGCTGGATCCTTTTTAATTTATGTTGGTAAAGAATCACAAAAGTGCTGCCATCTCTCCAGAGATGCCCCGGCAAGTTAATTGCATTCTTCCACTTGTTACCGACTCAAACGCTTACGATCTCACACACGCACACACGCACACACACACACACACACACACACACACACACACACACACACACAGAAGTACACTCTTTTCCTCTGGGATGATAAAACACTTTTTGATTTATTCAGTTAAAAAGTGTCTCTTCCCTGAGAGCCAAGTTGGAGGAGAGATTCAGTTTGACTGCAGTGAAATCACCAGACGAACGCTCACACATGCGTCTTGACAGGCAGAATGTCTGGCTGATTGAGCAATGAGGAGACAACTGCCACAGAAACCGCTCCCTCCACCTCTTTCTCTCATCCTTCCTCCCCCCATGTCTCTCTCTCTCTGAGGTTCCTCCTGATGTTCATTTTGGCTGACTGAGATGCGACCCCACTCATCTGATGTGACAGTGACGGTGGATTATAGAGCTGAGGAGGAAGACATGTTTGTAAAGGAACCAGCTTTACGTTTTGTTTTTTGTCCTTCTTTGCCAGCTCCTTTTTCTCTCACTGTTGGCATTGATTTTTGTACTCAACATGAAAATGAACCCGTCAATAGGAGTTCTATTCATAAAATCATGTGTTCTATTATAGTATAGCAGACTTAGCTCTATTTCCCATAAAACATGTTAATCAAAGCGCATAATAACACAATCCACTTCATAGATGTCTTTTATTTATATTGAAGAGATCAACATTACAGTTCGAAAGTGATCAGCTGCATTGTCTCTTTATTCATTGATAAACAGTAATTCAAAATAAAAGCAATGTAGTGAAGAGAGTTTAAAAAAATTAAATATATAGAAATGCTTATATGATGTTTGGCAATATTCTATATTTTTCTTACTGTCAACAAATCCCACGAAGAGACTAAAACCAATCGTTCAAACTCACATACAGTGTCTGAGCATCCAAAGCCTGATGGATCTTATTCCCTTTGAGATTATGTTTGTTTTATGTGTAATAAAAGTCCATGTACGTCCACATAGGGAGCAGGTCAGGTTGGTTGGATGGATGGTTCAAACACAGGACTTTCACTCAGTAGACAGCGATTCATGTCAACACAAACCATGATCTCTCACTGAACCGAACCAGGTAGTTGTGTTGCCCAAACCTAGGCGTAATTAAAAATACAGTTTTGAAATGGCAAAAGCACCATGAGCGGTTAAAACACCTTGCTGTTTATATTGTAAATTGTAAATGGACTTTTTTGTATAGTGCCTTTCTATAGTAAACTATAACTAAGTCCTCTGAGTTAGTTGCACAATTGAAAACTTTGAAATACACCAAACGTGTATTAATCCACTGCTGAAGTCACCAAAAATGCACTTTTTTATGTTTACTAAAAACTTCAGTGACCAGCTGCTTAAGTAAATAATTGAGCCTTTTTTAGAAATTGAATGATGTTTGTGACCCCCTTTAAAAAATGTACGTGTTTAACAGACCAATAGCCTCGGGTGCCGGGGAGAGGGAATATATATATATATATATATATATATATATATAGCATACTGAGACGGATAAACACCTTGTTGGTTTTAAAGGTGTTGTTGACAATAATAACAATATAGATTAACATCAGTGCTATTCTTTAATATGTTATTCTTTAATACAACAATAGATTCCTTATTAAAGCAAGATTATGCTGCTGGCTTTAATAAGTATTCTAAGCTTTATAAGCCAGGGTAATTATTCAAAATTGTCCAATAAAAATCGTGACATGTGGCTTAAATGCTTGCATTAAGTTTATTCGATCCCTCTCGCTGTGATGCCATGTGTGTCTATGCATGTGTATTTGTGTGCGGCGCCTACATTAAAGATACAGCTTGTGCACATGCCTGCTGCTCACACACGTGTAATAATCGTGGACGTGTGTCGCCTATGACTGTCGCTATCATTTTATGAGGAGCCCTCCCCTCACAAACGACTGCAAACATTAAATAACCCCCTTAATTACATCCCATAATCCTCCATGATCCACCCTCATGGATCCTGTTATGAGGCTTGGTATTCGCTGTGGAAAACCTTGCCATTACAGGCAGGTCCTTATTTTTATCATCAAGGGTGGTATTATAAGCTAAAGTATTGATTGTAAAATCACAGAATGTCAAATTACATCACTTAAATGAATGAAAAGCAAACCGCTTTTCTTGTTTCCTGATAGGTTCACTTTTTACTGCGTGCAGAGGGAGTCCTGACTCGCTAGAGACGGTACGGAGACTCTGGTCCTCAATGATTCTCACTTCGGCCGTAGCGACTGGGATCATTCATCTTGTGCATGCAGTTACTGCATCCCACCAAAAAGAATAATTGGTCAAAAATACGTTTTCTTATTGTAGGACGGATGCACTCCATTAGTGTATATCCTGTGTGTGTGTGTGTATGTGAGCGCGTGCGCACTGGAAGGGCTGAAATTCTAGCCAGAACCATTTGCTTGAAGAACCCCCTTTTTTTTAATGGATTTTTGTAAGACTAATGGTTCCATTAAGAACCCTTTTTCATCCAAAGAACCCTTTCAGGAAGAAAAGGGGTTATTTTTAACCCCCTTGTTGGTGGGTTCTAGATGAAACCCATGGAATATAAAAGGGTTCCTAATAGAACCTTCTTGGTGAGTTTTTGTTAGCACCCTAAAGGGGGAACCTTTATAAAAGGTTCTACCAGTAACCCAAAAGGGTTCTCCTATGAGGATAAGCCGAAGAACCCTCCGTGGTTCTAGTGAGCAGCTTTATTTCTGAGTGTAGGGGTTAGCAGTCACCCCTTGTGTGTGATTGAGTGGGGCAAGGGCTGATGGAGTGTTAAGGGGGGGTTGAGTCCATCTCCACCGCTGTGTCCTGCTACCACAGCTGTCACTGTTTGTTGTAGAGCCTGGTGAGAGGTGGAGAGGTGTGTGTTTGAGTGTGTGTGTATGTGTGTGTGTGTGTGTGAAGAAAAGTGAGAGTAGACAGAGGAATAGGGAGCAAAATCCAAAAAAGGAGACAAGAGTAATGGTACCAAAACAAAATCCTGTCAATTTGTCAGGAGTGCCGCCATGTTCTTCTCCAGCCAAGCAAAGAGCCATCGTGAGCCGATAGACTGGCCTGTCATATATTTACGGGGTGTGATAATGTATGTGTGTCTGTGTGTGTGTGTGTGTGTGTGTTGCGGGGAGACAGCTGACAGAAACACAGCTGACAGAGGATGAAAAGAAACATTACTCTCAGTAAAAAATGGAGGTCGCCCCGCGAAGGACAGGAGAACTGCTCTAGCACAGTTAACCTGCAGAGAGAGAGAGAGAGAGAGAGAGAGAGAGAGAGCGAGAGAGAGGGAGAGAGAGGAAAATGGAGTGTGCAGCCATCAACACACACGTCTTTGTGTCAAGACCGATGATAAAAGGAAATGTGCTGAAATATAGCGAGGAAACTAAGCGAACAAGAAAGAATTTCTGTGTGAAGAAGAGTAAGGAGAGAAGGACCGTCATATTTACTTCACAGAAAAAATAGGATCCACCGGGATTTGAGATGTTATCAGGGGCAATGATGCAAAGAGAAGAAACACATCAAAAGGAGGAAAAGAAGGAGAAGGATCCAAGAGAGGCTCTTGAACACTAAAGGTTTATTTACTGCAAAGAAAAAGACAGCGCTTCACTGAGAAAGAGGAGAGGAAACAGCCAGCATTCAGATGAATAACTTTTATCAAGTCTGATGATGTAATGTTGTGAAATATGTGCATAAAAAAACCTGAAAATGGATGAGACCACATAGAACTCAGCTGTTGGGTTTGAGAGGAGCAAAGGGAAATGACTAAATACGTTTAAACTTCAGTATTATGTATTTAAAGTCATTTTAAATCAATAAATGTTCCTTTTGCTAATTTCTCTCGACTATTAATAAGACTGTTTGTGAGCAGTCATATAGCAGACAGACAAAGAAACAATCATATACGTATAATTCAAAGCTTTAACGATGTAGAAAGTGGACAAATATCGAGCATAGCTCCATTTTTCAGAGACAGACAGAAGCAGTGTGGAATGAAGCGAATTTCAGAAAATGAAACGTCCAAATATTGCCCTCTGAGAGAGAGTTATGAGCTGGGAGCTGTGCTAATGTTGCATTCCCTAAAATCATTTAAATTAATGTGCCATGAAATAGGTCATTAATGAGGATGCATGGGCCATACATGGAGACAGACAGATGAGGAGGATGCTGCTGCTGCCATCATAAAACAGACATCATTACACCACAGCAGACACAGTAACAACTTCAGTGAAGGTGGAACATATCTTATTATTCAGCTGATCTCAATAAATAAAGAAATGATTCTAAATGGGTTTTCTTCATTTGTTTTATTTATTTATTCAACATTTTAAACGATTTAAAATCACCACTATTTATCATACATCTTCCGGTCTTTGCATATATAAAACGTGGGGAAAAAACAAAACAAAATAAAAGAAGACAAAAAAAAGAATGAATCAGCATTCCAACAGTTCTACAGATTATCTCCGTAAAGAGCGTCTTTCTTCTCTTGTCCCAGGCTTTCTCCAAATGACGGATTCATTTATGTTTCACATGTAAAGAGCCGTCTCAATCTTTGTGCATCTTACTGAACAAAGCGTCACGCTGTTCACAGTAACAACAGCATATCATATATGTATATACTATGTTATGTTTATTAGATATGTTTGTACAATAAAATGTAATTACTTGTAATACTGATTGCAGTTAATCATTGTAGATACCTGTAAATGTTTATTATTTGTGAAATGTCATTAAAGTGCAAATGTAAGACCATCACTAAACCTCAGAGTACTGAGACAAAGCCTCTCCAACCCCGTCTCCTACAAAACCATGTTCCCGTACAGCTAATCTGCATTCCTAATTACGTTTTCGAGGGAAACATATTCCCTCCCTGATTATGGTGGCAGTTTTAAACATGTGGTTAACATTGTTAAACAGAACAAAGTTACGAGGTTGTGTTGAAACAAATCTTTTCGGTTAAGTAAAACTTCAAGATTTGGCTATAAAAAGGAACTTGTGTTATGTTATTTATTAGTTATAGATGTACATGTAAACAAGTGAACGTTGACTTCTAGTTTCACATGGGACAGGAACAGCAATCTCCTGGGTAAAAGTCCTGCGTTTGTTTGACCCATCCCACCCCACCTCCTCCCCTCGCAGACTTCCGTAGTCTTTCATTAGAAACGTATTTGCGATACGTCGAAAACAATTGTAATCTAAGAGAAATAGGTTTTTGAAAACAAATGTAATTGACAACCCAGTTTTGTTGTATGGCAACATAATAATTAGGAGAAGATTTAAGAACACTTTAGGATTCTCATTTTAAAATAAATCAACTGAAAATACAAAAAAGTCAGCTGCAGACAATATTTCAAACCAAATTTTTGAGCTAACGTTAGCTTATTAAGCTAGCTAACTAACAGTGATCAAATCTGCCAGTGACAGCTGACACTTCAGCATGTAAGGAAATCAGTCATTTACGTATATTTAACATACACTATTACATATTTACCAGCACAATGAAATGTTGAGCTGCTTTTCACCAATGTGTTTTATTATGGAAAGATTTATTTTAGACACTGAAGATCATTAACACTGTCTGAGAAGGTGACAGGTGTAGCTTTTCTACAAACATTCAAATATGTCCTCACAAGTAATTTCACAGCAGTAATTTCATAAAAAAAACTAAACTTTAAGCCGTTAGACCTACTTTAATTGGAGGACATCTTTGTTTCTGTCTGAATGGGTTTTTGGTAGAATTTGCGTGTGTTTTAATGCTCCAGCCTGGAATTACAGTAGCCAATCTGCTACCAGGTCAATTATGGAAGTCCAGGTAATATCTCCTGGAAATGAAAACGTTGTTTACTTCACTAAGCGCCCTGCAGTGTGTTCTGCAATCACCCGAATAACCAATTTCCATCTGTTTTCAGCCTGTACAGTGAACCATGAGTGTGTTTTGTCTTCCTCCTGGCCTTCCTGTGGAGCCTGCGTTAAAGTTTACCAGTTAAACGCCGTCCTTTTGCTGCTGTCCAACCAGTGTTTTGCGGTGAGTAATCACCTTCCCACCTGCAGACGGGCTCGCCTTATGGAAAGGGAATGTGAGTGTGCGTGTTTGTTCTCTGCCTGCATCCTTGTGTGTGTTTGTGTTTGATTTATGAGTACAGATCTGGAAAATGGGCTCTGTTTTTTACCTCACAGGCTGCCTGTTGCCCACGCTGCTCCACTCAGAGTCTTTAACCCAGATGCCCAGCAGTTGTCATGCTGTAGGAACAAAAAGGGTTTTGTGGTAATGAAATATTGACTGTACACAACACGCTGCTGTATGCATGATATCCTGTTGAAAAAATGTATCGTAGAGTCAAATGCAACATGAGCTTGTGATTATGATTATTTCACATCATGAAATGATCATACCACCTCATCAAACTCCTAATTGGACCAGATATATCACCAAGAAATATATGGACTGCCTACATGACTCTGTGGACAAAGCCAGGTCCATAACGTATCCTCATACAACGGTTCCTGTGATATCTTATGAAAAATCATTTTGTTTTTTCCGTTGCATTTTCGAACGAATGTCCAGCAACACGAGCGATCAGTGCTCCTGCGCAAAGCCCCTGCAGTGTTTATCAAAGAGGTTTAGGAAAGGATCAGGATTTGGATTCAAATAACTACAGGAGTGGCATTTACTAAGCGCGAAAGTTATGTAACAATTAAGTCAACATTTGGGTTAACGTAACTACGGATATTGCCTTACTTTCTGTAAATATTGAAGTTATATAACATATAAGTCAAAGTTTGGGTTTGAATAACTACTGAAGTGGCGTTATCTGAATACGAAAATTAGGTGACAAATAAGTTAACCTTTGGGTTAAAAAAATGATGGGCGTGGCGTTACTTTAATATGAAAGTTACATGAAAATAAGTCAAAGTTTGGGTTTGAATAACTATGGAAGTGGCATTATTTGAATCCAAAAGTTACGTGACAAATAAGTCAAAGTTTAGGTGTAATTAACTATGGGAGTGGCGTTATTTCAAAACGAAAATTAAGTGACAAATAAGTTAACCTTTGGGTTAAAAAAATGACGGGATTGGGTTTACTTAAATACGAAAGTTACCTGACAATTAAGTCAAAGTTTGGGTCAAAATAACTATTGAAGTGCAGGCTGTAATATCTGCATATCACTGCTCAGGGTTTTGGAATGAGATGTTCAACAATCACATGTAGTTTAGTACGTAATGTTCAGGTGTACTTTTGGCCATATTGTATATCTTCATTCATCAAAAAAAGTACAGACTTAGAAAAACATAATCTAATTTTCTGTGGCAACATAGTTAGGATTTTTAAATGAATAGTCTTATCTATGTCTATCCATGTGTGAAATGAAGTAGTGAAACCAAGGTTATCAATGACGAAAAATATGGGATTGGAGAAATGTCTTTAGTGTATAATGCTTCGTATCAACACTGCTGACTTCCTGGAACTAATGATTCTTATTGCCATTATTTCAACGACCATCACAACTTCCCAAAACCCAATGTAACACTTCTTTTGTCTGATCAACATTCCAAAAGCAGTGAGAACTGTATATTCAGTTCACACTGATATAAAACAGAAAAGCATTTGAGAATTCACAACCAGCTAATATCTTTCCTTTTGAAAAATGTCCATGTTACCAAATACTTTAACAGACGTATAGCAGTGGAGCAAATAGAAAGAGAGGCCAGAATATCTGCTATTTGTCTGTTTGCCTCGCTTGTGTTAATCAGGATCAGCTTCAACAGCTGTGCTCTGCTGCTAAACATCCAGTCCGTGCTAAGCCAAACACACAAACACACACACACACACACACACATACATTTCCAAAGTTGTGAAAATGCTCTTTTCACCGGTGGTAAAAGAAGAGGCATCTGTGATGACAAGACATGTGATGTGCTGTGACACCGCTGTCGTGGAAGGTGTTTGAGGAGAGTGTCGCCGAACAGGAAGTGTAAATAAGATACACAACTGTAACACAATCGTCATTGTTATCATCCACTGAGGATATATAAGATACCAAAGTGTCACTGGTGAAAAAATAAAGATTTTTTAAACTAATGAAACAATTGTTTTTTTGTTTTCTGAAATGTTATGCTTAAATATGCAAATGAGGCTTCATGTAATGCTAACCCTTGGTGAATTTAGAAGAAATCTACAGATATAAATAGACAACTTATTAAAATAAACACCCTAAATTTGTATTGTGGATGTTTTTGTTCCACTAGTCTGTAATAAGACTAGTTATGGAAGCTAAATAGCCAAAAATCTTTAATGGACCAATGCAGGAAATGACAATGTTTTTGTCTGTGGTGTCCATCATTAAAGCTCTTAAAGGGACAGTTTAATTCTTGCTTTGTAAAAGAAAATAACAGCCCAAACAGAGAATCAAATGTCCGAACCCAACCCCACGCATGACGGGATGCTTTGTCATTAACGGACAATGCATATAGTCAAAATCAATGTAATTAACACAATGACAAGAACAAACTCACAAGAACCAGTCACATATATTTATATGACAACAAAGCAACAAATCAATCCAGCAACACTGTGGTGCTAAAGCACGTATTCCACCGCACACTAAAGAGCACGAGCCATTCAAATATTATTCACATCAGAGGGAACAATATTAACCATATCATAAAAACACCACCATAGACAAATGAACACAGTAGTAACGCTACTGCAGATGTAAAAACACAAAAGCACTTCACTTACCAAAGCTGCTGTTCCCTGAAAGATAAAGTCCATCCTCCTTTCTTTGTTAACAAAGAGTTTAATACCGCGGTTGTACAGAACATCGGTGCGGTTCAGTTCCAGCCAGAGGTCCTCCTGTGAACGTGTTCGTTGAGTTGTAGATCCACTCGGGTCTCTCCAAAAGTTTTCAAAAGTTTGTTTAAAAAAGGAGATGCACTTGTATGTGATGATGACTAGTAGTTCTCTTTAATACCTACGTATGTTGAATACACTTATTGTAAGTCGCATTGGATAAAAGCGTCTGCTAAATGACTGTAATGTAATGTAAAGTAATGTTGTAAGTGTCCTGCCGTGCTATGGTGTCGTGTTGCTTCCTTGGTTAGCCACCTCAGGATAGCGTAGCGTAGCTCCAAACAGCTTCAAACACTAAGACACTCAAGCTGCAAATGAAACGCATTCTTAAGGTGCGTTCACACCAAACGCGATGAACGCGGCGCGAATCGCGTTCATCGCGTCCATCGCGTCCATCGCGCCGCCGGCATCGCCGGGGACTATTTGTGTTCATTCGCGTGCATCGCGTCCAGATGGACGCTCCAGAAAGGGGGCGTGGCTTATCGACCTGGAAGCCAACTGTCCGCTATTTCTTTCCGTTATTTCTTTCCGTTATTTCTTTCCGTTATTTCTTTCCGTTATTTCTTTCCGTTATTTCTTTCCGTTATTTCTTTCCGTTATTTCTTTCCACAATCAACCATGAAAGGAATAATTGCGGCTTTGTACTTGTTGTGGAAGTCCCTCAAACGTTTGCGGTACAGATATGAGGACGTATCATAGAGCTCAGGGATGCCACAAACCGCGACTATCAGCTTGTCCTCCATTTTTTTTGATTTAGCAACGGCAGGACTTCACTGATGACGGGGAGAGCAACTCAACGCTGATTGGCTATCGCGCTGGAGCGTCACGCGATTTTTTCGCAGAAGTTCAAATATTTCAACTTCTGCGTTTGGGGCGATTCAGCGTTTTGACGCGTCAAACGCGCCGCGCTATCGCGTCCATCGCGTCTGTACATAGACTTTGTATGTAATCGCGCCGCGTTCATCGCGTTCATCGCGTTTGGTGTGAACACACCTTTAGCCATAAAATGTGCAACGCTTCTCCAACGCTGTCAGCCAGGAATACCGTTCGTACGAAACCTTTTCCTGGCTGGGTCAGGGCTGCTAGCTGTGGGGTTGACCGACCCTTTCTTAAGATGTCCAGTATTTCTGGAAATGTCCTTGAGAAATTTGTTTCTCCTCCTCCTTTAGCCATTGAGTGTTAAAAAAACAAAGCTACACCAAGCAAAACGTCAATGTCATAACTTCTTACATATCTTTCAACTTGAACTCTTACTACTAATACTAACTTCTGCAAGCTGCTTCAGCTTCAAAACGGTCACGCTAGCCCACTGACCAATCCCGCCGCTCGTTATTGCTGAGCCAGCTGCACGTTAATGCTGACGTACTTGTAGGCTACCTCGGTAGCTCTGGCACGTCAAAGAATACGCCCAACATGTCAAATTAAAGATCTGATTGGTTGAACACTATGGCAATCAACAATATCGTCCCCATTTACTTTAATCTGCAAAGTCTACCGAGCAGGCTTCGGGCCTCTCTTCTTACCTAGAGACAGAGGTGAAATCTGATTGGATAAAAGCTCTACTTAAAACAAGTTGTGCTGGAAGCAGAGCAACTGAGGAAGACAGGAGCTGTGCAATGAGAAAATAAGATAATGTGAAACATATCTAGTTACACTAGATGACGGTCGGCACACACCCAGTTTAGAGAAACAGACAAGAACGACCAGCACAGGAGCAAAGCAATGTTCTGCTGTAGGTAGGCCGTCTGTAATGATCTGACTGCATAAGTGCCTCATACAGCTCCACTTCAAATAATCCAAACTTTCCCTACAAGTTGTACACAGACTCATTATATAGTTTATACAGTGGTGACGAGTGTGCGACAGCACATTTGACACAATCCTATTTATGGTGCTGCACGTTGCAGATGGCGAGGACGGTGATAGAGAATTTATTCTCTCACAACGGTTCTGGCTCCATTTCTAGTGCTTTGTGAAAGGAGTGTTTTTTTTTTATTTAGGTGGGACACCACACGCCACGACTGATATGACACCCCTGTCGACTGATGCTCTGAAAGCCGGTGAAAACACTCTTCTGAGCTTTTAATTAACATCAAGCTACTCCACTCACAGCCCTGTAGAGTTATACAGTGAGCTGTCATCACAAACGCTGTCCTTAAATTATCATATGAAGCACATGTGAATATGCCCCTTTACAGCTGTTACTCAGACCTGATATTGATATGTGACAGCGCATCATTCGCTATAACGGGGAGTGTATACAACAAATATTTTTGTGTAAAACAGTTTGCTTGTCAGCCCAGATTTTTTTTGCTACTTGACTGTATGAGCCATTATGCGATCTAATAACCATATAAATCACTAAACTGTTTGTAGCGTGTAGCCATGTTAAAAGCGAACAAACCGCGTCATTGTTGGAGAATCTTTTAACGGCCCTAATTACATCAAGCTATCGCACGCGCATTGTCGGCAAAGCCGCGGCAGAGGAGGCATTTGGGAGCGAGGAGGGTTGAAATGCAAAAAAGGATTACGTCAAACTGTTGCTAGTCCTTTTCGGGGATTAGGGAGGCTTAAAGTCAGGAGAGAACACCCCAAGGGTGTCTTCTCCTGTTCCGTGTGTGTGTGTTATGTCTGCTTGCACCCCAGACGGCACGCAACGCAGGTACACACACACACACAAATGCATATATATATATATATATATATATATATATATATATAGATAACATATATGTACAGCGCAAAACAAATCATCACTTTCATGTCAGGCTTCGATGTGCAGATCCTCACACACGCATCCACATGTGATGTAATCAAATCCCTCTGTATGTGCTGGTGTGTGTCAGTGTTATTGAGGTGTGAATAGGCTGCACCGGTGCTGATGCTGCCTCCGACAGGCTTAATCTCCGAGATGACCCCGCGGGGTCAAACCCATTCTCTCGGACGTGTCCCTTATTGTAGCAGGCAGTTTAGAGGCTCATCCGCAGTCAAGCCCAGTTAAAGCGTGAAGGATCCGAGGGGCTATCAGACAGTGTGGCAGGAATGCAGGAAATGACAATGTTTTTGTCTGTGGTGTCCATCATTAAAGCTCTTAAAGGGACAGTTTAATTCTTGCTTTGTAAAAGAAAATAACAGCCCAAACAGAGAATCAAATGTCCGAACCCAACCCCACGCATGACGGGATGCTTTGTCATTAACGGACAATGCATATAGTCAAAATCAATGTAATTAACACAATGACAAGAACAAACTCACAAGAACCAGTCACATATATTTATATGACAACAAAGCAACAAATCAATCCAGCAACACTGTGGTGCTAAAGCACGTATTCCACCGCACACTAAAGAGCACGAGCCATTCAAATATTATTCACATCAGAGGGAACAATATTAACCATATCATAAAAACACCACCATAGACAAATGAACACAGTAGTAACGCTACTGCAGATGTAAAAACACAAAAGCACTTCACTTACCAAAGCTGCTGTTCCCTGAAAGATAAAGTCCATCCTCCTTTCTTTGTTAACAAAGAGTTTAATACCGCGGTTGTACAGAACATCGGTGCGGTTCAGTTCCAGCCAGAGGTCCTCCTGTGAACGTGTTCGTTGAGTTGTAGATCCACTCGGGTCTCTCCAAAAGTTTTCAAAAGTTTGTTTAAAAAAGGAGATGCACTTGTATGTGATGATGACTAGTAGTTCTCTTTAATACCTACGTATGTTGAATACACTTATTGTAAGTCGCATTGGATAAAAGCGTCTGCTAAATGACTGTAATGTAATGTAAAGTAATGTTGTAAGTGTCCTGCCGTGCTATGGTGTCGTGTTGCTTCCTTGGTTAGCCACCTCAGGATAGCGTAGCGTAGCTCCAAACAGCTTCAAACACTAAGACACTCAAGCTGCAAATGAAACGCATTCTTAAGGTGCGTTCACACCAAACGCGATGAACGCGGCGCGAATCGCGTTCATCGCGTCCATCGCGTCCATCGCGCCGCCGGCATCGCCGGGGACTATTTGTGTTCATTCGCGTGCATCGCGTCCAGATGGACGCTCCAGAAAGGGGGCGTGGCTTATCGACCTGGAAGCCAACTGTCCGCTATTTCTTTCCGTTATTTCTTTCCGTTATTTCTTTCCGTTATTTCTTTCCGTTATTTCTTTCCGTTATTTCTTTCCGTTATTTCTTTCCACAATCAACCATGAAAGGAATAATTGCGGCTTTGTACTTGTTGTGGAAGTCCCTCAAACGTTTGCGGTACAGATATGAGGACGTATCATAGAGCTCAGGGATGCCACAAACCGCGACTATCAGCTTGTCCTCCATTTTTTTTGATTTAGCAACGGCAGGACTTCACTGATGACGGGGAGAGCAACTCAACGCTGATTGGCTATCGCGCTGGAGCGTCACGCGATTTTTTCGCAGAAGTTCAAATATTTCAACTTCTGCGTTTGGGGCGATTCAGCGTTTTGACGCGTCAAACGCGCCGCGCTATCGCGTCCATCGCGTCTGTACATAGACTTTGTATGTAATCGCGCCGCGTTCATCGCGTTCATCGCGTTTGGTGTGAACACACCTTTAGCCATAAAATGTGCAACGCTTCTCCAACGCTGTCAGCCAGGAATACCGTTCGTACGAAACCTTTTCCTGGCTGGGTCAGGGCTGCTAGCTGTGGGGTTGACCGACCCTTTCTTAAGATGTCCAGTATTTCTGGAAATGTCCTTGAGAAATTTGTTTCTCCTCCTCCTTTAGCCATTGAGTGTTAAAAAAACAAAGCTACACCAAGCAAAACGTCAATGTCATAACTTCTTACATATCTTTCAACTTGAACTCTTACTACTAATACTAACTTCTGCAAGCTGCTTCAGCTTCAAAACGGTCACGCTAGCCCACTGACCAATCCCGCCGCTCGTTATTGCTGAGCCAGCTGCACGTTAATGCTGACGTACTTGTAGGCTACCTCGGTAGCTCTGGCACGTCAAAGAATACGCCCAACATGTCAAATTAAAGATCTGATTGGTTGAACACTATGGCAATCAACAATATCGTCCCCATTTACTTTAATCTGCAAAGTCTACCGAGCAGGCTTCGGGCCTCTCTTCTTACCTAGAGACAGAGGTGAAATCTGATTGGATAAAAGCTCTACTTAAAACAAGTTGTGCTGGAAGCAGAGCAACTGAGGAAGACAGGAGCTGTGCAATGAGAAAATAAGATAATGTGAAACATATCTAGTTACACTAGATGACGGTCGGCACACACCCAGTTTAGAGAAACAGACAAGAACGACCAGCACAGGAGCAAAGCAATGTTCTGCTGTAGGTAGGCCGTCTGTAATGATCTGACTGCATAAGTGCCTCATACAGCTCCACTTCAAATAATCCAAACTTTCCCTACAAGTTGTACACAGACTCATTATATAGTTTATACAGTGGTGACGAGTGTGCGACAGCACATTTGACACAATCCTATTTATGGTGCTGCACGTTGCAGATGGCGAGGACGGTGATAGAGAATTTATTCTCTCACAACGGTTCTGGCTCCATTTCTAGTGCTTTGTGAAAGGAGTGTTTTTTTTTTATTTAGGTGGGACACCACACGCCACGACTGATATGACACCCCTGTCGACTGATGCTCTGAAAGCCGGTGAAAACACTCTTCTGAGCTTTTAATTAACATCAAGCTACTCCACTCACAGCCCTGTAGAGTTATACAGTGAGCTGTCATCACAAACGCTGTCCTTAAATTATCATATGAAGCACATGTGAATATGCCCCTTTACAGCTGTTACTCAGACCTGATATTGATATGTGACAGCGCATCATTCGCTATAACGGGGAGTGTATACAACAAATATTTTTGTGTAAAACAGTTTGCTTGTCAGCCCAGATTTTTTTTGCTACTTGACTGTATGAGCCATTATGCGATCTAATAACCATATAAATCACTAAACTGTTTGTAGCGTGTAGCCATGTTAAAAGCGAACAAACCGCGTCATTGTTGGAGAATCTTTTAACGGCCCTAATTACATCAAGCTATCGCACGCGCATTGTCGGCAAAGCCGCGGCAGAGGAGGCATTTGGGAGCGAGGAGGGTTGAAATGCAAAAAAGGATTACGTCAAACTGTTGCTAGTCCTTTTCGGGGATTAGGGAGGCTTAAAGTCAGGAGAGAACACCCCAAGGGTGTCTTCTCCTGTTCCGTGTGTGTGTGTTATGTCTGCTTGCACCCCAGACGGCACGCAACGCAGGTACACACACACACACAAATGCATATATATATATATATATATATATATATATATATATAGATAACATATATGTACAGCGCAAAACAAATCATCACTTTCATGTCAGGCTTCGATGTGCAGATCCTCACACACGCATCCACATGTGATGTAATCAAATCCCTCTGTATGTGCTGGTGTGTGTCAGTGTTATTGAGGTGTGAATAGGCTGCACCGGTGCTGATGCTGCCTCCGACAGGCTTAATCTCCGAGATGACCCCGCGGGGTCAAACCCATTCTCTCGGACGTGTCCCTTATTGTAGCAGGCAGTTTAGAGGCTCATCCGCAGTCAAGCCCAGTTAAAGCGTGAAGGATCCGAGGGGCTATCAGACAGTGTGGCCATCACATCACGTCTGCATCTGTCTCAGAGAGGGAGAGAGAGAGAGAGAGAGAGAGAGAGAGAGGGAGAGAGAGAGAGGGACGGAAAGCTGGCCTGACAGCTGTCAGACACGTAGTGTAAAAATGACAGGCCGGGAGGACAGACGACGGAGAGACAGGCTGTTTAATATGAACGAAGATGGGCGGGCAATACACACGACGCACACAAGGGCGCAGGTGCGTCAGTTGTAGCTGCAGTCCAGTCGGTTGTGTGCTGCTAGAAAAACAATAGAGATGACAGTGGAAAACAGAGTGGAGAAGGGAGCCATTACAATGAATGATAAGCTCTTAATATGGGCCCTGGCAGACACAGGAGTTTGCCCAGGTGCTGCTCTTTGTGAAAGTGTGTGTGTATGTGTGTGTCTGCGTTCAGAATGTGTTTGCATTGGGACAATATGACAAAGTCATATCCATGTGAGAAATGCTTTGTGTCCCATAGGCCGCCGCACCTCCGAGCACAGTAAATATATAACACTGAATCACAATCTACATCCCTGGAAATGCAGTCCGCAGTCAGATTTCATTCCCTTTGCTTTCCATCTTTTCCAACGTCTTTCAGCGTTATTTTGCAGTTTTTATCTTTTCCGCCTCCTTTCAGAGTAATGATGCTGGTTCATTTTGGCTGGCCGCGGGTAAAGAAGCATCTGAGCCGAGGCATTAGTTTTCCCAAAGCCTTCCCTGATAGAGACAGATGGTGTCCATTTAAAAGGTCCCATGGAAGTGTGTTATTTCTGGTGGCTGCAAACACGCACAGATACTGAGACGCGCTGGGAAACGTGCACTCGGCGTGGATGTGCACACCCAGCTCTGTCTGGGCACATGCAAACACACACGTAAACATGCAGAAACATAAATGTGTCTCTGTGTGTGCAGAGCAGCAGCGGGGTACGCGGCATCTGTCTACCTTTGCTGCATGTGAAAGTACAATATTGCGTCTTTCACGCCGCCCCGTTTTGGGAGCCGGGCGTATATATCAGGGTTTATGGAAGCCCCCCCCCCCCCCCCCCCCCCCCCCCCCCCCCCCCCACCCTTTTTTTTCCCAGCATTCGAGCTATGAAAATAAAGGCAGACGAAATTCTGCTGATGCATAAAATGAGGATGGGAAAGGCACACAGTAGCACCTGGTGGCAAAGCATCAATTGGTGGCTGTTAAATAGCTCCCTGTTTGTGCCAGCTGCTGCATTGTTGGACTGAGACAATATGAGAGTTCCAGTAGCAGGGCTCGCCACTGGTTCATCGATGTGTGTGTGTGTGTGTGTGTGTGGCCTGACCTCAACCCCCCTCAGGGCATTTTGGTGTTTTTTAGAGCTTGTATGACCCGGCGAGGAAGACTTTCTGGATTCAGCTCACAGACGGTTGCATTCAAAGTCAAATCCCTCATTCAAAACAGCAGGGTTTACCTGAGGGGACAGGTGGACCTCCCCCGGCCACCGGCTGCACCGAGCCGTCCTCTGTCAGCTGACTTTGGATCAGTGTGGCGGCTGCTGGTGAATGCTGCGTAGACACAGGGGCCGTAGATGTGCGCTTGCAGAGTTTCTCTGCAGGGGCCGTGGGAGGAAACAGTAATTGCTGTTTGGCAATGCGTGCTTTCACGCTCCATTGGTTTGTCATTTTTCAAAGTGCAATATTTTCCCTTTCCTAGTGTGATCCACGCGAGAGCTCTCTCCACAGACGGTGGTTTGTCTCAGACTCATTCGACACGATATTACTGATGATGGTGATGATGATGATGATGATGATGATGATGGTGATGCTACAAATGATCATTGTAAGGTCTTTGGTTGTCTATCTTTTTTGGCTGTTTTCAAAACAAATTCAATCAAACTCAAATTTCATCTGTATTGCACGTTATACAATAATGCAACCCACAGTTGTCTAGTTAAAAACAGTCCAACATTAAAAAACAAGATATGCAACATGTCTTCTGGAAATCATGCTTGTATACTGTATAATTAAATTGCAACTGCAAAAGGTGTTTTTTGATGGAAACACAATGCCACCATGATAACACTACATGATTTCACCCATTCACACACAATCATACAGTGATGGCGGAGGCGCCACCTCACCATCATGAACCAAACTGATTCACTTTAACTCACAGCAATCGGGAGCAATTTGGGGTTCAGCTGAAGGCCACTTCAACATGTGGACTGGAGGAGCTGGGGCTGACCGATTGGAAGACGACCCGCTCCACCTCTGAGCCACAGTCCCTAGTTTATATACATACCTTAAGTTACATTATAAGGTACTTATTTTATACCAAACCATGATCTTTTCCAAAACCTAACCGAGTAGTTTTCGTCTAAACCTAACCAATTAGTTTCTCCCTAAACCTAACCGAGGTTCACATGGTTAACCAGAGTCTTCCACCTTAACACAGCTCTGCTTTGCTGAAGGTGTTGGCCGTGTCAGTGTCTGCTCAGTTTGAACCATAAGCATTGACTAAGAGCACCTTATGCACCTCCACATTATGTTTTATCAATATTAAATGACCCCACCCCCCTCCCCAACCACACACTCATATCTCTCCTACTTTCCTAACTCCCCCCCACCACCACCACCACCACCTCCACCTTCTCATTAGTGCTCCCCGACAACCCTCCAACAACACAGACTCTTCCTCTGCCCGCTATTAATGAGGGAAGTGAGGATTCCTAATAAGCAGTTTTTCTTTTAATTAAAAAGTCTCCATAAATAATCACCCCATAATCCATCTGTCAGATTCCATCCAGCTCCTACTTAGTTAGACTCCAAGATTAGAGAACAGGGCAGGAGATGAGCCATGGAGGAAATATCTATCCATCTATCCATCTATCTGTCTGTCTGTCTGCTCTACTATCATCCATCCATCCATCCACCTCCACAGTGTGTCTCCCTGCAGCCGAGAGGAATATGCTAATAATGTTAGCGCGTGTTAATAATTGATGGTCATATAAGAGTTGGCTCTGCTTTGCTGATTCGGCAGTATTAGCGAAGGCGGCCGGCCGCCCTAAATGATTTATTGTGGCCAATATTCTTCCTGGAGGGATTTTGAATTCCTAACGAGGAAATATTCCTCCTACGCCGGTGTGTATTTATCAAACAGTGAGCTGTTTTCTGATAGGCTCAGCAGGTCTCTTGGTTTCCACTGCGGAGACAATATACGGGCTACAATCACTGCTTACTCAATATCTCTGGGACTCAATTTCCTTTAAAACCAATTTTGTGTGATCTCTTCTGCACAGGGTTTGTGCTGCTGACATTTTGTTTTAAGCAAAGTAATCGTCACTGTCAACATTTTTAGCCCAACCGGGCTCTGTCCAGTAACCTAATACCATCCTTGAATTACATTTTCAGGACTTCATTTCATTAAGTCAGATACACATTAAAAAGCCCACCAAGAAAGCTATGAGCTTGAAAAGAGTGCACGTGACCAATAAGATGCCAGACCACAAGGCCCTGCTCTAGAAAAGTGCCTAATATGTTTGGTTGTGAGGATAAGCGTTGAACAATATGCAGGTGCAATGCGTGTTTGTGTGTGTGTGTGTGAGCTATCACCGGTCCTCCATTCTTCATCCCGTCGGTGCAGGTGTGTGGTGGAATGTGTGTGTTTAGCACTGTTACTGTGAGTAACGCCTCGGGTCGCTTGTGTTTGTTCACATGGGAGGGAGGGAGAAGGAGAGAGAGAGCACAATGAGAAACAAAGTCACACTGAAAAGAAAGTATGACTGCAGCGAGTCATCATTTTCCCGTTGCCCGCCGCTGCGTCCTGCATGTTTACGATAAGCTTGTTTGCACAGAGAACAAAGGCATGCGAGTGATATTTAATGATCGTTAAAAAAAGGATTAGAAAAATGTTTGGTCAGTCACAGCTCCGAGAATGTCGCCTCTGTGTTGTTCCGTCCGTTGAATAAATGGTGTTTGCCAAAGGTGAAGTCCCACACTGCCTTTGACACTAACTCATGAGTCGGTCTCACCCTTCAGTCACAATACGTACAGAGTAAAGCTAGTGACACCTCACTCTGTTGACATGCAGATCAACTGGTACTATAGCATGTGGCTGAAAAATAAACCGGCTCGAAACATTGGTTGACATAGGAGAGTGATGGATGTCGTGACAAGGACCTGGCCTACTACAATGAAGAGTTTTAGTGTGTGGGACAAACGCCACACATCTGCTCGCATTCGACTAAAATGGAACGTTTTCAAGATGCTGATACTGTTGGATTGAAGCTACTGCTAACTACTATAATATACATAATTGTACTAAATTGCAGAACAGAAAGAGCCTGAGCAATATATTTAAGGGTCACCGCACAGTTTTTTCCATGAGGCCCAAAGACACTTTTTCCCCATAGACTTATATTGGGAAAAGATACGTCCATTAATTAGCGGATCATTTGTTTGAGATGTACAGGGCCCCGCCACCAATGCTGTATCCACTTCTCTGTAACTGTAATGCATCCATGCTGAACAGATGTATGTCAGTCGTGAGATTATAACCCTGATGCTGTCACAGTGATGTCATTGGGGTTATCTTAATTTGGGTTTGGAGTATTGGAGTGAAATTACGTTTTTTGTGTGACTTTTTGTCCTCTAACGTCATCTTAAGGTCAAAGTTTTAATTTGCACAAATACTTTGGTTTATTTAAATCTAACGACTTTCCCACCAGCCTGCTGATTGGTAAGCGTTAGCGTGCTAACACTACTGAGATGGGGAATATGGTTAACGTTATACCTGTTCAACATCTGCAATGTCGTTGTGAGCATCTTAGCATGGTTACATTGCATTTTGCTAAAAACACTGCTGGGCCTGTAGCCTCACAGAGCTGTTAGCAGGTCTGTAGACTCATTCATTAGGTGACACAGCATTATAAGTTATATGGCAACCCTTAACACTATTACTACAAGGACTACACCTACTGCTAGTACTTCTACAGCTTTATCCCTCTCACTATTTCTAGGGGGATTTCTTTTACAATATCCAACAGGACATTGGTTGTTATTTTTGCTTGACCCGCTGCAGCACAATGAATTAACAAACATTGTACACAATGTAAGACGACTTCCAGTTGTCTTTCATTTCAATTTATTACAAGTTTTTCAATTGCAATTGTATTGTTTGAAACAGTATCCAACCCGTTCTCACTCCCAATGCTTCAACTACCGCACCGAAACGTCTGTATGAGACGCACAGAGCAACTGACGCAGTAAAAAGAGCGAGAAAGTCTGTGAAGAGCGGGTCCGAGTGGAGGATGGATGGGTCAAACAAACAGGACTTCCACCCAGGAAACCGCTGTTTGTGTCCCGTATGAAACCAACGTTTACTTATTTTACCCAAGTTTTGTTATGTAACTTACTTACTGACCTTTTGTTTTACTGTCGCACAACACTTGCTTACCACTGCTATTAGAGGTATTCCTTCTACTAATATTGTCACTACAACTACGATACTGCATCAAATTAGTTTACTTCAGATATTCCAGTCTAAGTCTAGTCTAATGGGCTTTTCCTTTGTGTGTGTGTGTGTGTGTGTGTGTGTGTGTGTGTGTGTGTGTGTGTGTGTGTGTGTGTGTGTGTGTGTGTGTGTGTTGTGGTAAAACCTGCTTGTCTTGCTCGGTCAGAACTTCCCAGCTTGTTATAACAGAGCACGTCCACCTCTCAGGCGTCACTGTATTCTTTGTTGAGTGAAACACAGCTGTGTTACAGTGGATGTAACCCAACGCTAGATACACTGCGCTCATTTCTACATTCGCACCTCTCACATTGCACCACATATAAATAAGATTACACCCTAGACCACACACACTGTACATATCCTTCTCCAGCTTCCAACACTCACAATACTGTTGCTCAAACGCAACAGTGCAAAAGGTCTCTGGCATTTTGAAGCATATCCACACATCTATCTGCACACACTGTGTGATTGCTTTTAAATGCACATTATCCGCACATACACACGCTCAGTGTTTGACCAAGGTTACAGGAGACATGCCGGGCCCTCCCTCCACCCACACCTGTTCATCTCATCCTGACCCCACCCCAACCTGCCCTGGACTCAGCACCAGTCTACGAGCTGACTGACAGGAGCTCCATCTGTGACCTCCAAAGGTCATCACACTGCACATGGACAACTTTCTTTATCGGCTCAGGTGGAGCAATGTTACCTTCATCAAGGATGGGAGGTGGTGTCATGGATGAAATCATTGTGAAGGACACTGAACATGCTGGTATGGTTACTGGCAGGTATTGGTTATTAATTTGCTTATCCACATTGTAAAAATATTACCCATGTTTAAGTCTTTTAGAGCTTTCTCGTCCATCTCCATCTTGCTTCACACTCACGCTGCAAACAGAAACACGTCCTCTCTCCCAACTCGTGAAAAACGACAGCTTGGTCAGTGGCCTTACGTTTCAAACAACAGCCCATTTTAGATATTTCTGTATAGTTGACATTAGTTTATCTGTTTGTTTTTTTGCTCCATATTTGCAACCATCTTAGTTTAGCATGTGAGCAAACATTTTGTTGTGAAGCAGAAGCTTCAAATAACGACCAAAACGGGTGAAGCAAACAGGACGTCTCGTAAACACTGACAACAAAGCACTGAACCTGCTACTTCCTTGTACTTCAAAATAAAAGCAGTTCTTGTTAACTGGTAATGCTACATTATAATCAATAGCAGGTTTCTCATAATTCTCACATATTTACTGTCAATGTAAATCATTTTTTGACATTTCTTTTAAAACTATTTGAAACTAAACTTCACGAGTTACATTATTTCAACCCTGTCTCCTACAAAATTACATTTCCATACAACTAAAATGTATTCTCTATTACGTTTTGAAGGAAACTTATTTTCTCCCGGACCAACTAGTTGGTTATGTTTAGGCGACAAAACAAGGCTACCTTGTTATGTTGAGTAAAAACATCATGGTTTAGATGGAATTTGTTACACTACGTACTGTACTTGTTCTTTACATTCACACCAGGGAGCTGCAGAAACCCTAACTGGCTGCTGGAGAGTGATTCACTTAACCAGCGTAAACCAATAAGGAGTAACCCAACCCCTCATTAGATATTTGATACCCATATTAGGCATTGTTCTAACGGCGCTTCAGCATGAGCGGCCCCACTTAATCCTATGGCGTTACAAATGGTATTATTGAAGTGTGCGCACAATTGCATCCATATTCATCTCTCAGAGGAATATACGTCTCAAAGTTGCATAATGAAATGTAACAATAGCTTTTGCCGAAATATGCAAATATCTTCTGTTTCCCATTCAGAATATGTTAATTCATATCCAGAAACCTGGTATCTGCAGTGTGCACAATGTGCCAAACTCTGTCCTACAATGTGTCCTATGGCTTTGATATGGGAGGGGGCGGTCTGAATGCGAATGCAAATACTGGGGCTGCTATAAAAACAAAGTAGGGATTATGATTGGGGGAAAATAAACCTTGCCTGGACACAGAGTAATAATAGGACGTTTACTGTCCTGAGAAGAATCCTCACTCTGGCTCTGTTCAAACACTGGCTCTACATCGGTTGGGAGGCCGGTTTTAAGGTCGGTATTGGAAAAATATTAAATATTTGGGCGTTCCATTCAGCACTAGAGAGGCTGTACAACATCTGGTTTTCAGACCAATAAAGTAAAAAATACAAACGGATCCCAGATCTTTGCAGAAAAATCAATTTCCTATCTGCAGTGGGAACGGGTGGGAACAGGGGGGGGGGGGGGGGGGGTCCTGACGGAGGGATATAACAGCAAGGGTCAGTTTAGTTCACTGCAGAAAAACGTATTCAAACAAATACGGCCGCACTATAAACCAGTGGGATGTTTATTGTTTATTTGTGTTGAGATGAAAAGCCATTCCCCATCCAGCTCCCATCAAGATCACATCCAGTGCGTTGTCTTTGCAGGCCTGACTAAAAGGAGGGGAAGGGTTTGGGACGAGAGTTCAGGAGAGGACGCCTGATGTGCCTTTTCACACGAGCAGTATATGTCTGAATAGTCTATGAAATGTCTAATATATGGAATAGTAATAATAACAATCATAATCATATAGTTATGATTAGATTGATATAGCAACTAGGTGCGAGGCCAGTCTGGGGCAGCGGAGAGGCAAGCAAGAGGCCCCAGGGCAGCACACCCAAAAGCCCCAGCAGGAGATAGGTCTGCCCGACCTGATTTAAGAGAAGTATGCGCTTACATTTTTGCTACAGTTACTGCGGTGACTATAATGCAAAACATGTCCACACACCTGTCCACACCAAATTTGTACACCCGAAAATCCGCAAGTAAATTCATTCAATGAGAGTTGCTCACTCGTACAATATTTTCCCACAAACATATCTTTTCTAGGATTTCTTTCTGGCACAAACACAAGTGTGACTATTTTCAACAAATTCCACTGTCACAGGTGTGCAGGTGTTCTGCTCCACAAATACCTTCATAGAGCCTCTTCTAATTGTGCTGCATTCAAATGCAAAAAGATCCAGAGGGAGAAGAAAATCAAATCTTTGTGGAATTAGGTAAAAAAAAAGCCTATTTCTTAAGGTGTAATGGCATGTAAGCTGTTACACAGTCTATTATCAGTCAATGAGCAACAGAAAGTTGTCAGTCAGCTGAAATTTCCGTTCTCGTACTTTGCTCCGCTTTCACATTCGCACCTGCTCGTTCACGCCGCCTCCGTAACGTGGAAAGATTGCATACAAGGTTAGCAAAAGAGAGCGGCGTGCTGAACAGGCCCACTGGACCCAGCGATTACCAGGTTCTGAACAGCAAACCAGAGCGCCCGCGGTCCCTCCTCTGATCCGAGCGCCGCACACGCGGGACCAGCCGCTCGCTAATAGAGACATTTACACCTTGGTAAAAAGTTGGCAGGTGTTACCCCACCGTTGTCGAGAGCAGACGCATGCCGGGCATCATTAGGCCCCGTGCCAAGCCTGATTTGGCTGCCAGCCTCGCTCGCTCATTCTGGTATAAGGGATGTGTGCATCTGTGTGTGTGTGTGTGCGTGTGCATGCGTGCGCGTGTGTGTGTGTGTGTTGCAGCGGAGCAGCGGAGGAAATTGTCCTCTGTTGTAGTGGCATGCTACGCTCCGCAGGCCCCCTTGCTGTGACGGAGAGCTCTGTTGATGTTGTATCTGATGTATCTGTCTACACAAGGGTCAACCTTTTTCATACAAAGTGCAACTTTTCTAATTTTTTTGTTAATCAGTGTGCCGAGTCAACATCAAGGTTATCGTTGAATTTATGACACATCACAATTCACATCAAAATTCAACGCGTCTGTAATTGTTTTTCCCCTCCATTAAATCCGGATATTGTAATTATATGTGAGAGCGTCATACCAGTAGGCTGTCATTCCGATATGAAAATCACGAATCCTACCAACCTTCCACCAATGTTGTTCATCGGGAGCAAACTCATCAAATCCTGCAAGGAAGGCAAACGAGAACATCAGAGGCAGAGTTGGTCTGCATGTGGCGCAGCAGGATGCGTCCGCATGAATTTATGCATTTATATGTTTCATGCATAAAAAGCTTAACTGTTCACTCCTTTCTCCTAAGAAGGATGTACAGATACATTCGGTATGAAATGTAAAACTGAATTATTCACGTCGTTTTTTTTAACAACATAAGAAAAACAAACTGTTGAAGGTTAATTCCAAACATAACTGCAAAATGTGTTCACTGTGAAGTATGTGGCTAACGCTAATCTCTCAGCTAGCCCCTGTGTGATTGGCACTGAGCGTATGCAGAAGTGAGATGGCTCACTCGTCAGCTACTTCCATCAGCAGCTCCAGGAAAAAACAAATGTTCGCTGGATGGAAGTAGCTGATGAGTGAGCCATCTGGGTTCTTTCTCATCTCTGCTGAGAGTCGCACATGCTCAGTACTGATCAGGCAGAACGTACGGATCGGGTAGCGAGTCACACGTGTTGTTGTTGTTCCTGGTCAGTGTAAATAAGCTGATAAATGATACAACGTGGTATTAGATCAGTGCATCCGGCCTTTGTTCTGAATCGGAGGCATTTCTGATACAGGTATTGGAACAACTCTACCTACAACATACGCTGCATCTAAGGCATGTTAACGTTTTTATGGTGAGGCACTTAAAGGTCAGGAACACTGGGGTACTGGGCTGGAATATCACTCCTCACTGTGCCAGTGTCACGGCAGGATATTGCTGGACAAGGAACAATGCAGACAGATGTATTCCGGGGGTTTATGTTTAAAGAAGACTTCAGTGACAGATGGTCCGGCAGACAGGTAACTAAGAAAGGTCACTGCAAAGAAACAACAAGAAACTGGAAAGACACAGAGAAACGGGGCGAGTAGAAGCAGATAAGAAGAGATGGGTGTAATCAGAGGGAATTGGAGGCAGGTGGGTTGGGCGATGCAGGTGAGGAGGCAGGGAGGACCAAGCAGAGCAGATAAATAAAGTGGGAACAGGTGTGTGGATCCTTCTGGAAATCTTGGAAGAGGGATCCCTCCTCTGTCGCTCTGAGGTTTCTTCATTTTTATTCTTTGCCAGTGAAATGGTTTTTTTGGGGGGAGGGGTCCAATATGAGGGTCCAAGAACAGAGGATGTAGTATGCTGTGCAGATTGTAAAGCCCTCTGGGGCACATGTGTGATTTTGGGCTTTACAAATCAAATTGAATTGGAAAATGGCAGAGGGTTGATTTGGGGATTACATGGAACCAGTAGGCCTAGATATAGGGGCCCAGTGGACTCAGAGACTTACTTGTGAAACATGGTGCTTTCTCTAAGCTCTCACTCTGAGAATAGGGAGAAACCTGAATCTCAGTCTTTCTTTCTTTCATGACTAACGGAACACATTTTCTTTTCTGCTCCCTTTCCCACTGGTTCTAGGAGGAGAATAGAACTCCAGTAGAACTAGGAGTAGGCACTACAGGTGAATAGAGTCAAACCTTTACCGAATAGATATCATCCAAGAAACTTCCCTCGTTCATTATGGCAATTGCTTTTTGTAATACAAGTTTTCTGAACTTGTATGTTAAAATATGCAAATGATGCATTATCTTAAATATTAGCTTGTTGTATAAATCTGAACATTGGGTATAGCCAGGTTCTTGTTTCATTTTGGTGACGTGTTAGAAGGGGATTTTGGATATCTCTCTGTATCACTCCATAAATCAGAAAATACTCTCCGCCATAAAAAATACATTTTCACCATATTTTTAGGACTAAAATGTTGAATAAATCAGGCTGTGAATGATATATGAACAAACAAAATGAGACATCTTCGAATGAAATCTTTTGGTGAATTTAGAGACAACGTAGTAAAATGAACACCTACATGTGGGTTTCTTTCTTCTTTTTTTCCTTTCTAGTCTGAAAGAAGACATAATATCCCAAAATCACAAAAACTGACCAGAGCATGAAAACCCATGACTCTTGTCTTCATCCCTGAGCCGGCCACAATGCAGTGATGAGATTGATTAGCTCAGCTGATCACTAGTCAGACACTCTGCAGCCGGAGATCTGCATTTCAACACATACACACACACACACACACGGCACACACTCTGAGTAATGAAGTGTTGGAGCTATAGTCACCCTCCTCTATTTACATATAGAATACATTACTGGATGGTTTATATTATGGCTTGCATAGTTGGCGATGAGATCCAATAAATCCTCCGTCCACACGGAGCCGAGCCTCCTCAGACGGAGAGCGGAACAAGAGAGAGAACGAGAACATGGAGGCGGGAGGGGAAACGATGTCGCAGAGACGCAGACACCGCTCAAAGACTGGGATGTAAATTGACTGCGAACAGAAAAGCTATTAATAATGATAATCGCAAAAATAATTTAGAAGCAGGGGATACACACATTTAGCCAGGCAATCAGAAATCCATCTGTGGAGGTGTTAATATTAAAGAGATGCTGATGGCACAGAAAAAAGAAAAGAAAAACAACACACCAGCATCTGAATATGTAATGAGGACTGGGAGGCCATACCAAACACTGCTTTTATGTCGCGAGTATTACTTATTAAAACGGCAGCTTAAATATTTATCACTTTATAGATGGCCCCTGTCACTGTTTCCTTCTTTGTATCCCTGAAGATTATTACAACCCCCCTTTTCTTCAGAAACGGCCTGATTAAAATCAACTGCCACAGTAAATTGTGATGAATTATGCAGACTTTGGAAAGGAATGAAGCAAAAGGCGGTAGTTCATTTAAAAATGCAATCTCGGACCTCTTAGGTAGCTGTTAGAGTGCTGCATATTGATAAGGTGTTGTTATTAGCAGTGTGTGCAGTGTTGTTTTACAGGTGAGACGTCTCATGTACAGATGTGCCGCTGTGGTTTGTCTCTGTCAACAGCTTGGTGCAGTGGTTGGAATTCATAGCAGAGAAGCTGCTGCAACAAATGATCATTCATCTCCGCGGTACTTTTTCATCAAGTCTTAAACAAAATGAATACCGAGCCTTCAGCTTACTTTGCAAAGGAGATGAATCAACATTGTAAACTGGTTCGGTGTTCAGAATGGAAGCACAATGATGTATCATCGTTACTTGCCGTAAATGAGATGAAGTATTGAAGAAAACTTTGAGAAAGTGTGAGAAATCGACCTGCTACCTGTGTATTAATCTTGTCTGTACGGTTCTTGTACAGATCAGAGACGTCCTGCCCTGGGAGTCGTAGTCTTCACCCCAAGAAAGCTTCAGCACAGAGTCAAGAAACATGTCGGCAGAAGAAATGTTGGCATTGTACGTTTCTGCAAACCAGGGAATGCGTTAAATTTGTCTGAACCAAAAATATGTTTCTTAAATATGTTTCATATCAGCCTCGTCTCAGTCCTGCAGAAACACACAATGCCAGGTAGTAACGTTGTGATACAATTGGTATTACTTTCAAGAACCATAAAACTAGCCATGACAAGGTCTAAGATTCCCGTAAGGACACAGAGCATGGTTTTTAAATACTATTTGGAAAAACAATGAAAAAAAGGGAAATGTATTTCTTACATTGCAGGGACTCTGGAAGACCACAGATATCGGACACTTCGATGACTGTTCTACACAGCAGTATTAGAGTTTGTGCAGAGTGGAATGAGTAATATCACCAGCAAAGAAACCCAGCAGCAGTGAACCCTTTTAGCTTCAAGATATTGAATTCCAAGAAGCGGCGGAGCTCCTTTATTTCACAGGTAGGACCTGTTTTTCAGAACTCTGCGTGTTCCCTCTTTCCAATTTTTGTGTTTTTTGATCAGGCTATAATATCACATGCGACAGGGATGACTGCTCCTGTCTCTCCTCTCCGCCTCTCCTCTGCTCCTCTCTCTGTCTCCGTCCTGTGTAAAGAAAGGAACACAGAGAGAGAGGTTTTAATGAGATCAACACAGAGCGCCGGTTACATTGATAAGTAAATACTACAGCTTTAAATGCCTCTCGCACTCAATTGGCTCCCTGCTATTGTTGCCGGGCGTACGCCTCAGTGAACACTAAATTTTCACTGTCACACTTCAATAACCCTAATTGTCCAAAATAAATGAGCTAATTTCTGAAGTTCCATTTTCATATGTGAGAGATAAGGCAACTTTGCTGATTGATTGGATTCCTTTGTGTGGCTGTGAGTGTGCCGCGTTCCTGAGCCCGTGTGTGTGTGTGTGTGTGTGGTTGTGTGTGGTTGTGTGTGTGTGTGTGTGTGTGTGTGTGTGTGTGTGTGTGTGTGTGTGTGTGAAACTGCTGCACTCATAATTTGAGTGAAGGCTTCTGTTTATTATGCCTCTGTTATTCACTGCAAGCATTTCTCTGACCCCTGCTGATATTCATCCGGCTTCCTCTCCCCAAAGCAAGAAAGAGAGAAGGAGAGAGAGAATAGATGGATGGAGAGAGAGAGGGGGAGGAAAGTTAAACAGGGAGAGGGAAACAGCAATAGGAGCTGGAGTTTGTTTGCCTGGTTGTGTTCTCATCTGTGTGTGTGTGTGTGTGTGTGTGTGTAAGCGCTCCCTATGGATTTGGTGCTGGATCCAACCTGATCATTTGCATTTTTTCATTTGAGCTGTTATTTGCAGCATTGCGTGCAGCACAAACCCCAAAGGGCCTGCCGAGTAATTCAGTAAAAAGGCAGGTAAGACATAAATTAATCATAAGACGTCAGAGAATTTATTGCACTCAACTCAAACACACGGTCACGTGCACGGATATAAACAGACATATACAAATATATATATATATATATGTGCCTACGTAAGAACGCACGTAAGCAACTGCACATACAAACAGCGGGAGAGAAGGCACACGCGCACATACAGAATACACCCACACACACATTGCTGAGACTCAGATGGAATCTGAAAGCCGTCCAAGGTCGAGTGAGAAAGTTTTCAACTCCATCAAGCAGAATTACCGAGCTGGATGGAGGGGAATAACTTTTAATGGACCAATGTTTGAATCCAAAAACTTTTTCAAACTCAAACACGACTTGCATATCAATGTGATAATTCACTTTTCAGTAATGTATACTGGATCTGTCAGAAGGAGAACACTCATTTGTTTAATTGTTTTCCCCTGTAGCTGTAAGCCAAGACAAATGGAAGGAATACAAAATATAGTTTTCAGAATGGATGCATGATAATTTGTTGACAGTTAACCTCTAATGTGTAGATAGACAGTATGTAGGAGCCCCTTTTTTAAAATGCATGATCAAATTACCCTTGTCAAACATTAGGCAATAATATGAAATGGCCTCATGCAGAAGAATAATGATTTATGAGATTCATGAGAGCAGAATAAGCTGTTTCCATTGGCAGAGAAGATTTTGCACATTTTTAATGGGCGCAACCCACACACTCAGCTGTGCTGCTCATCCCACAAATGCATGTTCCTTACAAATGTGGAACCGTTTAAAAGGGAACTAAACAGGCTTTCCAACTGCCAAGAAGCTTTGTTGCAACAGAGAAATAATGTACACTAATTTCCGAACTTTTGTTCGATGTTTATGTTCGGCTGGCGTTTATGCTATCATGCTGATGTTTGGTAGGTATGATGTTTACCTATTTTTTATTTTTTTAGTGTGAGCATGCTAATATTTGATAAATAACACTAAACATAAAGTACAGCTGAGAATGATGGGAAGTTAATTAGTTTTGCGGGTATTTAGCAGGCGGCCACCTCCGGGTCTGAAAAGTAAAGCCAATTCAGAAGTGTCTTAAAGTTGTATTCTCTCTAATGTCCACCAGGGGGCGACTCCTCTGGTTGTATAGAAGTCTATGAGGAAATGACTCTACTTCTCTCTTGATTTATTACCTCAGAAAACAATGTAAACATGAGTTTATGGTCTCAATCTCTAGTTTCAAGTCTTCTTCAATACAGCATGATGTTCATTTAGTAAATGATGGTCCATTTAGAGTCAAACAGACCATAAAGCAGGGGATGCTTTAAGGCGGGGCTACCTTTTGATTAACAGGTTGCTACCACAGCGTTGTCAGGTCTGTGTTTTCAGTTCATGAAAGTTAATTGTAAAAAAAATGTTAGTTGCCTAAATCTGTCTTATTCAATGTTCAGTCGTACTTAGCTCCACCCTCTCGAGTTACTTCTGGTTCCAAAAAGCAAGACGGCGATGACCAAAATGCTTCGAAACCGTAGTCCATAAACTAATGAGTGACCTCACAGTGACTATGCCCATTTTTATTGATCTTTTTACTGATACAATATATTGTTCAGAAGTTGATCTCTTAAACATGGACAATTCAAACGATAAAGTGGACTACATAAATACAAAACATGTACTGTACGTTAGCCTGTTACTTGGAGAAAGCCTGGGAGATTCACCCTTTACCTCGGTAAACCTTAGGCTTGTAACATTTCTTTACTTCCTGTAATATAAACAAGAGTGACCATGAAACAAAGTGAGTTTTTACATTACATTACAGTCATTTAGCAGACACTTTCATCCAAAGCGACTTACAATTCAGATTCTATCACATACACAGCTACGGGAGCAATTTTGGGGTTAAGTGTCTTGCTTAAGGACACATCGACATGCGACTGGCGGAGCCGGGGATCGAGCCACCGATCCTCTGATTGAAGGACGACCCTGCTCTCCACTTAGCCACACATTTTTTTATTTAACTTGGCACATTTCAAGAAATTAACGCACAATTAATACTATTGATATCAATCATCTCAACCGCATCCGTTTCTGGAATTTGAATTGCAATTTGCTTTGGTTAAAAGTGTCTGCTAAATGACTGTAATGTAATGTAATGTAATTTACAATATTCAAAATCTCAGGGTTCATGAAGATTCCATTTATTATCTAAGCTCACAACACAGCCTTACATTGGCTTATGTTATAGTACACACATTTACCCAACCTAAAACCTTTACTGTGTAGCTGTTGAGTTCTGAGCTCTTTCATTTCACCTCTAACTCTTGTTTTATTACACGACACACTGCATGTGACCCACGGTGACCCAAGAACAGCAGCTCTGAATCGTCTTCTTTCCGTCACGCTGAAGCAACCGTGTCGTAGAATTCAGCCCGGAGCTGAGCTTTATAATTTCACAGCCCCAACCATTTACAACACAAATGCAGGGGGGTGAACTGGGTATTTTTATTCATTTTTCTTTTTTTCTTTAATGCTTTAAATCCCCCGCAGTCCTCTGCACTTTCCTACCATACTTATCAGTGCCTTTGTTCCTGAATCCAGCAGTCTGAGGCAGATTGGCCCATCAATACACTATCAGAGAAGGTAGGCTAGATAAGAATTCTGCTGCTATCTGTCTACTGTGAATAAGCTGTCTAGAGGTCTCCACAGTCCGGGTCAACGCACATACACTAACACGTATATTGTGCCTACACACACACACTGAATAAGCTGTCTAGAGCCTCTATAGTGTAATCCAGCGCATGCACAGACAACACAGTGTTATCAGTAAAAGAGGAGGGATTCAATGCAGCAAGGGAAGATATTACCACATCTAGTGTATCTCAGCTCCGACATAGTGTAACTCTAACAGTTCAACTTTGAGTCAAAGAAAAGTTGTCTTCAAGTCAAGACAGTGAACACGACGAAACGGCACCACCCAGCTAGTTCTCACCTGTAAAATATCAACTCGTATGTTATCATCAAGTCAGCGTAATTAAATAAGTTTTAGTCAGGTCAACTTTAATTATCTAGGTCTGACATCAGGACTTATGATTGAGGATTCAAGTGTGTTAACTTAAAGCCAGGATCTTTCAAAGTGATCTGTTGGTTAAAGGTGCAACCTGTAATGTCTAACACCTTAACACCTCCATTACTGGCTCCAAACAATCTAAATTTACAGAGATCAGCTTTAAAAGTAATTTTTTTAAGCCAACTACCTACTAACAGGAAGTCAAGAATACCCCAAAAAACTCTGAGAGTCAGTCAAAATAACACTGATATCTTATCCTTTTCACGTGAGGCGTTGTCCTATAGTTTACATTAGTCATCAGTGTGTTCACAATAGACTGTATAAAAGTAGTCGACGTAGTCATCGTGACGTCACGTTTGTGGACTGCTGTTTTGGAGCCTCGAGTACGGTGTCTGTTGCCATCTTAAATTACAGCCGTCGCCATGTTGTTTTTTTTCGCCACCAATTAACGGAAGTTACCATATTTGGATTGTGGAGGATGGATGTAGAGACGACGTATACGTCTCTTGTAGTGGCAGCGACCTGTCAATCACAGTAGCCCCGCCCTAAAGCATCCCCTGCTTTATGGTCTGTTTGACTCTAAATGGACCATCATTTACTAAATGAACATCATGTTGTATTGAAGAAGACTTGAAACTAGAGATTGAGACCATAAACTCATGTTTACAATGTTTACTGAGGTAATAAATCAAGAGAGAAGTAGAGTCATCTTCTCATAGACTTCTATACAACCAGAGGAGTCGCCCCCTTTTCAGACCCGCAGCTTTTCCAATACTGCTCATCATCAGGGTCACATTATAACATTTCAGCTATGTTTCACATCACGTTTGCCTTTAGAAAATAACCACCAGAGGTCCAAGACATACACATGATTTAAAGGTCATTTTCATGAACTATTCTGGACCCATGCCCAGATGTTGAGAACATCTTTTATTTCAGCTGGAAATTTTAAGCTTAGTCATCAAGGTGTCCCATCTGTGCTGTGTTTTTAACGAAGCATCCCGGGACTGTGAAGGTTAAGAAAGGATGAGGACAAAGAGCACTTTCCCGTTAGAGACACAGATCAGAAAGAGAGCCATGGAGGAGGAGTGAAACGGAGGTGGCGAGAGGCTGATTAAAGGCGGTCGGGTGGAGTGGCGAACGTTTGAGAGAGAGAGTGAGAGACTGAAAAGGGGAAGAGGGAGAGAGGAGAAATGAGGAGGCTTATCTTTGCCTGTGACCTGAAACAGCTGTTTCTCTGCGGTGCGTTGAAGATGGATCCTCGCTCATTTCCTCCCCATCCTGCCACTCTATTTATGTGGCCCGTTTACTGTCTTCAGAGGGACAGAGACCTACTTCTTCCCTGGAGAGAGGAAGACAATCAATTCGCCTCAGCGATCAATCACAACAGTGAAGAGTACTGTTCCTACAAAAGTAATGCCGTCATGTAAGTGCCTCCTTCTGCTTTTGTTTTGCGAAGACCTTGACAGAAACAGGAGGTGCTGTTTCAGATGATAGAGCTTCTCGGAGACGAAATCGTGGCAGCTAAGATGTCGTTCTGATGCCGCACATTTGACATTGAGCCGAAAGGCTTTCCCGGGCCCGCTTTTAGTGGTGATGGGGAGGTTTTGGCCTGTCATCAGCAGCTGAAGACTCCCCCCTGCTCACCCCAGCATTCACCCAGAAAACACATGAAGAAGAGAGGAGAGGAGAGGAGAGGAGAGGAGAGGAGAGGAGAGGAAAACATTGGGAGGATGTTTCTCTTTCTTGCTCTCAGAGGTCAGGAGCACAGCAAGGGCAACTGTGCTAGAAGCAACTGAAACACAATCCTTTGTTCTCTGTCTCTTTCTCACACACACACACACACACACACACACACATGGCCTGCACTTCCTCATTTTCAAACAGCAGAGTTTGTACATGCAAGTTAGTACTTTCCATGAGGCGGGGTGGAGGCGTTGGATTGGAAATTGGCCAGAAGAGAGGGGGAGAGAGAACGAGGATGGTGGAATAAAAGTAGAGCTAGAAAGAGATGAACTTCACAATATGTTTCTATGTAAATTAGTGGCTGCAGTCATATAATATAGAAGTGCTGAGGTCAGGTTTTCCTGGTTTGACTGGTTTCCAGATACATTCCCTCAAATTGACTAAAGATTTTATTTTTTAAGTAAATTGTTATAAAAATATGTGCTTGGAAACAGACTTTATTCTATTTTATTAAGCTAATATGGCATATGACCATTTTCTATCAACCACACCGAAATACAGTCAAACGAGGCCATGTACACCACAGTATGACATGTTGGAGCCGAGGTCTCACGTTCATTGAACGCTATCTTGGTTGACTATTTCCAAATCCAATTTCCACCAAAATTTAAAGTTATGCAGTATACATAAAGCAGCAACAAGTTGCCAAACAACCCAGTTGTTGCCAAACAACTCAGAGAAAATACTTTTCTCTTGTAACGCAATTGACAATGCAGTTTTGTTGAATGGGAAAGTCATTTTTAGGAGAAGCTCAATATCATTTGTGATAGCCATGGTGGTGCTATTCCTATGTTTAAAGTACACAGGCTTTACTTTATGTTTATCGCAGTGAAGCATTAGGGAGCTGTTAACATCTCTTCTACTAGGAGATATAGGAAACAGGTTGCAAGAAGAGGAGGAGTAGAAAGGTGAAGGAAAAATAAAGCAAGGATGAAAATGGGAGGAGGTTTGGAGGAGAACGTGGAAAAGGAGAGTTAAAGGACATGACGATGGAGGGTAGAGAGACGGGGCAGAGCGGCATATGACTGGTCGTCTGCGGAGGTTGATGGCCAGCCCCTGTCAGTCAAGCTCACACAGAGAGAGCGGGGCCCTGCCATCTGCTCCAAAGTTAATGGGAAGGAGACAAGGTGGGGAGGTGAGGTGTGTCGACAGCCCAGAGAGGCTGGAGGGAGAGGGGACGGCGAGAGGATGGAGGTCTGAGTGAGAAGGTGGTTGGAGCGAAAGCAAGGTGGACACCGAGGACAGATGGAGGGACGAAGAGATGGAGGTGGAGAAGAGTCGTTGATGGATTAAATGAAGGTGGAAGTCAATAGAGCGAGTAGGACTTCGAGTGTAGACGGTATCCCATCACATTCACATGCTGTCGGTCTTATCATTGCTCTTAATGTACTTTTATTTACATTCACCCAAATCGCAATTAACTCGTGGGTAAAAGCAATTCTTTCTCCTATAATGTTTATGTCATCTTATTATAAAGTTAAAGTAATTGCTGCCTTGATTACCTTCACTAGCAAGGTTTATTTTCCCCGGAACATGACATACTCACACTGTTCAAAAATCACATGTGAAACGAAGTTTAGGCTCAAACGGTATTTGTAGCTATACGACAGTAATGCACTCTACTATATATAACCAATGTAATCAGCTCGTATGTAATCTGATTTGAAAGGTGACGTAGGAAAACGCACGAAAAAATTAAATTTCAGAAAGTAACCTACGAACCATTGTATGAGGATGTATCGTGCAGCTGTCATCACTGGAAGCAATGCAAGGACCACTAATGATGAATGACTTTGCGCCTGCCCTGCATTCCTCACATACTTTTGGGATTTTCAGTATCTTGTAGTGAATGTGAGCTTAACAGCCAATCAATTGCTTTTGTGATACACTGAAAGCTTCTTAATAGACCAAGTAGTGACACCATACTGAGGTCACAGACCTTTGAGAGCCCCCCCCCCCCCCTATTCACAATGGGGTAGATGTAGGATAAGAATAACTATATCAGACAGGCATCTTAAACATCTGCTCAGTATAGTTTATGAAAGCACACGCATGAAGATGCAGTTCATCTCACTGATAAGCACTCACATATGGTGCACGCTCTGGACGGAGTCACAAGGTCACAGAGTGTGTGGATACTGGTGGTCGGACAACTCATTATAATTTAGATCTATAAATAAACAAAAATGGGAACAGGGTCAAGTCAAATTACCACACACCACCAAGTTTGCGGGGCTGCTCTGCCCGAGCCTCGCACCACCTGTTCAGGAAAGTAGGAACTAGATCAGAGCTCGCCAAAGTCACCACCACACCAATTTTCAGTGTGGCCTGGGTTCGAACAATTCTGGTCTCGGTGCAAAGATTTCCTCTAGACCATCGCACACACTCCTCCACCCCCCCCCCCCCCCCCCCCCCCCCGCTGTTGGACATGAGCGATACTGGGAGTGTTCCCTCTGAGGTTAAGCCCCCCTCAGTTCACCTTCTGACTGGACAACAGATGGACTGTAGTGGAGCCCAGACAACAACAGCTCCTGCTAGTGTGTTTGAGTGTGTGTGAGTGTGCTGTGTGTTGTTAGGTCAACATGGCTGCAGATGCAGATGTGATCCTTCATGTTTCTTGTTGACACCCGTTATCAGTCATTGTCCAAACACCAGTTTGCCTTTGTTAGTGCGCGTCTTATTCAGGGTCAGTTAAGTCAATCAAACCTGAAACTCTTTGACAAAAGACAGTTGGTTCATTTCATTAGTCGCAGCATGGCTCTATGTCCGGATGCCCTCAGACTTTGTCTTTATTGGACTGAGTTGTTTTCTGGGTTTTAGGTTTTTCTGCTTTGTTGTGTTTTTCCTCCCGTGTTCCTGTACTGCCTTTCCTTGTTTTTTTTTTACTTTATTTAATTTATATCAGATCTATAGTTCCACAAATACATACATGATTCACAAGTATACAGACATAAAAACACAAAGACAGATACAAGGAAAGTGCTGTGTGCTCGGGTCAAAAGTCCAACAAGTGCCACGGGAGGGACTGGCTCTTATCAACAGCTCTCCTCCTCCTGAGTTCAGTGACTGTATGTTTCACCACCATGTTGCCGTCCATTACAGTCTGTTTTATCACCATTATACATCTGGTTTTCCATATTTTGAAACACGTGATGCTGACAATGAGCTGGTAAAGTTCTCTCTGTTTAACGGACATCTTCTCATCAAACAGAGCAAACATCACAGATTATAGTTGAAGCCGAGGCCTTGAAGTGAGGCCCAGACCTGTTGCGCTCTGTAACAGTCCATGAACAGGTGATTTTGTGTTTCGTCCTCGTTACAATGCATCATGGGACATTTTTTCGTAGTGACATAGCAGCTCCATGACACAGTGGCTCTTACAGCGAGTCTGTTCACTGCCATGAGCCACCGGACATCTCTGATTCTTATCCTTCAATGTTTTTAATACTGCCTCACCCTCGCCATTTTTCAAATTTTTATATTTAACAGGTCCCGCATGTTTAAAATCGTTGATCTTTTTATAGATAGTTTTACTTGATAGACTCTTCCAGTCGATACGTAGGTGTTGATAGTGGTTCGTAAAATCAGCGTATAATAACTTGTAGTCAGGGCCTTGTCTCAGTTTCCCCTTTCTCTTCCTCCACCCTCCTCTGCCCATCTACACACCTGCTCTGAATCAGCCTCGTTATCTTCCCAGCCAATCAGCTCCCTGCCTGTTCTCTCGACTAATCACCTCACTCCCCTCGCCTGAGCTTCTCCGCCCGCCTGCACCTAATGCCCCTCGTCCCATTAGTTTGTATTTAAGTCCTGGTTTTCTCTTAAGTCTTTGTGGCATCCTTGTTTCTTTTTTATTCTGCTTGAACTGTAAATAAAGATTATTTCTCTTTGAGTTCCTGTTACCTGCAGTCTCCTGTATTTGGGGCCACCTGCTCCACTACAACACAAAAACTATGAAAGTTGCATGTTTGTCTCATTGTACACATAAAGGAGGTAATATAATAGTTATAGAGAATCCCTCAATGACTCAACTAGTTCTTTAAGTGATACATATGTGTAGCACTGCTGCAAAGTAAGACACCTCACCATGAAAAACGTTTTATAAGACAGACAGATGACGGCGATTGTGCATGATAGATGGAGACAGTGGCAGTTTGATATGTCACTACTTTGCTGTGAAAACAATCACACATGTGCCTCTTGGTGTCAAAGCAGCCACTTGTCAATCAATCGCTGTCAGCGAGTTCGTCGGCTCCTGCTGTGTCCCTGCTAGAAGTTGAGAACATTTGCAGTTTGAAGCCTTTGTAACGACGGAGCCCAGTCTTCTACGGTCTGTCGTTCATAATCCTCACTCAGCAGCTGAAGACGAGCATATGTTATGGCAACAAATTAGACATTCTAAAAGAACAACAAACATTTAGCACCTCGTCAAACAGAGCAGCCCTATCTGCACCGGCTCCCGCTGCGCGGTGCTACTGTTCAAGCTGCTCCGAGTTTCGGCTTTATGTATACTGCACACACACACAAACATGCAGGAAAACGCATTTTAAATGTGCACACTCCAATACGGTAGCACAAACAATGTGCGCACACACACACACACACACACACAGACAAATACAAACACTCCCACACACACACTGGTTTCCAACAGTGGTGATAGTCTATCAACACTTAGTGACATCTGGCAGGGATGCTGCCTTGTGAAGACAGGCTTGCTGTATTCACACTGTGTGTTTGTATAGTGTGTGTGTGTGTGTGTGCGTGTGTGTGTGTGTGTGTGTGTGTGTAGGTGGGTGAGTGGGTAGGTGTGTGCTGGGTTATGTTCTGCCAACATCTGGAGTCTAGACTAAATGACTCTGAGCTAGTGGGCAATAGTCCGTCTCCCTGTCACCTACTCAGTTGACTTAGGTGCTGCTGTGCGTTCCTGCATGTGTGTGTGTGTGTTTGTGTTTGTACATCTATCTTTGTGAGGACCAGTTACAATTTTAGAACTTAAGATTCAGGACAAGTTTTTTGGAAAGTGAGGACCTTTTGGCCAGTCCACACTTCTTCTTCAAATGCCCATTTGAGGTTCAGACTTGGTTTTGAGGTTCAAGTTAGAATTAGGTTTAGGTTGGTGTTAGGACAGTAGTTCTCAAAGTATGGGGCGTGCCCTCTGGTTGGGGCGCAGAGGAAAATAAATCAGCTACAACAATAGCAATGGTGTCCTTTCAGACAAATACTCTGTAGGTTAACAGAATGGACAGATATTTGACAGGGACGAAAATTAAAACAGACTATGCTCCCATGACGAGCTAGACAACGTGCTCAGCTTACTGTTGACAATCAAATTATTATCATCAAATTGAAACCTTTTTTTCCTCCAAAGGGTGGAATGATATAATAAGTTTGAGAACCACGGATGTGTGTGTGCATGTGAGTTCAAAGAGAGCTGCTACATGCTAAAATGAGTTCAATGCACACAGTTTAGTAACCAGGTCTCACAATATAAAATTTGAATAAAACACAGGTGTAATAACATCAATGGCTCAGTGGGACCTTTAAATGGAATGGCATACACCTGTGTGTGCCCCTCCTGCTGTGTCAAAATATCTGACCTCAAAAAGGTCTATACTGAGACACCTGGAGTCTACCGAAAACAAATATTATGGATTCCAACCACAGAACTGGATTGGTAAAGGTTCAGAGCAACCCTTTCGTCTTTAACTACACTTTTATTTAGCGTAGCACTCCCTCCAGCAGACTGGATTTTTACAGCGTGTGAGAAAACGGCTTAGAGCATCAGGCTAGTTTCTAAAATACAAGTGAGTGAAATGTAAGAAATACACAGTCTACTACTATACTACTGTGTTTTAGGTGATTTTCTACTAACACTTTAGTTCAATGTGGTATTGAGAAGCATATTTCACCACTAGAGAGACATGTTTTAATTTTTACATATCCACTGAGGTGTTTGTTCTCTGTCCTCTTTTTACATCTAACTTTAAAGCAGGAATCTCTGTCACTCTGTATGTTTATTGGTATGTCCTCAGCATATCTTGACAACCCCTCATGCAATTCATTTCCACCATTTGGAATTGTATCCAAATCTGTTTTACCACTGCTGCTCCTCCACCAAATGTTGAGCAACCCTCACCCAATTTGGTACAGCACATCTCTTTTTCTTTTTTATGTTGAATCCAGTTTTGCTATAGTCGGCCCTAAATGTTTGCTCCAATGCTGTGGGCAGAACTTACATTACAAAAAAATGTAATATCTTCAGGAAGCTATGCGCTATTGGAACTATATTTGGTGGACATTTGTAGATATGATCTCTGAGTGTCTGTGACAAATTTGGTGTCATTTGTCCCAGAGATGGCACTGTAGCAGCGTCATCTACCTATAAACCAAGGAATCTCTGTCTGTGTGTTCTTAGCATATCAAGAACCATTGATTTGATCTACTTCCCAATTGGTGGGTGCATTGCTATGGACACAAGGACACGCAATGTCAATTTGGACACGGGCACGTTCAATATTATTACAAGTTTAATAAACATGCACCAGGCGATGAAGCCGATTTGGAAGTGTCTTAAAACTTACATTCTCTCTACTGGACACCAGGGGGCAACTCCTCCTGCTGCAAGTCTGTTTGAATAGAAGTCTGGTTGTATAGAAGTCTATGAGAAAATGACTCTACTTCTCTCTTGATTTTTTACCTCAGTAAACATTGTAAACATGAGTTTATGGTCTCAATCTCTAGTTTCAAGTCTTCTTCAGTACAGCATGATGTTCATTTCTTAAATCATGATCCATTTAGAGTCAAATAGACCATAAAGCAGAGTATGCTTTAGGGCGGGCTTGCTGTGATTGACAGGTGGCTGCCACTACCAGAACCAAGTATGATAAGGTCCGTTCATTGGTTGTGAAAAAAACATTGCGGCGGCCGTAATCCAAGATGGCTCAAGGCCTCATAACGGCATTCCACAAACCAACTGGTGACATCACGATGACTACTCCTCTTCTTATATACAGTCTATGGATAGCACCCTGTGCAGTGGAGGGGGTGGGGCTTCAGGGCTATGTAGACTGAGAGGATGAGAGTGGACAAACCAAACGCTGGTTCTCCTACACCCTTGGTACATCGGAGAAGTTTCAGTCGGGTTGCGATTTGCAACCTCACTGCTAGATGCCTTGAGATCTTACATCTTACACACTAGACCTGTAAGTAAAAGTGTTCCATGCATGTGGTTGACCTTTAGTCTGCTAGTTGGGGTAAGGGAAAGTTTGTGGTTTTAGTGAAATATTAAAACACATTCTGCCTTATGCTTCAAGTCACTGCTGACTTTAATATTTAACAAAGACCACAATATTTCCCATGAACCAAATGCTGTGCCTAAACGCAGCCAAAGAAACATTCAGCTGCAACAAGAAGATATTGTCTGGAAAACGAACGAAATATGTTGACAGCAAACATTTTGCTGTTATATTTAGTGTAAACATCTTGCAACTTTGCAGGTGGAGGAGGGTGAAGGCGTCTTTTTCACAGAGAACGGAACATATACTGGTCTGTGCTGTGTGTCACTGCTGATAATTGGGCCAATTTCTGAGGGACTAAAAATGAGGATGCGACTGGTATGAATGAATAAATAATGTCTCCTAAATGTCCAAAATGCTGGATTTAATTCAAGGAGTGAACATCTTTAAACTGTGTACTGAGCTGCCCCTGTGTACTGATTGGGAATCAATGGAGAGGAGGATGTCTCAGCCTCTCTGGTCTCTCTGTCCCCATCCTCCAGTCAAGCACATGAGTTAATTAAGTCTGTAATTACACAGCGTTGTGTTTGTTTACTCCTCCAAATACCAGAATTAGACAAGACATTTCCGTGGTGCACTCTGAAATGTCATGTAATGAGCAGGGCAGCTGACATTTGGATATTAAAAGGTTTTGTTTTTACTCAAATCTGACAGCTTAAGTTGTCGTCGTCTTTAGTTTTGCCCTTAAGTGGAAAGATAGGCTTTTTTCTCTTCAGTGTCTGTGTGTTTAAGTGTATTTATGGTGGTTCACAGTGATCTATGTCATCTTGAAATGACTGGAGTGGAATGGTGAAATGCATCGTTCCTGCAAGTTTTGTCAACATCCAGTCAGTGGTGTCTGAAATGAGGATTATTTAGAAAGAGTTGGAACGCTGTTGTGAAATGCATCATTATCCCAAGTTTCATCAAAATCCAATCAGCAGAGACTTGGGTTTCTATGTGACACATTTGACAAATAGAAATGGGCCTCGTGGGGGGGTGTTTGCTCATTTGTTCCTCTGTTTCTCCCTTTTTTTGAGAGTATTCCTATGGGTTGGTTGCCAGTCATTCATTAGATTTTTTCTTCTGTCATTGGGGTGTCACTGTGGGGGACAAAAGATGGTAAATTCTTCCAGGGTAGAACATTAGAGCGTTAGACTGAAATGTGTGCACAAACCCCAAGTGTGTAGAAAATTGCCAGAAAACGGTCCATGACTCCATGACTCCAACAATCTGAACTCCATTGTTTTTCAACTCTCCTGTTACAACAAAAGCACTGTGTTTCTCTCTATTTCCATGGGAACAATTTGCACTTGACAGAGAGCAAAGGCGCTGCGGTGGAGGAGGGCAGCGAGGGAGGCGGCGTGCTGGCAGGCAGCAGGTGATGTGTCTGCCTCCTGAATGCCTCCACATGCTCTGTGTCCGTGGATTTATGGCCGTGCCACCGTTGGCCCGGATCCCCCGCCAGGCCGGGGGGGTGAGAGGGCACTACGGTGCCCTGTACAGCCGGCCAGCTGGTCCTGCTCGGCCCTGCCACCCACCAGCTGTAAAATGGAGAGCTACACACACAGGCATATAGTGCACTTCCGCACACTCACCGTCATGTACACACTCCTGGCCAGATAGCCAACACAGATGCCCATGCAGGGCAACCACGTCGGCATTGATACATCCTTGAGCGAGTTTGAAAATGCAGAGCAGTGGGGGGGGAACAGGCTGGTAGCAGACGCACTTAACACACAGAACTGTACAGACAAGGCCTCACACTCTGCATAATACAATTGTTATATTTGATTCCTTAATTAGCAATAGAAGTATTATTTCCACTTTCCTGCTACACTGCAGTGTTTTTGAGTCCAATTTCTATACTTATGAAGTAGCTAAGTGGAATGAGATATTTCAGGTGTACATGGTTCGATAAGTATGTGTTTTGCATAGACGATGCTAGTTGAATGGCAGTTGGAGCACTTCAAGACCTGGATGGACATAAAACTCTCCTGGTTAAACTATCAGAACAGGCGATTGGTTCTTTGGTGAGAATGTGAAAAATAAAAAATAAGGCATGAATTCAACTCTGACTTCCAAGAAGAACTTTGGTAAGAAACATCTAATCGGTTAGCTTGATGCCGTCTTCATCATGTCACATAATTATTGTGTTTACCCGTTTCTGTTCATGTCACAGCCCAGCCGCCGACATTGTTTTTGATATTGTACATTCCTGCAAACTACGGGAACGTTAAATGTGGATGTTTGGGATTGACAGTTATTGGAATATGTGGTATAATAACAAGCAGGCAAGAAAGTCCACTAAGGGCGGGTGAGATGGCTGGTGGACCGGTCAAACAAACACAGGACTTGTTTCCTGGAGACCACTGTTCATGTCCTGTGTTAAACCAGAAGTAATTGTAGACTTATTGTTGTTATTACTTAACATTATATGTTATGTAAGAAAATACACTAAAGGCTGTTGTTATTTATTTAAGCTAGTTACATTGTTACGGCATACACTTTGTTGTAATATTATTTGAACACAAGCCATGATCTTTTTCCTAACCTTAACCTGGTAGTGTTGTCGTCTAACCCTAACCACAACGTTTCACAATGGGGCATTGCTACTGTGGTAAAACAATAGAAACATATTTTCCATTAGCTGATAGTTGCCTGTATCTATTGGCAATTAATGCATTTTTTTGTGTTTGTAGAGAGAGAGTCCACCATTCAGTCTCTTGCTCTCTGTGATCACCTTTACTGTGCTTTAATTAAGCCAAATTCATAATATAGTTGTTCTTGTTTACATATTTTTCTCTCTGTATTCAGGCAACTAAACAAGGATGAACTTTGATCACAGCTCATGAATACAATGATGACCAGCAGTCAGTAAACTGCTCAACTGCAGATGAAATTATTACTTTACAATCATGACTGACAAAATAAACAAAAATCCAGGTCAATGACAGCAGCTGTGCTGTGAGATCGGCTGTATTGACTCTTAAAATGGACGATGACAGATAGATTCATGCTTGTAAAACGAGAACGATGTCTATGAAAGATGTATATTATAAATGCGGCTGCCGATGAACAGATGCTCCGCTTCTGAATTGTTTCCAGTGGACATTGAAACTGTGATGGAGCTGTGACTGAGCCAGAGTGCAGCCAGATGTACATTCAGCTCTGACTTTGCAATACTAAATTGGATACTGATGACTTAGCTTCTAGGTCAAGGACCCCATTTGATAAGACTCTGGTTGTTGGACATGATTTAAGCCTTTGCACACCAATTCAGAATTTTTTGTCCAAAATGTTCACTATTAAAAGTAAAATAAATATTATAAAAATCTTACCTCAGGTTGTGTCAATCATGTTTACACACCGTTTCCGAAACTTTTGGCCATCATTTAAGTTTTCTGAACAGGTTTCATTTTCTCCCTTTCTTTGCATCGGTCAGAGTCGTTGGACCAATCAGAGCCACCGTTAATGCAAACGTCATCATCCAAAATGGCATCTGATGAGCCCATTCACCTCGTTCATTTTTGACTTGGCAACAAAACGAAGAAAACAAAGTAAAGAATACAGAGCTGCAGAGTTTAAAAATATATTGTGGCCGGTGATTGCAGAACAGCTTGTAATCGGATGGTCACAAAACAAAGGATGTAATAAAAACTAGACTAGTTGTGTCCGTGCTCCAGGCAGCTAAACGATAGCTTCTTCATAATGTCTTGAATTCATTCGCCTTGTTTGGGACTAGCCCTATCCATTGCACCCACTTCATTAATTCAGTTTTGTCTTAAATTGCGGATTTTCACAACAAATAGAGAAATCGAATGCATTGGACTGAGTGTGCAAGCGTTCTGTGAGTAACTATTTTTATTGGATGACAGATTGGAAAAAAGGAATATGAAAGATACGGACTTGGAGGACGTGAAACCTGTGATGTGAATACTCAATCGTATGGCTCTTGCTCACATTTGGTTCACTTCTATAGTAAATTAAATCCCACTTTTCTGGGGACCCCCTGGAACTGTCCCTGTCATGTCTGTCCTCTGGTGCTCTTCTAACCAGGCACATCCATCAGCTAACACTGTTTCCCAAACTTATTTTTCTGGGGACCCAATTTTTTTAATGACAAACCATTTCAACCAAATTCACAATAAACCTTTTCTGTAAATTGTGAGAAAAGCAAATGTATGCATAAATGAACAATGTTGTACTGCCTTTTCAACATCACCATATATAAGTTTGATAAATCACAACTTTGTTTTATGCATTTGTTATCTAAAACATATACAACATATTTAGACTAAATAAATGCATTTAGGGGGAGATAACAGGCTCTTATTTTTACCTCAAACAAACAGAATGTACACCAGCCTTTCATATTAGATTCAATGTAAAAGTAAGTTACAGTTATTAGAACAATGCGAACATTCAGCTTCCCTCATGTGGCTCAAAAGTGTTCTGCAGATATAAATGTACAATAAAAGTCTATGGAAGAAATGTAGCTAATTTATTAGGCAACCCAAATAAAATCTCCTGCGACCCACCTGTGGGTCCCAACCCAGTGTTTGGCAGTGGTGGGCCGTCAGGGCCTACAAAGCCTTCTCTGCTGGCCTAAACAGAATCACAAAGTTATAGCTATTTTATAATTTAATAATTTTTCTTAAATACACTACATGTATCATAATTTATAAAAATATTTTTCCCATTATCTTATTTTCTCATTGCACAGCTACTGTGTTCCTCAGTTGCTCTGCTTCCAGTGCAGTTTGTTTTAAGTAGAGCTTTTATCCAATCAGATTTCACCTCTGTGTCTCTAGGTAGAAGAGAGGCCCCAGGCCTGCAGACTCACCAGTGCCTCCATGTGCAGTTTAAGTGAATGGGGACGATATTGTTGATTGTCATAGTCTTCAACCAATCAGATCTTTAGTTTAACATTCTGTGACGCGCCAGAGCGGTTTGCAGGCCTACAACTACGTCAGCATTACTGCAGCTCTGAGATTCAGCGTGTGCTGTGATTGGTCAGTGGGCGAGCACGTGACTGTCGTGAAACGAAACTTACAGCAGAGGCTTAGTCGGAGTAGTAAGAGTTCATATTGAAAGATATGAATGAAATGATATTTTTTGCATTTTGCTTGGTGTAGATTTTCTTTTTTTTCACCTAGCTTTGTTTTTTAACACTCAATGGCTGAAATTGGAAGAGAAACGGATTTGTGAGTTGGGATTTAACCAGTGGCGGGCCGTGGATTTTATACCTGGGCCTTCAGTGCTGTTCTACACTTCTAATAAGCTCATTATGACGTCACAGCTACGGGTTATTATTTGTTTCGTGTAAAAGCCGCATATTCACATAACACTGCAACATTTGACAAATGAAACAAAATGTTACATGAAGTTCAACACCTAGCATACAAAACACGAAATGCAGAGTGCAGATACATGAATACGAGCATGACGGGACGCTGCGTCATTAACGGACAATACAGTCCAAATCAATGTAACACAATGACAAGCTCACAAGAGCAGTCGCATATATTCGTATGACAACAAAGCAACAAATCAATCCTGCAGCGGATCCACACATTCCACCACACGAGCACGAGCCATTCAAATATTATTCATAAAAACGCCACGATAGACAAATGAACAGTAGAGGTAAACAGACGAAGTTCACTTACCAAATGCTGTCTATCCTCCTTTCTTTGTTGACAAAGAGTTTAATCCCAGTACATCAGTTCCAGTAAGAAGTCCTTCTCGATTCATCGATGCCAGTCGAGCCTCCCCAGTTATATTTCGCCGGTCGTCGTCGGTCTTCCGCCGCCGGTGGTCGCCTTCGGCCATGGACCGGCCGTGGACCGGCGAAGGGCGGGCCGCGGTTGTGGAGCTGTTTCCCTGCGAACGTGGTCGTTGAGTTGTAGATCCACTCGAGTCTCTCCAAAAGTACCGGCGCTCAGTTAAAATGAAACACATTCCCAGCCATAACATGTGCAACGCTTCTCCGACGCTGCATACAAATCCTTTTCCTGGCTGGTCAGGGCTGCTAGCTGTGGGGTCATTTCTTACTGTCCAGTTTGTTCAGAAATGTCCTTCTTGAGAAAAGCGTTCCCAGTAACTCCGCCACTAAATCCGTTTCTCCTCCTTCATTTCATATTAAAAAAACAAAGCTAGGTAAAATGTCTTTCAAATATTTCCACTTGAACTCTGTCTGCTACAACCAAAGCTCTGCTAGCAAGCATTATGTTTCGCGGGCAAGTAGTCACGTGCCCGCCCACTGACCAATCACAGCGGCAGAGAGGCATCTGGACTCGTGAGCTGCAGTAATGCTGACGTAACTAGGCCTGCAAACCGCTCTGGTGCGTCCATGAATCTCAAACTAAAGATCTGATTGGTTGAAGACTATGTCAATCAACAATATTGTCCCCATTCAACTTAAACTGCACATGGAAGCACTGGGTGAGTCTGCAGGCTGGGGCCTCTCTTCTTACCTAGAGACACAGAGGTGAAATCTGATTGGATAAAAGCTCTACTTAAAACAAGCTGCACTGGAAGCAGAGCAACTGAGGAGCACAGTAGCTGTGCAATGAGAAAATAAGATAATGGGAAAAATATTTTTATAAATTATAATACATATAAGAAAAATTAAATGTATTTAAGAAAAAATATTAAATTATAAAATAGCTATAACTTTGTGATTCTGTTTAGGCCAGCAGAGAAGGCTTTGCAGGCCCTGACGGCCCGCCACTGGATTTAACCATGTGATTAAACTCTTTGTCAACAAAGAAAAGAAGCTGTGATCAGCATTTGGTAAGTTAACTGGTTCGTTTTTTTACATCTAATATCTGAATGGCCCTTGAGTGTGTAGCAGAATGCGTGTTGCTGCTGTTGTTTTTCCGTTAAGCTAGTTAGCTTAGCCTCCCGGAACACTTGCGGAGCCTCAGCTGTTTTTGTTCCGGTTCAGAGGTCACACAGACCGCTGTCTCCTACGTGAGCGCAGAAAACATTATATTTCCTACAATTTAAGCTTCTGTATTTTCCAGATGCACTAGCATTATTCAAACGTATTGTTCGGTTTGTAAGCCTCGTACGAACGGTTTAATACGAATACATAACGTTATATAGTTACAGCCCAAGAAACGAATAATAGCCTAGCTGTGGCGCCATCATGTGGTTATAAGGTGGTATTTCAGCAGTGAAGGCCCAGGTATAAAATGCACGGCCCACCACTGGTGTTTGGGAATGACTAAGTTGAAGCACAAATATTCTCTCACTCCTCACATAGTGGTTCCGACCAGAATCCGGTCAAAGGCCGGCCTGCCATAAACAGAAATTAGGGATGAATGTTAGAAAGGTGATACCGGAGTATTGTGGAGGCACTTGTAGCGTTACACACACACACACACACACACATGATAATGTGTATGAGGTCAGGGTGCCCCCGGATAATAAATGAGTCTCCAGTGATCAATCCACTCAGATGGTGTGTGTGTGTGTGTTTTTACATCTGTATGAATTTGTATATTCACACACACACACACACACAGGTCAGTGCCTTAGCCCTAGCATAATAAACAGCGGCTGTGCATATCCACTTTATAACACGACACTCTCCATTCACAGCGCTGTCATCCTGCAGCCAGTTATCGCCTCCCATAGCGTTCTGCTGACAGACATTTTAAATTAGACTAATAAATTGCCTCGCACTCTGCCTCGTGCTTTCTAAAAGAGCCCCGTTACCCGGAGACAAATTAGCATGCTGCAGGTATAAAGACAGGATTCTGCACAAAAGGCCATGTTGTTGTTGTTGCTTTTTAGGAGAGGCCTAAATATCCGAATGGAGACGTGAGGGTCGTCCGAAGAGGGTCGTACGAACGGAGAGCGGCGATAAGGACAAAAAGGCTTTCATGTATTAATGAGGTGTGGGCGCATATGCATAGTCAGTACAGTACAACACATCCTGCGCTGATAGGATAGATGTGTTTCAAAGTCAGTAAGAATGTGAGAGGATATGTTTTGCCTTGTGATCTGGAGCCGGGGATGCTGCTGGCTGACTTCCAGTCAAAGCAACGGAGAAGCGAGAAGCAGGTTTGAAGTGTCTCTCCGCAGAGCAGGTCCCGTTGTCGCTGCGCTGTAGTCTTTGTCGGCGCTTGTTCGGTAGCATTCTTTCAACTCTCTGAGCGAGCCTTAACGCCCCTCTCCAGATGAGTTGAGCCGCACTTAAAGCCGAGAGTGGACGGGAAATTAAGCGCCTACACAAAGCGTGGGCAGCTCCACCAAAGCGCGTGACAAAAGTGGAAAGTGTTGTATTTCAAGCCGTATAATGTTTCTCAAAAGTGAGACGATGCTGCCAGCTCAAAAAAAAGGGAAAGTGGAGAGAGGAAAGGAAAAGGGAGAAGGAAAAAAAGAAAGAAGAATCTGTACAGCCAGCCAGATAATTGACACTCTCGGAAAACAAGCCAGCACTTCTCCTCTTCCTCTCGCCGGCTGATGCCGTGCTGTTGCCGAACTTATTGTGCCCATTGTGAGTCCACAAAGCAGGGAGGAATGTTTGGCCGGCTCTCTGGGAAACGCCACTTCAGGGCCCACAGCTGTCACAGCCTGGGGACTTGAATTCTGCCACAGAGAGGTTCAATGGCGAGGAGCTGGCAGAGGGAGATGTTCTTCTTTAACTTAAGGGTGGCAAGCTGCGAGAGGACTTGATGTGAAACCAAACCCTGGCTGCTCTGATATTCAGTTAACTCTGCTCACCTCGTAGCGCCGTCGCCGTCATTCTCTCTGATCACTCTGAACCTCTTTAAAACGTCTCCTCTTCCTCTCTTCCTTCCTCTTTTCAAAAGCTCCGTCTCTTTCTGTATTGGGCCTAAAGTTGAATAAACAATCGCCTCTCTGTGACGAGAGCTTCCCATCCCGCTTCCTAAAGGAATGCTGCCTCCCGTCCTCTGCCTCACCATGGTTACGGGGAATCTGCTGGGAATCACGTTTTTTTGCATAGAGGTGAATACGGGGCACTCACTTCAGAGAGGCTCTAAACACTGCACCAATGTGCACTTTTATAATCCTGCATGCACTCATTTGAATTCAGCCTTTGATTAAATCAGGCAGGCAAAATCATGAAATGACAGGTGCAGAGTTGATCTGATATCAATTAACTGACATCATTGCCAACAGTGAAAATGATTGGAATCACTTTTATGACACATTAATAATCCACTTTTAAACATCAGCTTTTGATTTAAGTGACTAGAATACCAAAACATTTGTTGGAGTGAGCTCTCACTGTTGTACTATGTATTTTTATGAAAATATGAGAATTTCTGGATGAAAGACACTCCAAGGTCAGTTGAATAGTTATCTTGAAACAGGGCCGTCGCCATGTTGTTTTTTGGCATCCAATGAACGGAAGTTACTTTATTTGGAATATGGATTAGTGACGTTGTAAACATGCCCGAGTGGCCATGGAGGCAAATAAACAGTTCAGGAGTCCAGAGAGGGTTCAGAAGACGCTTCTTTTATTTTTTAAGTCGACCATCGCACCAACGTTCATACCAGTGTCTAGTGGCCTCCACCAATTCTCACACAAACAAAATGAGGGCTGTTTTGTACACCTGGTCCATCTAATTGTATATTGTTAGCTATATATGTATAATAAATATTTACCTAATTTTACCCACACCAACCGTACAAATATTAATTAACACCTATATATATATATATATATAAGTCCTATACCTAAAGTAAATGATCAACCCATAACTTATCTAAATCAATACAGCAACACTTATGTTCACTTCCCCCTACCTGCTTCCTGTAGTTGGTATTTCCCGGAACTATAAATGGGTGCTCGGGCCCCCGGGGAAGTAATTTGCCCCAACACCCTGAAGAGGAAACAGGCAGAGGTAAGTTGTTGCTATATATAGATATACATACAATAAACTTGTATTCGCCTTGACTCCTTCATCAGTAACGGCGGTGCATCGTTACAGACGTATTGATGACGGATACGTCTCTGGTAGCAGCAGCGACCTGTCAATCACAGTAAGCCCGCCCTAAAGCATACTCTGCTTTATGGTCTGTTTGACTCTAAATGGACCATCATGTACTAAATGAACATCATGCTGTATTGAAGAAGACTTGAAACTAGAGATTGAGACCATAAACTCATGTTTACAATGTTTACTGAGGGAATAAATCAAGAGAGAAGTAGAGTCATTTTCTCATAGACTTCTATACAACCAGAGGAGTCGCCCCCTGATGGTCAGTAGAGAGAATGCAAGTTTTAAGACACTTCCGCATCGGCTTCACTCGGCAGAACCGGACGTTGCTGCCTGCTTTCATCCCACATGATCACTTGAGGACCCGTTTTCATCCAAAATGTGCCTGATGATCCCAAATTTAAACAAAAAAGTCCCTTTTGATCAAACAGCCTTGACATCAAATTAATTTTAAAACCTTGATTCAGTCTTTGTGTTGGTCCACAATTGGCTCCAGAACACGTGCGTTTTGGTTGTTGCAGAGCCTCTTCTCTCGTTATGATAATGACCGAACCCTCACATTCCTCCGCGGTGATCCTGTTTGTGTAGCACAATACGTGTGTGAAACCAACAATGTTTTGGCAAACCAGAGAGCCCTGGAGATCTATAAAGTTCAAACACTTCAGGGATGACGGGGGAATCAGAGGGCAAAGGAAACATTGCACCACGCTGTCTCCGTCTATTTGTCTCTGAGCAGCCTTGGTCTGCTCTGCTGAGAGGACATCGTCTGTCTTCGCTTTAATAGCCTGGCAAGGTTGATTCCCTCCACGCCCCTCCACCTACCAACAATTACAGCACTGCTGCTGGGTGCACGTTGTGCCCACATGTATTGGTGAGTGATAGAATTCATTATCAGGCATGAGCTCAACACGTGTGTTACTGAATCATAAGGAGGAGAAATATATAAAGAATATATATATATGATCTTTTCTTTTAATGAAACGACTTTTGATTGTTTCATTTAAATCAAGATAATTGCTGAATTCAAACGGGTAAAATGCTAATTATTATTATATTATTATATTATATTATAAATACTAATTAATGTCTAAGCAGAATTTTAATAAAGAAGAATACAAAGAAGAGGAAAAAGAAGTTTATCAATCCTCTTGGGGAAATTAAGTCATATCACGCCATTGTTACAAGATCCTCCTGTGATGGTTAGACATTAAAATATATGTTGTAGGCTTGGATGTTGGAAATCCTCAGTTTTATTTTGAGAATGCTGTTACATTTCAGTAATTGTTAATAGAAAAAGGCTAAGACTTTTTACAACCGCTAATCCCAAATGTACACAGATTTTTAGGAGCATATTTGTTTTTCAATAAGCTGCACACGGTACTGGAGTGAATAATTAAAATGAAGGGAAATATAAACCACTCAAGTACAGAAATCCCCCCCCACACACACACACACACACGACAAACACTCGCATATTTCTCTAACAAAAATGCAAATCTAATTTTGTGCACTTCCATCTCTCCTCTCTCCTTCCTTACCTCCCCTCCCTCCCCCAGCTCTAGCTTTGCCATTAGAGCTATTTGCATCTGACTGAGAGGCCATTAGAATAATAATTAGCCTGACCCACCAGAGAGGGAAGGCCTTCGTCAGCTCTACACCAGCCTGGAGGCGCGCACACACACACAAACACACACTATACTGGCTGAGAGAGAGAGGGAGAGAGGCCAACACATATATGTAATTCCATTAGCCAAATACATCTCCGCAATCAATCTGCACAAACAAGGTTTCTGGGGTTTTTGTTTTTGCCCAGGTGGAATGGAGTGTTTGTGCACAAGTTTCTTTTCTTTCTTTTTTTTCTGTGTGTGTTGCAAGAAAAAAAAAACACCAAGCGAGAAAGCTTTCAGTTTCGTTTCGGAGGGGACCGAAGAGAATGCAAGAAAATGCAGCATGACTCGTCAGAAAATCTCCCTGAAATCACTAATGCATACTTACTGCATGTTTTTTTTTTTTTTTTTTCACGGAATTACTGAACTACTCGTACTCCATACTGGCAGCAGAACGCACTCCTGGTAAATGGGATGAAAAATGGGTGTCACATGCTTTTAGCGGCCACGTGCTAATGTGTCCAATTTCCAGGCTCATTATGGCATTAGTGTCCAAATACTCTGGCCTGGGTGGTGATTATTCACATTGAAGGCCGAAAGAATCTCCACTAATTAGCTGCGTTTGAGTATCGCAGAGACCAGAACCCTGTTTTTATCAAATGTCATCATGTGTCCTTGACAGACTTTGAGGTTTAACTGACTATGTGTGCATTAGATGCAAAGGTATGTATAGAAGAAGCCCTTTCCTGCGGCAGTAGCACCCACACAGTTTAAGGTTTCTATTACCTGCACCTATTTATCACGATAAATGACTGTGTAAAATCGTATGATCTCACCAAAGTACGTGACGTGACTCCAGCACCACGGGAACAATGCCAATTGAAAGTCCAATTGTGATCCTTTGTCAAGGTAGACACACAAATCCCCAAGTTCAACAGAGAGGTGTTTTAATCAAAGTGTGTGGAAGAGGTCAGGGTGGATGGGTCAAACACAGGTCAAACACCTGTGGACTTTCAACCTAAACGTCAACAATGTTTTTTAAACCTATGTGGGCTACATAACATGTTACATTACAACAACGTAGTTCTTTTAACCCAAGTAGATTTTTTAACTTACATGGGCTACGTAAGATGTTCCATGACAAACATAGCTCTTTTAATGCAAACCATGCTTTCCTGAACCTAACAAACGTACAAACATTCAGTTCAAGAAACAAAACTATGTTTAACTGTTTCCGTCTTGGTGGCACGTTATTTTATCACATTACGTTGCAACACATAATCCGCCGCAGACAGGTTATGTTGCAGCGTAATGTGAAAGGGGTTGGCTCAAAATGACAAACTCACAAGTCCTCCAAATGAAATAACATAATCCACCATCATTTTGTGATCTGATGCCCTTATTGACACATTGTCTGTCAGTGCCTAAACACCATGTTCAAGGTTTAGTTTGGTATAAACAAACAAAATGAAAACAGTGGAGCATTTAGCCGCTAAAGAGACAGATATTTTATAGAGATTTTCCTCCACTAAAGAGAGTGAATATTGGAACTATATGTCACAATCTGGCTCTGGGTCCAGATGACTCAAACCTTTTGGAGACTGGATTGATTTTTTGATATGGGTTTTCCATTTGTTGTGTTCATCCTCAGACGCATTTCCTAAATTAGTCCTCACACCTAAACGTAACAGACACAATGTCAAACATGTGGTTAGCGTTGTTAAATGGTTAGTTTGGTCTGGTCAACAACACCATTCGGTCCGGTTAGCAACATTTAACGAGAACATAAGAAGGTAATGCTGCTTAAAATGGAATGTTGTCGAATACATAAAAGGTCACAAACTACAATTTGGTGAAGAACATATAGAAGTGCTTGAATTTGGTTAGTACACTATTTCTATCTTTGTTCCAGGTATCAGCGAACCCTCAGCGTTACCAAGGGAACAGAGTGAATGGCATTTAAAAATGTACGATTTTGGTTGCAAAACGCATGAAAATATATTTTTTTCTTTGATAAGTGACCGTGGTCACATGGCAGAGGCAACAAGCATGTGTTTTTAGTCTGTTAAATGATTCAGGTATGCTTGAATCTATTGTGCGATTTCATGCTAACACACAAAAGCAGGACATACTTTAGTTAAAGTCCAACACACACACACGCGTTGTGTCCTTTGGCATCCTTAGATAAAGAGGATTGCAACCCAGGACCTTCAGGGAAGCCGCCTGGTGTTAGAAGGAACCAATCAGAGCATCCCTCACAGGCCTCCTCAAGAGGAATGTGTGTGCGTGTGCAATGAGAGCCTCCATCTGTCTTGTGGCTACTGTGTATATACAGTATGCATGCATGAATCCTTGCATATGTTTTTGTGTGTGCAGGTAAGTCTGGTCTTATGCCGTCTGGCTGTGTGCGCACACAATTATGAGCTGTGTGTGTGTGTGGAGTATATGCACTGACATTTGCACGCATGTGTGTGCGTATTAAGTATGTACATGTGCAAACATCTAGTTAGTATCGTTTCCAGTGTACACATGCATGCCTGTGTGTAGCAGACTGCTGCGTATCGTTGTATTTATGTGTGTGTGTGTGTGTGTGTGTGTGTGTGTGTGTGTGTGTGTGTGTGCGTGGTTGCTGCAGGCAGGTTGAAGATTGTCTCCCCCCCGAGGGCCTCTCTCTCCCTGCAGCATGTGGGAACCGTGGCGCGTTGCCAGGATACAAGCCCCTCGTCTGTACTGACAAGAAGACATGAAGAGCAAAGATTAATTATTTACAAGCAGACCCCTGTACGCCGCGTCTGGCTTGGCACTTCTCCTGCATTAAATGTCACTATCTATGAGGCCGTCCGTTTTATTGCTTATTCTGGTGAGGCACTGTGGAAAATCTGTTGCGTCGCCCCGAATACTGTCATATGGAATTTCAGCAATTATTCCGTTTTAATAAGGCTGTTTTATATCACAATAACCAGCTATGACTATGGGGTTTTTTTTTTTAAAGACGTCTCTGCACAAAAACCCATTTTAAAGCCCAGAATGCTCTCTGCTTGTTCTCTCAGCTATTTTCAGTGTGGTCGCACGCTGGGATCAGCAATGTCCTCTGGGCAGCCCACCCCCCCCCCAGCTTCATCTAATATTTATGGCGTCTATATACACCGCTGACTGACTGGCAGGTCCACCTCTCTGAGCAGATATTTAGCAAAAAAACATATCCGAATGATTCAATTACAGTCGTGGTTCGTCCTCGGCGTTCCCTCGGCCTCCGTCTCACTAAATGACGAGACGTCCGGAGTCACCCAGAGGGAAGGAGGGGGAGATTGAATGAGTTTTGAGTTTATCACCCTGTATTTTTTATATTGTTGCTGGAGAAACGGATGAATGCGTATGAAATGCGGACTAAAACACACTAATACTGTATCACAAGTGAAACAGTATCAGATGCATATACAGTATATTCCAGTATTATTAAGTTGTGATAGAGCTGGAAGTGAAGGCATCTTTGCTGCTTCAACCCTGAGCTGCTCCTTTGTTCTCATTCCCTACCACCTCTTTGTTGTGCTGCTGACTGTCTGTCTGCTTGTCTGTCTCTCGCTGTCTGTCTGTCTATAGCCGGCCAGGGTTTATTTGCATTCCTCAAGCACATCCATATTCATGATGGAAGCGGGTCACTCCACGTGGAGGTGTGTGTGTGTGTGTCTGTGTGTGTGCGCGCGTGCAGGATTTAATTGGGCTGCGGTCAGAGGGGATCCTCCACACTGAGTCCCAGGTGGAGAGGGAGCAGGGATCCCACTGTTCAGAGCATTATGCATTTTTTCCATTGTTTCCCTGCTCGCTCCTCCCGTACGCGTTGGGGACTCCCGCGGCGACGGCACAAGACGCCTTTTCATCAGGCAGAATTCGGTCTGATCCGGCGCTAATTCCGCTCATATCCGACGAATTGATTTCAAGGACCACAGGCTGAGAAAGATGTATCTCGCTGTGTTGTTCAAAGGGGAGGAATGGGGGAGGGGGGGACAATAAGGCACAACATATTTTAGCAAACACTGTGGGTTATTATTGGCTTATATGCAATTACTCTTTTTTTTTCTTTGTTGAGAAACAGGAATATTAAATGCAAATCTCTAAATGCACTGCAGGAAATAACGACTACTATTCAACATGTTGCCCTTTTTTTAAATGACACGCATCACAAAAAACAAAGCCACCTTCCCGCCCTGCAAGCATTTGTGGCTTTGTGCAAGGGTCTTTTATTATCATCACAAATGTAATTGGACTGTTGTTGTTGAAGGACAGAGGACCAGAAGAAGAAGAAAAAAAAGGGATCAGGCTCTGAGATATAAAGTAGGCTACGTGCAGAGCATTGAAGCAGAGCCCACTTCCCTCCTTTCTATTTCCCCGCCAGTCTCTGTGACTTCCTTACATGATGGGGCTATTGTATCCCCTTAACCCCCCTGTATGTCACATGTCAGGAGACACAATCGCCGCTGCAGCCTCCTTCAACCCCGGAGTGGAAATGAGCATCAACGGCGGGCTGGGATTGTATTGCAGAACAAGGCTCATTATGGAGGTCAGCCGCTCGGGCTCACACTTATCAACGGACTGGGGAATGGAGGACTGAGCCTGCTTTGGTTCTAACATGCCGATTTCAGGTCAAGGAATGTGTGTCAGGTGTTTTTAATATTGATAAATGATTAGTCTTTTAACTGTAACATAAAAGTAAGCCTGTTGTATATTTGTAACGCTGCAGGATGATGGTGTTAGGGGCTGTAAGGGAAATATTAGGAGGAGAAAGATGGGAAAAAAGGGGGTTGGGTTATTTCTATTTTAATTTGGAGGGGGGGGGGTAAAGAAAGGGTCGTCTGAAATATGTTGTTGTTGCATGTTTTGGCTTGTACATTAAGGCGATTGTGTCACATACAAAGTGACACTTAGCTAACACCAAGAATACATCGTTTTGGATCCACACTTGAACAGGAGGCCAGAATGTTGTTGTTGTTGTTGATCAGTGGACATGACCACAATAAATGGAAATACATGCCGGTTTGATTTTGGCACACGGCAGAACACGAATCATCATATTTACTTATTGCATTACCTTGTGTGTCATATGATTTATTTACTTAGGATTTATTTGGCATTGTACAAAACTGTGTAACACGTGTTGAATATTCATTGTAGTAAGAAGGCGCTAAGAATGGATATTGGCTGATTCCAAAGTAATTTTGTTTGCTATTCAAAGACTTGCATATGTTTCTAACAATAAAATCATCAACTTTCTCGAGCGCTCAAAAGAGAGGCCTTACATGCAGAGGTTATTCATTTAAATGTTCTCTTGCTGACATATCTACTTCAACCTTCCTTTGAGCTGCTGCCTGTGGTAACAACTGTTCAGGTAGTGGCTCTTGGTTCAAAAGTAGAGCAGCTGAATATTGTGACAATTCTTGTTCCATTCACGCCATTGACTTTAAAGTCGTAGACCATTTTAAATGCATTTTGCAGCTTTAGTTTTCACGACGAAACTGTGCCAGTTCACCTGTGAGCATTTTGGAGATTGTTGTTTGTTCTCTACATCAAGGTAAGTGTCAATTTAATTTTTGTATTGAGCTAGGGAAGGCCCTGCTTTTTTTTAAAAAGTGAACCATATGTTTAATTTCCATACATTCTCTTTATTATGTTTCTCCCAGAAACACAGCTGTTAAAGGTATCCATCCTCAAACTTCCTCTGTGACAAACGGTGAAACTACGCAGGAAAGAAAAGAAGAAGAGAAACGCAGAAGTCCATCTCTCACCCCTCTCCTGCCAAACACCCAAGCTGTGCATATTATGACGCCGCCTCTAGGTAATTTCACGTGAAACGCTCACAGTAGGTCTTAAAACAATTAGCGGCTTTTGTTTGATGGGAGGAAAGAAAGAGAGTCCACGAGAACTGATTATTGCGATGGGATTTTATATTGCTTTTTAAAAACCAATTAACTCCTGAGAGCTTAGTGGCTTCTTTCGACAAACGGCACGTCGTTAAAGTATTGTTGAGAAACATTGTTGGGCGTGATAATTGGCATCCATTCAGAGCGGCCCTGGCAGACTCTTAGAAAAGGGTCTCGGCGAACAATCAAGACACTCAGAGACAGAAGCCTGAGTTGGCATTTCTCTGGCCTTTTTTCCCCCCTCATCGCAGATTCTCTCTCACAGCCATTCCTCCATCCTTATCTCTGCTCCAGCGCTGCAAGTGCTCACACTTAACGGGCAAACTGAAAGAATACCTTGCCTGTAGCCGTTTGACACACAGCGCAAGTGACATTAGGTGCTCGTATTGTCCGTTCCCTCTTGACATTGAATTTTAAAAGAGCTGTTTGAATCATCCCGCTGTTTCATACATTTCCTAACAAGAGATATTCTCATTGTCCGGCGAGAGTACCGCAAATGTCAGCAGTCTTTTTCTTTTTTCTTTTCCTTTCCTTTTTTGAAAAAAAAAAGTCCTGATATAATCTACGGTCCTAAAAAACGTCAGCAGTATTTTAATTGAATCTTTTTGGGGGTTTTTTGGTTGGCCATGGCCAGATGTTTAAAATGCATCCTAGAAATACAAGAATACAAAAAAACATATACATATATATATAATAGTCTAGCTGATCAAGTTGAGAAGAAGGTAATTAATATCTTAATGCTGACGTATTTGTTTATCAATGAGCCACAGTTTTGGAGATCTGTGCAGCTTTTCACACTGTTATAGAAAATGCTGACTGATTGAAGATGCTTCTTCAAATGAGAAATGATACAATCTCCTCTGGTAACCTGGCTGCTTGTTGTTTGTGTGATAAATGTTTGGAATGGTGGGGAAGCACTCAAATTTTGAAAAGATTAAAGGTTCAAGATTAATTTGTTTGTCATTCCACCACACTGGGTTGCACAACGACACCCAATTGTAGTCCCTTTTCATACTAGGAAAAACAAAACTATTTTATACGGTGGAGGGGGGGAGGATGAGTTGAGGAGTCTCAGCGCCTGAGGAAAGAAGCTGCTCTGGAATCTGGTGGTTCGGCAGCAGGGTGAACAGGCTGTGGCCTAATGGGTTGATGATACCATGGTGACGTCAACTCGGACTGCGAGGAATCTGGGTGTGACCCTGGATGACCAACTGTCGTTCTCAGCAAACATCTCATCGGTTACACGCTCCTGCAGATTCCTGCTCTCCAACATCAGGAGGGTTCACCCCTTCCTCACTGACGAGACGGCGCAGGTGCTCATCCAGGCTCTGGTCATCTCCCGCCTGGACTACTGCAACGCTCTACTTGCCAGAGCCCCGGCGTCGGCCATCAGACCTCTGGAGCTTGTCCAGAAAGCTGCAGCTAGTCTGGTGTTCAATCGCCCCAAGTTCTCCCACACAACTTCCCTTCTCCGTTCTCTACACTGGCTCCCTGTCAGAGCTCGCATCCAGTTTAAAACCTCTTGCGAAGAGTACACACATGTAGTACAAATCACTTCTGAGAACGAATGAAATGATATTTTAAAATATTTTAAAAACCTACATGACGAAGAGATTCTGATAAAATGGACCATGTAACCTATTTTAATCACTCAAAAACATATATATAGTCAAAGTACTTAAAGGTACTACAAGTACTACCACAATTTCACCTATTTCTCACCAGGAGAAGGCGAGCAATGTTCACCGTTATCGATCCCAGCCGCGATCTACGGCACTTTCACACACACACTTCATATCCAGGAGGACGAGCAGAACATACTGCATCGAACTATAGCCTCCAAATTATTCTACTTTAAACCATTAGAAAGTTACTATTGATCTGCCACAGATATCAACTCAGCCCATCATCATAAACATTGAAACGCTCCGTACCTTTTAGATGTTTCCTGGATGAAAATTGGCAAAAAATAATAATTAATCCGTGCAACCAATTTGTAGCAGTCTCTCTCCTTGTGCTGTGAAAAAAACTGTGTCTCTAACCAGCTTCTATGACGAATGAGTAATAATTTCAGTTTTGGCCAATGGGGGTGGATCACAGTTTTTGATTATTTTATTGGCTTAAAATTCTGTAAACAACTCAAAGACCCTATCATTACACTGCCCAGACTCTTCCGGGTTCAGATCTGTGAGAAATGCGCAAATCGGCCAATCACAGGCTGTGTGAGGTTCAATTGCATCACGTAAAACTGAAACTCTGACGAAGATGAGCCATGTTTTACAGGTTATTATGGGGCCCAGGCTCTCAAAATAAAGCCAAACTGCTGTATTAGATAGATTGAACACTATTAGTGATAAAAGAAGTGAAATATATAGTTATATATATAGTATATAAAAGTACAATAAGTCAGCGATATGTGCTCCTTCCAAAATCAGAATTGAAGTTGGCTGACCTCAGCTGACCTGTACACCGGCCTTGATTTCTCAGGCATACTTCACTCTATCAAAGCCAATTTTTTTTTTAAAGGACTGCTGACATGTTGTGATATGATTTGGGAGAGTTTAGGCCTGCGTGTGCATCATTTCAAATCAATAAAAGTGCTTTTTAGGCACAAAAAAAAAAGGTGAACCTGAACATTTTCAATTTGAGCTGTGTGTAACATTCGTTTCAGCATTTACCAGTAACATATACAATAATATGTACACATATTAATAAAGCTCACATTTATTTGTGTTATTTTGCCATTTAAATTATTCAAATAGACCTTGTAGTTAGAGATTTACACTCTCTAGAGTTTGGGTATGACATTTTCGAAGAAGGAGAGGTCTCAAAATAGGTCCCAAAATAGGCCTAGGGTTTAAGATGTTAAGACTCTGGTGCTAGCCCAGTGAAAGGAACAGCTCCTTCCTATCTCCAGGCCATGATCAAGCCTTACACCCCCGCCCGACGACTTCGCTCTGCTGCCTCGTGGGCGATTGGTTGCCCCGTCACTCAGAGGTCCCTGCGGCCGATCGACCCGGTCACGGCTGTTTTCTGTCCCCGCAATGGTGGAATGAAGTCCCCACTGATGTCAGGACAGCAGAGTCACATCTTTCATCAGGCTGAAAACTCACCTCTTCAAGAAATACTACCCTGAGCCTTCCACTTACCACTTGTTGTATTCGTATTCGTTTGTTTCTGCACTGTATGTTTGCTCTGGTTTTATGCTCTTAGATGCTTGTTTAAAAAAGGAGATGCACTTATGACTTCTGGTGACTAGTAGTTCTCTTGAATACCGATGTTGAATACACTTATTGTAAGTCGCTTTGGATAAAAGCGTCTGCTAAATGACTGTAATGTAATGGGTTTTGTCCTTTGGGCTCTTCGCAGGCACCTCTTATCATCAATATCGCCCATGTTTGGTAGATGGGTAACATTGATGTTCCTTGCGGTTTTTATCGCCCGCTGTAGAGCTCTCCTGTCCTGGGCCGGGCACCATTTCCAGTCAGGACGCTTTGTATTGCTCTTCTTTAAAAGTGAACAAGAGCTTAGTAAAGGAATATTGTTTTTAACATTCCCTTGTGTCCCTAAATTTCCTGTTAGAAATTCAAGAATAACATATCATTTAAAAACATTCCAATCAACCAACCTGACATAAGTCTCCACATACTCAACTTTCCTTTAGGAAATGGAACAATAATCCATATTAGAATGTGGGGGTTCACACTGACACAGAGTTGGAGTAGGTGATCACTAAAAGCTGCTTCGGCACACTGAAGCTGATTGGATGGATGGAGAACACGCGCCCCCCCCCCCCCCTCCCACACACAGAGACACAGACACATACCTGCTGGGTTGCTCTCCCTCTCTAATCGAACGGACATGTCGAGCTGCTCTCTGGGGCCTTCTGAGGCCCGGACTCTCTCTCTATAGAACATCAGACAGACAGACAGACAGACAGACAGACAGACGGTCTTCTGGGAACTCCGAGACACAACAGACACTTTCCTCCCATCTTCACTCGATGTAATTCGCATCCTTTTAAACGAGCCCAAACTAATGTAACAAATGAAAATATCTATCCTTGTAATGGGGATTATTGTCGGTGTTATTGGAGCATTTCGATCATATTATTAATTTTTCCCAGAAATATACAGTTTACCTGAAACATATTGAAAACCGTATTCATCATGCAGTAAATACACATTTACCTTCCCCATCTCCAAAACTGTCCATCTACTGACCTGCTAGTGCTACCCAAAAGGAACAAATAGAGTTAGTACCCAAACTATACATACAGTACATATGTTTTTCTCCAACATCTACATACACACATTCCTACTGTATTTATAGACATACACAGACAAAAACACCCCAAAATGAACTTGTAGTTGCACAAAACACATCCAAAAAAAACCTGTATATCTAAATTCGCAATATCTGCATATATTGTGCATTCCAACCCACAAAACTGTACTTGTACATATGTTTTAACACCACTCGTGTATTTGCACAGCCGAGGGCACTTTTTTCTCTTCATCTGTATTCGGTTCACACTTTTCTAAATGTTCTAATGTGCTTTTCTCTTGCTTCTTTTCTCTACTCAGACCTGCTCTGTTGACTCATGTTAGTCGTGTTTCTCTACAGCAAATGTTTTTTATGTATGCTAATACATTTAACACTGAGTGCTTCAGTCTGCTTTCAGTTACATGCCCTCTCCTTTTGCACCTTTTTCTGAAGTGCACACTGAAAGAGAATCTACTGAACAGTAAAAAGAGGAGACGGGTGATCAAACATGAGTATTTGAGCGGGAATGATGTATTTTAGTCACGTTATAATAAACAATCTGTAAATCTACGATGGTCAGAACCGGATTAAACGTTTGCATCTTAACAACATCAGATGTGTTCCATTCAAATCATTTGGATTAAAAAGTAATCTCGGATGTGTGCCGTCTCCTGAATTCAACAACTTTCCCCCATCTCAAGTCAAGAAAACAATATTCCTTTGTGCTGCAAGTGCTGTGTAATGAACCCAAATGCGTTTTCTAGTGGCTGAACCTACTGAGAGGAAAGAGATGAATAAAAGATGAAGCTGCAAAATACAAACCGCAGCGAATAAGAAGCGGTAAGAAAAGAAAAAGAACTTTGAATACACCAAAAGTTTGCATGAAAGAGTCTTGCATTAAAAAGACATGAAAACTCCTGTTGTTTGCTTGAAGAAAATGGGCTTCTCTTTTTTTTGATCGCAGCTTTGATCAGAGTGACACGAACGGATCCAGAGAGAGAGACAGAAAAACAACAACAACAAGAAAAAAAGAAACTGATTGACAGCTTTAATTAACAAAAGCAGCGCGGGCTCTGTGCATTTCCTCTTGTGGCCTCTGGGGGCCCGAGCAGCGGTAACGGGGAAAACAATACCTGACTTTTAAAACACATTATCTATTCTCCGAGCGGTTGCATTTGTGTATGTTTATGTCGGATTTTTTTTTAATGAGGACTTTAAATTTGCTGAGTTAAATCAAACTGGAATCCATGCTGCTTGATAGTGTGGAGACCGTACCTAAAACACTGTATTCTCTTAAGGAAATTAGTGAGATACCATATGTTTCTCTCACAGTTTCACCGTGATATCTGTATAGAGAATGTTCACCGTCAATACACGTGTGATATGATAGCAACAAGTTGACAATTATTTCTCTCATTCGGAGGGGTGAATGTGTCAGCAGCTCCATTTGAATCATTTCATTCTACAAATAAGGGATGTGTGAGTAAGAGACCATTATACATTACAATCTAGTGGTGTGATTACAGAATCTGTTATTCTCCTCCCCGGCTTTGAAACAGACCTTCATGCCGAGGAATGAAATGAACAGATAATCACCCTTCAATTGAATAAATACAAAATATTTAGGCTCTTTCTTTGTGGTGTCTGGCTGTACTCCACCGATTTTACACAGGTCCATCTGTTTATTTGTTACATTTGTCAGATAAAAAGAAAAGGCTTTTACATACTGGAGATGAATAGTTTAAAAGACATGCATTTACCAGGCAAGAAGGGAAAGATGCAGGAAAGATGCAACTGAATAGCATTATGGGATATGTAGGATCCATTATTTTTGGAATAAAGGGAAGATATCTCAGCCTACGCTCCTTTAATCTGTTTCTTAGGGTTCTACGGCCTTTGTATAAGAGCAGAACAAAATTGCTCAAGTTCCCTTTTTAATATTTGTCATTTGTCCAACTTTCTGCCTAATATGGACATGAAATCGTGAGCATTTCACAAGGAGCTTTCATTCAACATAAAGCTTTTCATTTTCATGAGCCTTTCTACAAGAGAATATTTTTTTAAATCAGAGAATTTGATGGTCTGCCGCTTATTTTGAGGCATAACATGACATCTTCATATTAACTGATGCCAACGGATCGGATTGTATATTTTTGGGATTCTAAAACATTTGTTCTCATTTGAAGGTTAAATAGCTTATAAAACAGTCGTGTGTTTCATTTAAAACACATCACATTCATCATGAACAGGACTGTTTGTAACTTTAGAGTATTACCTGTGAGGAGCGGGGTTGGTCAGCGTTCTCATTGCTGCAGACATTTCTCTGAACGGTAACCTTTAAACAGCAGGGAGTCATCACAAGAAACAAGACTAGAGAGGACCAGCAAGTGTCCTTACACAAGCGGCAAAGAGTGGCACAAGTACCAGGCACCAGCACGATGGAAACACGGTGACAATGGACTCCTGTATGTACTTTCAGTGCAGCATTCCCTCCATCCAGATCATTACGTGCAGCTCTGGGGGGGGGTCGGGGGAACAGTCACTGATTATGGTGTAAGGGAGCGGAAATGGCAAGCAGGCATTAGCCCACAGCGACATTAGGGTCGTCCCAGACAGCCTGTTAGCTGAAGTGGGTTTTAATTAGCTATTTTCCAGTTAGTAAATGGTGGAATTATCAGTGGCCCCAAAAACAAGATTGAAAAGTGGGTTTGCAGCCAACACACGCAGCACAAAAACACACAGTCACTCACATGCGTTCACCTACTTGCATGTGCACGCATGAGCCCAGTCACACACACACTACCTGACGCACACACACACACACGTATACAAAGGCTGCGGAGTACAAAGGCAAACACTCCAAGTAAATGACAGATACAGGCGTATCATATTAGCATAATGCGTGGCTCACAAATGGAAAAACCTATTATCTAGTTTTAGGGACAAAACATTTTCACCTGCCTCCAAACAAATCAGAGACAATTCTATGCTTACTGTAAGTGTTTATAAATGCAAGATTGCTTTCAATTTCAGCCCATTCAGCCGGTGAACGGCAGGCACTCCTGGGTTTCTTCTCCTCCTTTATGGACCTGCTCCGAGACGTCATGGCCGAGGCCGTCGCATCAGGATGATAACAGAATGCGGAGGTTATTAGCCAGCTTTTTAATTAGATTCTGCTCTTCCAACCCAGTCTTGTCCCCTCTTTCTTTTTATATGTGGGCGCACCGTGGCGGCATTATTAATATTTAGATGAGAAGCCCCTGCCTCTTGCCTCGGAGCGGGCTGTCTCTAGAAGCATGCAGCCTCCCCCCAATAGCGTCGGATGGATGGATGGTTGGATGGAAGGAGGGATGAATTCCCCTGATGGCCCTTCATCTCTGCTGCTGCCACGGCCGTGCAGCTTCTCTAATAGGGGAGACGTGGATTCGGGCTGTTTGTAGTGCAGCTATACCATGTGGTGCCGTGCAGGAATTCTACTACAATACTGTTAAAATGAACTCTGTATTTATGGGATTACTATGCTGTGTGGGTGGATGTTTTTGTGGTTTTTTATTCCTCTGGATCACCGGCCCACATGACATCACACCATGTTGAGATATTTTTAACACTGCTAATGTTTGATGGCAGACAAATTACATGGATTTTTGAACAATCACAAATATTTGCATGAAAAAAAAGTCATATATATTATATAATCCGTTATAATTTGAGTGTTTTCTTTTATATTAATGATATATTATTGTCTTATTATGATTTCCACCAGAAGATTGTGTTTTTGGATGTTTGTGTGTGTGCATCTCTGTGTCTGTCTGTCTGTCCACGGCTAATCTCGCATACACTCAGAAAAATGAATCATGGCATAGTTTATCATTAAGTATTTGCAACCATTTCATTTTATTTAAATACTTCTATTTTTTAAATATAACTATTCAAATTCCTTAAAATCAGCATAAATCATTTAATTGTGAAAACAATTAAATTGAAACAGTTAAAACGTATGTATATGGTTTGAATATGCTTTGCTGGGAAACAAGCAAGTTCAAATGTATGAGATTGGTTTATGTATACATTTCGGGAAATGGAATGATTCAGAAGCGGAAGTGACTCAGGACTTCTGTCGGCCATCTTACCTCAGAGCAACCTGCAGCCTGGATTGTAACAGGTAAATTACATCTGCTCTCATCTGATACAATCTGCCCGTTATCAGTGTATGTACATGTTTTATGAGTGCAGTTGATATTGTGTCACACCATTATTGATACATTGACTGTCAAATCCATTAATTCTAAGGTTGCAAACATTTTAGTCCCGTCAGCTAGCTAGCTTATTTGCACGTGTTGTAATAAATATCAACTAACTTTAGCTAATTAGCATTTTTTTCCGACTTATTACTAATTAAAACGAGTCCGTAATTAAAATTAGGTGACGGACTTTTGCGCAAACGGGGCTATAACGTTAAAAGGCACTTTATTAAAACGGACACTTAACGTTAAATGTTAACGGCTAACTGTTAGGTTAACACCAATTACAGCCCACAGTTACTCTGAAATGGAGACAAAGAAATACTTTGTGTGTCGCCGAAATTGGTAACGGAGCTAACTTGTAGACTGATATTAGAGTGATAACGTGTTTTATGTCTCCTGCTGTACATCTTGTCTGACTTTCGCTCAGGTTGAGGTTTTTAGTGTTTAATAACGGTCAGTTGGTGACAGGTTTTAACGTGTGTAACGTAAGGGTAAGTAATAACTGTAACGTTATATTACTCTTTCTGACGGGACGTAACTTCTAGATTTTGCTTTTAGTTACCATCATTACAAATATTTTTAGCCCATTTTATTGCAGTGTCACCTAATATAAAGTGCTTGCGGGTTCATTAGTTGCAATTTGATGAACACACGATGGCGTTAACCGTCTTATTCTAGTAAGTACGCACACGCACAGTAGAGCAGAGCTGAGCTGCTTTTTAGCGGAGGAGAGGAGGCAGAGCCAGGAGGACAGATTGCAAACTGTTAATAGGGTTGTGAAGGAGGTAAAATGCTGTGTCCTGTACTTTACCCAGATTAAGGGAACTGGTTGCAGCGTACCTTCTTGTACAGACAAGAAGTTATTCAGGAGCCAATGGTTACAGAGGTCCGAAACAGATGGCCAGCACTGTTTGAAGTTGGTGAAGTAAGTGTAGTAACCCATTTGTTTCAAATGTAGATGCAAATCTTGCTCAGGATATACTTTTGACAAGATGTTTGATACTGTCTTTTCTCCTCTCTTTCAGGTCAACTTGGAGTTCATGTGTATAACAACTGTTCCTCTGATGTCAAAATTCATTGGACAACTGGACAGATACACCGATGACCTGTTGAAGGTTTTCCGTGCCAAAGGTGGATCTGCAGGAAAGAAAATCCGCACTATAATAGCACTGACATCTCAAGTAAGTGTGTATTTGTTGTTGTTTTCTTTCCTTTTTTGGGGGGGGGGGGGTGTTGCGGAAAGTACAGCCCTGGCTGCTGTAGTCTTTAAATACTACTTAATACAGTATATTAAAAGGTAAAATTAAGCATTACTTACACTGTAAAAACAATACACTGGCTAATGTAATTTATTGTGGGGGGATCTTGTTGGTATGCTTGTTTCAGAATGAAGACATCAACGTCAAGCGCGACTGTATCCTGAGGAGCCTAAGTGTCTACCTCACTGAAGACATGGAGACACTCGTCAAAGAATACGTGGTAAGTGTATGTCAACCTAGTGTTACATTATAAATTGGTTGTGAATATACATTGATAGTTAACGTTAATTGTCTCAGACATCGCCATCTAGCTCTGACCACGTGTGTGTAGTCTGCACTCTTAAGGTTAAACTATGCGGCTATCAGTGTGGAGTATGATTTAATTTTATGAGCCAAATAAGAAACTTGCCAGCTGTAAATTACCCTGGTAAAGTATGAAATGGTAAGCAGTACAAAGTATGGAAATTATGGAACATAATCATGAAACACTCCACACCATTATGCTGATCTCATATTCGGTGTAGACAGGGAAGTAATGAGTTACTTCTGACAAATTAAAACCGTAACACCTACAGTACACTTAAACATTATGAAGTGAAAGTTTGGATTCTTGTCCATATAGTTACATTTACTGCTCCATGTGAGTGTAATAGATCCTCCCAAGTTCGACCAGTCAGCTCATGATTGTAAACGATTATGTGGGAGTGTGTTTCTCCAAAATGAATGAAGTGGATCTGGACCGGCAAACAATTTTCAGTTGCAACTCAAAGCAAATGAAAATATTTTTAAGAATGCACAACAAAACTCTTTCCAAGCCCTCTTGCTTCCAAAATGGCGGGACTACTTTCTTTCCTAAAACTGCCACTGTGTAACCATGCAGCTGAAATGAGTACTGTAGATTTGGTAATACACCTGTTAGATGAATGAATATGACACCATAGTGTCGCTGCATGGTGATACAGTGGCAGTTCTAGAACAAAAGTACTTCCACCATTTTTGGAAGGGAGCTGTAAAGGACGTCTAATGATTCAGTGACAGTGTGTCGAGAATCCTTCAAAACATTCTTCCAGCACTTAATTCATTTCGGATGAGAGCAATCCCGGTGAAGTTGTTGTGATAGGCAAGAGGTTGACGGGCCACATTGGTGGATTTATTACACTCATACCATGGATAAGAACCCCAACAACCACTTTAATTACTTTACTGCAGCAATATGAAAGAAACATTCTACAGCAAAAGACAACTGAGAAACACTTGTAACTTGATGTGCACAAATTTCACTCAAATATTGAAATTTCCAGCAGTTCATTCACTTAGATATCAGGTATCAGGCCAGTTAATCACAACCACTCGAACATAACTTTCAGTGCTTGCACCTTATTTAAAGCATGTTTGTGTCCTATTATAGCTGGATTTTCTTCTTTACCTTTGCTAGTTTTGAGTTCAAAATCAGTCAAACCTATTTAAATTCAATTGGACTTATTTTTAATTATGATTATAGTGAAAGTAATTAACAGTTGACTGTGGAGGAGTATTTGTAACTCTTGAAGGATTACAATCCATGTAGATTGGTTTGATGGCTTGCAGGTTTACAAAAGTAGCCTACTAAAGAGGCAAACTTACTAGGCATCGATGATCAGTTGAGGTCATTTTATGAAAACTGTCCCACCTATGCATAAGGGCTGGCTGGTCATTTTTCTAAACTGATGAGTGATTTATTTATTTTATTTTTTTCAAAACTGGTTGGTTAGACAGAAATGGATGGTCAGTTTTCTGGTCTTCCTGTTCATTTATTTTTTTGGAAAGTTTAAAAAAACCAATCTATTATTTTACATGTACCAACATTGTTCTCTTTGTTTATCCTCCAGGATGGCGAACCTACAGAGGCTGTGTCGAGGATTTTACAAACAACAATGGGAATATACGTCATTCGGAGGAAGGGTGCCGGTCCTGAAGAAGAGCCTGCAGATGTTGGGGTTGTACTAGAAGGCGTGCAACTTCTGGAAAACCTGCCTTGTGTCACCCTTGGCTGTGTGATGCTGTTCGGACTGATATATGCGCTTAACCTAAGCTACCCAAAGGACCTCAAGTGCACTTTCGAAGTGTTCCAGAAAATCCTGATGGAACTGGACTCCAACAAACTCTCACCGAAAGTGCAAGGACTGAAAATTAGGATGCTCCAGTAAACTGATATTTCCCTCAGGAAACTGTTTTTCAGTTTGGACTGTTTTGTTGCAAAGTACTCCTTTTCGATTGTTAGGTTGGTCAACATTTATAAAATGTACGCATTAGTACACTAACATTTTACCATGGCTGTTCAGCAAAGTTCTGAAAGGAGTCTGTTTTTGCTGCTAGGACTGTTTACAAATCTTTACAATTTTAAAATTACAAGTTATTGAAGTTTTTGCAATGCCCACACTTGGCACACACAAATACAGTTGTGTTTAAAATAATAGCAGTGTGTTTAAAAAAGAGAGTAAAGCCCAAAATTCTTATAATAGCTTTTATTCCCATGGGAACACTGCACAGTCTATTCCAAATCAAAACGTGAAGAAACATTGTGCCAGAAGTTGGTTGACTCCATGCAACAGACACTGCTATTTTTTTGGAACAGCCTAATATTCTTTTTTCTTCACTTTCTGTGAAGTAATACATTTCAGAAATGTTTCTTCATGTTTTGATTTGGAATAGAATGCAGCTATTATAAGGATTTGGGGCTTTACTCTCTTTTTTTAAACACTGCTATTATTTTAAACACAACTGTACATAGTAACATGTTTTTTTTTATTTTTATGTATTAGATATTGTGAGTGGGGAGAATGGAAACACATTTGAAATGTTTAGATACAAATTTGAAAAAATAAACCTGATATAATATCAAGCAAATTGGATTTATCTATGGTAAAGTAATTAACTTATTTATTGTATATTCAAAACACATTGCGTTTATTAGTATTACATACATTTTACGTGTTTCATTTATCTTTGACTAGCAAATATACATCACATTAAGTTTATTAGTTTATTTATGTTAAAACTATGTAATCCAAATGGATGGAAATTTTATATGCAATTAAAATACATAAATCTTAATTATTAGGCCTAAATATTTATTGTATATTCAAAACACATTGCGTTTATTAGTATTATTACATACATTTTACGTGTTTCATTTATCTTTGACTAGCAAATATACATCACATTAAGTTTATTAGTTTATTTATGTTAAAACTATGTAATCCAAATGGATGGAAATTTTATATGCAATTAAAATACATAAATCTTAATTATTAGGCCTAAATATTTCTGTGAGTGTACTGGACCCATCAGCCCAATCATTTCTGTGCTCATTTATGACGGAATGCTCACGGACCGAGGTGATTCACATTTAAAAAAAAAATATTTTATTGACTGTTTAATACTGTCATTGATTCCTGACTCCTCACTACTCTTATCCGGCCGATAGGGGCTGTTGATCAACAACTGCTTCCCTTGATTTGCACGATAACTATCGCTCAGCAAATGAAACAACTGAACCGAGCGCTGACTACAAAGGAGCACGTCTTCTTGTCTTGGTTGTAAATAGCACTTGCACTATTACTTACAGATTTCTTAATTTTTTTCAGTATTCAATAATTGACGCAAAATACTTTACAAAATAAATTAAAAAATCTGTGTAAACACTGTAAAATCAGTAGCTGTAAAATAATGCAGTCTCGAAAAATACAATATTTCCCTCTGAAAAGGAAACAAAGAGGAAGTAGAATAATATGGAAGTACAAATACATCAAAATTGCAGTACCTTATTTGGGTAAATATAGTTGTAAGTCACTTTCCAGCACTGCTTAGGGCTGGGCAATATAACTGAAATCAATATCAGATTGTAAATAGAAAAGAATAGAATATGTTCAAATGTTGACATATATCTCATGACATTGAGGATCAGTTGTGTTTTTGTAATGCAGACAAAGTAACACCTAAAGCAACAACTTTGATAATGCCTTTTGTTGGTTTTCATGTACAATATTATGATTCTGTGCTCACATGTAAAAACAGCTGCATGTATTAATAAAGAGAAGAGGTCTAAATATTCATAAATACTCATAACATTCATAAATGCGTCAGCCCGACAACCCAAGGACATTTCGATCACATTAACACTGAAGTGTGCTAATCGTGCAAACAAACACTGTGTGTGAGTTCAAAGGGAAAAAGTTTGCAACAGACAGCAGAAAGTCCCGAGGCTTTGTTTAACTGTTGAGCAGACTTATTGGAGTGAAAGTAGTTTTAGGGAACCGAAGCTGAACAAACATCTGAAGCCTTTTCAAAATGAATAACAATTAGGTGATTCAAAAAGAAAAAGTGTCCCAGTCCAAATGGTGTGTAGGAGAGACATCTGTTTCTGCAGGTTAGCTGAGGTGAATCCAGCGGGATGGAGACAAACTCCCTGTTGTTCCAATGGAGCTGTCGACTTTCTTGTTCCACGACTTTCCCAGAGCCCGGCTGCGTGCATCAGGTTGCTTTTACACTTATTCCAGTTTTAAAAGTGATAACAGTATAACAATAAACAGACACTCGGGTGATCAGTGATGCCCAATGGCTGCCAGATGTTTGATTCCTTTTCAATAACTGAACTTTGTAGACAAATATCCAATAAACAAAAAAAACGATGTCATGTTCTGCAGTTTAATAACATACAGCGTGTCAATGTACAGCAGGTCAAGGCTCACCGCTGGAGGGTGGGGATAAATGAATAAGCGCAGTCTGCAACACCGTCGCTACGGTTACCAATAGACGCCTTGCTCGCCAAGCTTTTTCCATAGTGAAATGATAGCAATTCGACTAGGTTTGGACCCAAACAGGATGTAGTATCCAGACGTTAAAACGTCAAAGTTACAGCACACTGAATGAATAAACTCACCTCTTCAAGAAGTACCCTGAGCCTTCCACTCAGCACTTACTGTATTCATACTAGTGTGTTTCTGTAGGTTTGCTCTGGTTTATGCTCTTAGATGCTTGTTTAACACCGGAGATGCACTTATGACTTCTGGTGACTAGTAGTTCTCTTGAATACTATGTTGAATACACTTACTTTTGTCGCTTTGGATAAAAGTGTCTGCTAAATGACTGTAATGTAATGTAACTATGAAAACAAATGTTTTGGTCTCAAAGTGGTTGGGGCATTAATGTATAAAGAGAACAGGATGCAGTGTCTGAGGCCCTTTTCATTTCTGTGAATGTTGCTCAGTGGCGCATGAAACAAAAGAAAAGTTTGACTTCCGAGTGTAGAATTCATATAAAAGTACCCGGATCTTCCACATTATGGGGCCCATAGAACAAGAGCACTTTCTTTAACCCGCCTCCCAGCCCTCGGTCCTGCCTCGTTTTCGGACTCATTCACATGAACGGAGGAAGGGAAATAACTCTGGATTCGGCTATTAGTGCATCTCTTTCCCTTTTCCTATGGGGCCCCTTGGCATCACACAACGGACCAGGAAATTGTAATTCTAAAGATGCGTTAGCAAAATATTATTGAAAAGTTGCTATCCTCGATGAGCAATGGATCAAATAACGTGTAATGTGAAAAGAGTGTTTTCAGTTGGGACTGAAAAATTGGAGCATAGACCGTATAAAACCTGGACGTAAGTGTCCATGTTCAGAAAGTGGTTTCTGAAGAGCTGCAAAAAACCAAGATGGCGATCGCCAAAATGAAAATGTTGAGGCTTCAAAAAGGCAGTCCGCAAACCGATTGGGTGACGTCACAGGACTGACTCACTTTTGGAGCCCACATCAAGTGTAACAACATTGGAAAAAAACTAAATCTGATCTGCCCTTTAATCTTAATGTGTCACTCACAATGTTTAGTGGCCTATAAGATAGCTCTCTGGTCTGAAAAACAAATCACTAAAGTAAAATAAATCCTGAGCTACAGTTTATAGAAGTTTGAAAGCTCTGATCCTTTGAATCAAACAGTAACTTGCTGCATAAATTAGACCTTCTCCCTCGTGAGCAGCAACCATGTAAACATTCCCCCGTCTTTCCCAAGTCGCAGCAGTCTTGAAAAAGTCATGTGGCGGAGTCACGGTGAATTCTCATCGACTGTGACATCTCTGTGATTTAAATGGAAGACCTGTGTACCTCCGAAGTTTACCACCATCAAATATAAAACAAAACAAAACCTCCCCATTCCAGCGAGACCGCTTCGCTGCTAAATATTTCAAAAAGCTTCCCCCTTTTTCCTCTTGCCGGCAATCAGGAAACAATCTTTCCTTGTCTCTCTCCGGCATCTTCGGGGACTCTGGGTACAGAGTGTGAGGGAAGACGTCTGAATGCGAGATGACTGCTCCAGATCCGATGGCGGATGGGTGTAGCCGGTTGGAGGGAACTTTAATTGGAGATGCGGCTGGCTCCTGCTCCAGCGGAGGGAGAACAGGAGCACGAGTGGCTCCCAGTGGCTCGGCACATCGCATAACCAGTGACCTAGAAAAAGCAACGCCGATCACTCCCCGGAGTTGACTGGGAAGGAGCCGCACCTCTAACGAATGCACGAGTCTGATCAGGGCAAACAGAAGCATTGTGGGTATGCGGGACAGGCAGCGGCGAACGTGTGACCCCAAAGTGCTGAGGAGGAAGAGATGCAGTGAGTTACTGTGGACTGCTTTGTTCAGATAAAGGATGCTTTTTACTTTACTTTGTACTTTTATTTAGCAACGATACAAACACTTTATAGAACATTATAATTTAGTTGTAAGCAGTTATAAGCATTCAGTAATGTACAGTCTCAATGATTATAACTTCCCTATAGGGATAAGGATTTTATTTGATTACAGTAATTACTCTATTGTCATTCAATATATATTCATGATTTACATCAGCTTACAACTATCTAATAGTGGGCTATGCACCATTTATTGAACGTCTGCCTATAATTGATCAATGGAGGGTTGAAGTGCTCTTGTCTCATCATCCCTGGGTTCTCCATTCAACTGCACTTTTTACTTCCTGCCACAACAGTACACTATAATACCTCCATGGTCCCAGACTTTCAGTCTCCTTTACCGTTTCATTATCTAAACAAAGTTTAATGTTATCTAATCAATTCATTTGACACAGCACAATGACTAAACCAGACTGCTGAAATGAACATTTGAAAAAGTAAAGGCCATTTACATTTGTTTTGATGATTTAGCATTTTGACCACTTAAAGCTTGGATTAGTAATCTTGAGAAACTAGCAAAAGTATGCTAGATATTCAGTGAAATATATAATGACATCGGCATTCATGCTGTTCTAGTCACCGATCCCTCATACTGTTACAATGCAAACAAGCAATCTGTGTTTAAATGACAGGAGAAGAGCTAGTAACGTTAGCAGCATGCTAACTGCTACCAAACGGAGGTTACACTCAGTTACATTATGATGCGTTCGAGCTCTGTTCATTAGAAATGAGGATTGGGTGAAAGTAAATTATTATAAATTATTAGATGATAATATTATATATTAAGCAGCTTATATAATACCTCATTAAAACTACAAATGACCAGATTTAGATCTATAGATGACTATAACAAAGTGAAAGGATAACATTTAGAATGTTTGATGGTTTACTCTGACAAAGAAGCCTGGAGCCTTGTAGACCAGCTGCTATGATCAAACAACAATAGGGATTTGTATCTGCCAATTTGGATCATCAATGATCGGTAATTAATATTGCGTGATCAGGGATCTCTAAAAGTGATATGATCTGTGATCTGATCCGTGACTCTGATCCGTGATACGATCCAAACCATAAGTTTTATGATCCTCGACACCACTACTTAAAACCCGGCCCAGTGTTGCCAACTCTTTTTCTATGAATGCCAAGTGGGCAACTCTGACAGCCCCTCCCTCCTCCCCCAAAATGTTATCATGACGAACGTAAATGAGGAACATGGCGATTGTTACTCACAGTTGTCAAGCTAGCAGCTTGTGGAAGACCCCGTGAGGCACAATGAGTGCACATGCAGAGTGTGTATTAGTAGACAGGCAGGTAGCCGTCCAATCACTTTATTCAGGGACAAATTAAATGATTGGACAGGCTTATTAGCTCTTATTTATTTATTAGATTTATTGATTGCTGTGACGGGGCGTAATGAGAATTTCAACAAATACAAGATAAAAATCTTTATGAGGAAGATTACCCAGTTTAAGCTTAAAATGCAGCAGAATACTCCCCGTCTCTCGACATGTCAGGTCACGTTGGACTGTACTACGTTGGGGAAGGGCCGTGCATTTACTCCCCTACTGCAGACTGGCCTGCAGCGTAAGCAGTGTGTTTGAATATGGAGAAAGACTGGAAATGCGAGCACACTGCATAGTCAGCTCAGTCCACAGAATGGTACCAGCCCAATGGAGGTGTTTCTTAGACCTACCAATTGCCACCCAGCCACTGGGATATAATGCTACAACATGGGGCTGAGCAGTTATCAGTGCATATGTCATTTACAAATGACCAACGTGACAATATCTACTATATAAAGAAATGTCTCAAAAGGCTGCATCTCGAGCTTACGTTTCCCCATCTAAAAGCGAATAGTTTAGGTACCGTGTGTGAACATTTCCTTTATAATGAGGTGAATCTGACAGAGAAAGAGAGAGAGACTCCCATTAGTGGTGGGGTTGGGGGGGGGGGGGGGGGGGGGGGGGACTCCTGCGTTTTCTTCCATCAATTAGCACTGCAGCCAAACCAGAGCAGCAGCGCCGCTGATCGCTGAAGGAGCTGCAGCCAGCCAGCAAGACCTGCAGCTTGGTTACTGGATGACTTCTGATTCAGAGGGCCCAGATGGGGCAATGACAATCCCAGGTTGGAAATCACTCACACGCCTAACCATGAGGTTAGCTCCCAACGCAGCCAGCTAGTCCGTTAGCCATGCCATCAGCCAGACTGGAGATGGTCAGCCAGTCCTGTGACGCAGATCCTAACGCCGATATTCAGCCTCTCCCCACACACTCTGGATGTTTCTGTGCTGTATAGTGAACGTATATATGAATAAATCAGACAACAACAAAAAGCAATATGTCGTGATTGGGTTTCCTGGTTTGCAGGATGCTGTTAGCTGCAAAGTACATCATGCAGTTTGGAAGAGAGGTTCCCAATTTGAATCTCCTAGTGGTCACAAGAAGAAGAAAAAAGAGAGTATTCATAAGATGAATAAAAGGAAAGAAAATAATATTGCACAAAATCAATGTCTATTTTATGTGCCTGTAGTCTTTTATTATTCTACATTTTCAGGCCTCTAAGGATTATACAGATAACTTAAGGGGCTAAATATGACCTGGACGTAACACATCTGTAACCCATGACAAAGGGCCACAGGTAGCCTGTTCTGTCAGGGTCACAAGCCCACAAAGGTCGGGATAACATAGGCGACCGCGTTATTCACCGCCATTTGTCCAGATTTGAAAAGCAAATGTTGGACCGCGTCCTCGTTTCCCTCCTCAAAGAAAAAAGCTCTCCCCTTCCTTTCATTTGTCTCCCCGTCGACGTGCATCACAGCCTTCACATTAATCACCAGTCTGTCGCTCCGCTCTCTCCTCCTCCTGGTCTCAATTTATTCACATTCCTCTCTTTTCCCCTTCCTTTACCGTGAATCACGCCTAATTAGGCGCTCTCTAGATCTGATTTTCATAAAAGGCCTGGGGGGAGGGGGAGTGGGGGTGTTTGGGGGGGCGAGATTTGGTTATGACAATTATTTTTCATATGTGGAACGGGGACAAAGGATAAATGGTTATTAGTATTCCGCACCTAACGAAAATCACAGAAAGATCCCGCTCTTGATTCTGCAATTACAAAGGGACACTGCTGTTTTTTTTGTTTTTTTTATATGCGAGGAGATGAGACGTGCAGATAACGGTCAGTAACGATCACGAAATTAAACATTAGATTCGATAAGAAAACAATCACGTTATAATACAAATATAAATACAAATTCTTGTAGAATTTCAACAGTAAGGGACTCGCTAAATATCCGCCAAGCCACATTGGACGGAGTGTTTTTCCATGTAGAGCTGATTGAGTCTGCGTCTGGCTCTCCTCAACACTGGTCTCCTGCAGTCGGCTTCTTTTTGTCCCAATTAGTGGCTACCATGGTTGCAAGTGCAGCCCTCTTCAGCGGATCCGTAACAAGATGTAGAAACAGAAGGCAGCAGAGAAAGTGACCGACTTAAAGGGTGAAATGATGCCATGATGTGCATATTCCACACACACACACACACACACATTGTCCAGTTTTTCTTATGCATCGAATAAGTGAGTCTCTACATTATTCAGAATGTATTAAGAGCAGCAGCACCTAACAGCCTCGGGGCAGATGCAGGGGGTGAGAAAACATTGGTTTAGGTGGGGAAGATCCGGTGACGTCCCCTGTTATATTAACAACACACACACACACACACACACACACACACACACACACACACACACACACACACACACACATATATTTATGTACACTGATGATGCCATATTGAGTGGGCTCTATTGTTTACGGCCCCCTGGACAGGGTCTCCAGATGGCAGGGTGCCTATTACTGCGGCCCCTACTGTGAGGGCCCCACTGTGTGTGTGTGTGTGTGTGTGTGGTTGCATGTGTTCTATAAATGTGTGTAGATACAAATACAGAGAGATGTTCACCTCAATATTTGTGTGCATTTCTGTCTATATGTCTGCAGGGCAGGTCGTGTGTGTGCGTGTGTGTGTGTGTGCGGGGTGAGGGTGAGGGTGAGCCAGAGGCGACATACAGTGAGGAACCGGTGTGACATTCCTTCAAAGGCCTCATCAGAGCTTTTTCGCCCACAAAGGAGAGCGCAGCGCATGTTCCTCCGGGGGGATTAGCTCGGGCATCGGTCATTAAGGCCTCAGCCAAATGGCTCAGAGGAGACGCTGATCTATAGCATGAAACACACACACACACACACACTCAGGGCCGTATGGTGGGCCCAGCTCATGAATATCATTTCATAGTAATGGAGGATGCAGGGATAAAGCCCGGTGTGCATCACACCATGTTTCACTGTGCAGTTGGGACTCAAGACATACAGTAAGTGTGGACATTAAATTAAAAGTCTGTATTTTCTTTTCTTTTTTAAGATTCTTGTCTTTTTGATTTGGGTGAAATGCATGGAGAAAGTTTATGATGTGATGTTTGAAATTGAACATAAGTATGTTACGTCCTCTTCTGGTGGGAAACTGAAGAAGAAGAAAAGAAGAGAAAACATGTCAACTCAAGATGGGGGGGGTTCGTCTCCATCAGCTCTCATTGACGTCTATCATCCACCTCTGACCTTTTATCGCCGATCGACAATACAACACATTGATCAGCAGAGAAGAGCCGTGGCGTCAATTTCTCAATCAATCTCTAAAGGTCACTGAGGTTGGCCAGAAACAGATTGCATGTGATAGGATTATGACAAATTGGATTAAAATAGATTGGGGCTTTGTTAGCGTTACTGAAATGAAGGAGGTTCAATGGTTCTAGTAATGGAAACGGTGAGATTATGCACAAGGTACGGTCATTTTATTGCACTTGTGTACTTGATAATATTTGAATCTTGAGTACGTCAGAAGGAAATTAAAGTTATGGTTTGGTTTAGAGCTGAAAATTATATAGCAACAGTTGAGGTGCAATTTAATTTTTTATGTAAAAATGGCAAAATGAATCATCAGTTCCACGTTCCCCTCCTATATTTGCTTGTTTTTTATGGTCTTCTAGTCAATACTAGCATTTGATAATTGGGTTTGGACTGGTCCAATAAAACATTTATTTTATTTTTTCTGACATTTTAAGAAATTTAAAGAATGATCAATACATCTGGAAAATAATGAGCAGATGATTCAATTAAGAGAATAATCAGTAGTAACTAGTCTTTTTTAAAGTTTCTATCGTAATCGGTTGTTGAGTTGTTTCTAGATTCTTTCTATATCTGCATGTTTTTTTATTTATTTATACCAAGTTTAATTTGTCCATGTCTCTCTTTCACTATGTAATGTACAGACCACCATGGCATCATCAAAAATGGTACATTTCCTGCCTGGACCACACCCTGACGGTCACTTTTGACTTTTTGAGTAAGGACATCTGAGATCTAGCAAGTCGGTCAGATTGTTATTTGGTTTGTATGTAATATAAAAATTAAAATAAAGCCCCCCCCCCCAAGTAAAATGTAAAAATATCTGTCAACAAGTGACATAAGAGGACAGACTGACAGGAGAACATAAACATCTAGAGAAGCTCCATGGATCAGTATTAATATATATCTCCTGCCACCCCAGTGACATATCTGAACTGTAGACAATTCATTACCTGCGAGGAAAGCTGACAGGACGTGATGCGATGCTTCCTTTTGTATAAGGCACAGAGACACGCTGACATTTCAACATAATGGTGCCAATAATGCATTCATCTGTTCACCGTTTACGGACCAGCAGTCAGGAGTGATGTGATGTCATGATATGTACCTCAAGCTGCTGCCGCATCTTTTAGATTGGGGAGCGTTTGACTTTTACCATTTGGATAAACAGTGAATCGAAGAAGGTAAATGGAGACAATGTGGGTTTTATAGTTTAGAGTTCTGTTATTGGAGACTGTATTAGTGTTCATGACACATTTTCATCACCAATAATAATCTTCCTATCCTGGCCGTCTACTCTCTTCCGTCTCCATCATCGGCATTCTTTGCACAGCATTGCTGTTCCCCCTTTTTTCAGTGGGTGATTAATTATTTACACAGTGGTATAGATCTACGAGCTCTCAGTGCGTTGCGGTTGCTGAGCCACATGGCCCAGGGGCGGAGGAAAGGGGTTGGTTGAGACGGGTGGCCCGGTGCATTTTTTTTTACGAAAGAGCGAGCAAGCGAAGCGAAAATGCAGCGCTCTACGAAAGGTCATCGCCACCCACCGGGTCTGCTGTGATATTTTCATTATTGAGGTGAAAGAAAAAAAAAAGGCCCGCTCTGCCACACTCAGCTCTCTGTGTATGTGCACCACCTTCAGGCCTGCCGCAGTAATCCCCAGTGGGCCACACTACGCGATGGAAGGGAAAGGATGAGGGATGTTTGGTTGGTGTGTGTGCGTTCATTTGTGTGTGTGTGCGTGTGTGTGTGAGTGTGTGTGTGTGTGTGTGAGAGCGTGTGTGCATGCGTGTGGAGAGAAAAAGTAAAGGAGAAAATGCAAGCAGAGGAGAAAGGAAAGGAAACAATTTGGAAACGGAAGAAGAGGAAGGAAAGCAATTGAGAGAAAAAGGAGTAAGAGACCAAAAAGGAACAGAAAAAGGACAGAGAGAGAAAAACAGAAAGAAAAAATAAGTAAGGAAAGGAGGGAGAAAGATGGAGGTGTGAGGAGATAAAGGAAGGAAGAGAGACTTCATTACATAGACGTCTCTCCGGCTAAAGCTGGGAATCAGATAGGCTCTGATTGTTTTTCTCAGATACACTGTAATCTGGCTGATCTCCAAACAGTGCTGTAATTGGATTCTTCTGGGATGATCAGAAAAAAAATGTCCTATTAACTGTCTCCAAACAACAGGACCCAGAGAAGTAACGACGATGACCTCAATGATGGTTAAAGGTTTGGATTTTGGATTTTTTGATAATTAGATTATTTTGTAATAATTAGGCTTTGAGATGTTTGATACAGCGTCACATGTTTCAATGCTGAAATATATATTTATTACGATATTATAATTACTGTCAGACATACTGTATGTGATCAGGTACGTATCAGGAGATCTGCTGATATTTTTAAACATATATGCTTCCTTAAGAAGTAGGACGTGCCCGTACTGATGATATTAAATGTTCAAACACAGCGCTGGTGGGTCTCTCCATTAAATACGAAGCTAGAGCAGGCCCCCAGTTAGCTTAGCTTAGCACACTTAGCAGCACCGCCTAATTAACAAGTTATATCTTGTTTGTTTAATACGTTCAAAAACAAAAAGGAAAAACCACAATAACTTTGTGATAGGTTATCTTGTCGTTTTCACGCTTGCTAAGTGTTTCCTCCGGTTCCCAGTGTTTGAGCTAAGCTATGCTAATTCCGATGTCGTCGCATAATTAGAGGTTCTTAATGCGAAATTGAGAACATACCAATTGCCTCTCAACGACTTTCAACATGGCGATGGCTGAGCCGGCGGCTCGCAGCTAACCATGCTAACAGCGGCAACAGCTGAAAGAGCTAACAGAGTTAACCTGAGGAAGAAACGTCTGCCGAAACGGTATTATCAGCTGTAACCGTCATATAAAAGCAGTGCAGAGCGGCACCCGTGAGCAAACCAGTGGGGCACACTCACAGGCACTAACATGCACTAAATCAACCCTATCTCTGAAAAAAATCTGTTCCCATACAAGTAAACTGCACTTTCAATTACGTTTTGAGGGAAACATGTTCTCCACAGGAGCTAACCGTCGCAGTTTAAAACTATTTGAAACACGTGGTTATGAATTGAAACAAAAATAGAACAATGTGACAACAATCAAGTTTGTTCCAATTCAGTTAGAATTACTTGCAAGAACCGACCCGTGCAAACGCCTTCAGTGTATTTTATATTTTAGGATCTCTTACAGTAAATCATAAATGACTGTATGTTATCTATGTGCATGTTTAAAGAAAACGACAAGATGAATAAAAAAGGGATGGGACCTCTGTAGCAGAGGTCAGTGCTTTTTCCACCACACACACACACACACATACACACAAATAAATACATGGAACAACATCTGCCACAAATACTGTTTGCATACAAGAATACAAAAATACAACTCCTTTATTAATTATGACGAGATATTGTTCTTTGAACATTTCTCGTATAACCCCGAAGCAATTACTGTCACTGAAGGTGTGTGAAATTGGTGTAAAAACGCCGAAGCTGACTGTTAATTAAATCGTCCTTTGAAATGGCATTAAAACTCCCCTGAAAATATAAAGACCTAATTGCCGTAGTAAACTCTTCCAGGGATGCTGAGGAGGATATAAACCGGGCCAAAGCAAAACAACTTTGCCGTAACAGGTTCATTTGAAAGCTTTCTTCCATTAAGGTTGTTTTTTTCTGATTTCTTCCTCTCTGCCACGGGGTGGGGAAGAAGGCGGAAACACTTTTAAATTTCCCTTTCCTCAACAATCCCAGCTTTTTAAAATTCTTCCTTTCTCTTAACTCTACTGCTCCTTTCCTCTCCATCTATTTCTGTCCCGTCTCTCTCTTTCCCCCATCGGCCCCTCCTTTATTCTGGAGCCAAATCCTTTTAAGGGTTCCATTACAGGTTCAAATCAACTGATGCTCCTCTGATGCCAGCGCCTGTTGGAACTTATTTTGAGGGCATCTATTGATCTTCTGGGCTTGACCCTCACCTTGATGTACTTGATGCTGTCTCAGTCTCTGTCCCTCCAAATATTTCATATACTGCTTTTCCTGCTTTTCTCTTCTATTTCCTTTTCTTTCATCCTATTCGTCTTTTCCTCCTCTCCCTTTCTTTCTTTATTCCTCTTTCACAGTCTCAATCGCTCCCCTCTGCTGCTTCACAGCTTTCTCTCCCCCTCCTGATCTCTCTCTCCGCTTTCTTTTGATTGACCACCGTTTTCAATAGCGGCGGCCAAGGTTATTTGGCAGCCGCCACAGAGCACATTTGTTTGTCCCTCTCTGCGACTGAAGAAGACACTCTGCTATTCTAATGGACTCCAGAAGAGAGAGTCCTTTTGAATTGGTTCAAAAAGAAAGGCCAGCAGAGTCCCTCTTTCCCTCTCTCCTTCTCTGCCTTTGTGGACGCTGACAAAGGAGTCTCTCTGTGCTTGCCATGGGACCAGATGCACCCAGGCAGTAGACAGGATGCTAACCCCGAGAAGTCCTTATGGTCCTCCTGTTATAGGACATTAAAGCTACACGGGGCAGCTTTGCATATTGGCAGCTCCGAAAAGCAATGTGAGGTGGCGAGAGACCTGATCCTCAGTGAGCATTGAGGACGTAAGGTGACCAAATTGCGCCTCACTTCAGTTTCCGACAACCAAAAGGCACCGTTATAAATCGCTGTTGGTGTATCGATCCGTTGCGTGATGGGACAACGTTGTGTAAGAGGTCTGGTTAGTTTAAGGCACAAAAAAGCTGCTTGGTTAGGTTGAAGGAAACATCGTGGTTTGGGGGGAAATGATGACTTCCTGAAGGAAAGAGGAGCTCCGTCGCCATGGCTAAACTAATAAACACGTGGTCATGGTTAGGGAACAATAGTGGTCGTGTTTCAAAGGAGAAAAGAAGTTGACTGTAAACAATGAAACACAGCATATCCTGTGTTTAACCAAGCGTCTCACTCTAAAAAAGTACATCAAATGGACAAAAGTGATACATTTAAATAATTTTCCCCAACTTCAGTGCTGATCATAACTTCCAAATATTTATTAATTTTCAGAATTGTAACCCTGTTTTAACCTTTTGCCAGTTTCTTTACGTAACGCCACTGTTGTTATGAATAAAAAGAAAGAAAAAGAAAAATTGAGTATGTTTTGTTTTTTTCACAATCTGACGTTGATTTTGACTTTTTTTTTTCTTTCTTTTTTTTAAACAAAGGAGAAACTCACACTTGTTACATTAGAGGACAAAGATGTTGTCTCCCTAAAACTGCTACAAAATATGATATATTAATATCATTTTCCATTTTCATTTAGATTCAGATTTTGTAACCAACACAAGTCCTGATCATAACTTCCAAATATTCATTTATTTTTTCTAATTCAAACCTTAGAGTCTGTTTCCATAACACCACCAGAAAAAGATTTATTTTCGGTATACATAATGCTATGGGGATTCTTTTTCTATCAATGATTAGCAACAATGCTGATTTTGATGCATTGCATAAAACACATAATGCAGCAGCAATGCTCCTCGTGGTGACCAGTAAAATATCTCGTATTTGCCCCTTTGGGCAAACATGAGAAAATGACTCAATGTGGTGGAAAATGGTAAAAAGCATTTTGAAGGCAGGGCTCTGGATTGAATGATATGATAGAATGCATGATTTTATGCTGGAATAGCCTTGGGATCAAAACTTGAGGTTTTAATGGGGACATATTCTCCTTAACGGGTCTGATTGTCTGTATTTCTCCGACACAGTTTATTATGAACTTACTATCACACCCTTGCTTCTATTTATGCCGTATGCAATTACACGGGCAAAATAATGGAAAAATTCAAAAGCCAAAATGTCTCTAGTGATGCACAAGGGTTAAATATGATGTTTTGTTGACCCTCCATTCACCCTGACCCCTTCCCTTTGTTGCTCATGACTTCCTCCTTTGCTCCCATTATAGTTACTACGGCCGCTACAGGTTTTATGCTTAAACAGATGTTTTTCACTTGCTGAAACCACACCCAAATGTAAATGGACTGAACCTCAATTACTGAAACGTATGGGTGATGAGATCGAGCTTCTCGGTTTGGTTCCTCTGCTGTTCCTGTGCTTTCTATCTCCAGACCTGATTGAGTTTAATCGGCAGCATGGGACACACATGGCACGCTCTGAAAAAGCCTGAGCAGCAGCAGCAGTGCCGGGTTAGCAGAGCGCCTCACACTCCATATCTCTGTGTCACCACTTTGTGTTACCTTTTCTACCTTTTACAACACAACATCCATGCTGCCCATTCTTACGCATCCACTACAAGCACTCCGGAATCTATACAGATTGGTTTGACTTATGTTTTGGTTGTTAAATCATTTTATTTTGTTAAGCAAACCTGCGTCACTGCTGTTTTTGTCACAGTTTCAGAGCTGGTTAATGTAAAAGTCTTAATTGTGAAAACCTAAGTTGTGATTTAGAAGCATCGGTTGTAGCTGACCGCTGAGTTTGTGCTTGAAACCAGAGACATTAGAAAAAGAACTCATGTCCACTATTTGAGGTATCAGACACATTTATTGCAGGGCTCTGTCACAGTGTCAGGAATACACGGTCTAATTAACACCCTCACACGTTTCCTTCTTCCATAATTCTACATTGTTTTAAAAAAATTAAACTATTCATATAACCTGCAAAAAAAAGCACATAATCAGCGGTAATTGCCAAATTCAGTGAGGGGGAGATAAAAGACATGGAATAATCCCACAAAATGTGTTCCACCATAGAATCACTTCCCTCCTCACTTGTCGCACGCAGCATATTCCAGCTCAGTGTTAAAGGCCTGACAGTGCAGCCCAATATCCCCGCTGCTCGAGGCACACGATGCAACACAACCCGGAGCTGGATTGAAGTCGTGCAGGGGTCAGCAGCTCCCTCGTGAGAGGAGTGGGGATGTGTTTTTTCTCTGGCCTACGAGGGGGAGGGGGGGGGGAGCAGAACCCGATGACGGGTTTTTATTTGATAAAGATACGATAGCAGCACAGAGAACTTCAGCTTTTCTCTGAGCGACAATCACATGCAATGGTGGTTTTGTTTGTGAGTGATGTTCTTTTAGGTCCATATAAATCGAGGTAATCAAACGACTGCACACCGAGGGGTCATTTTCACATCACCTATTTCTCTATGAAGCATTCCCCTTATTTCACTGATCTGTGTAGTTTGATGTCTGTCCTTTGGGTATGCATTACGAATTTATTTAGTTAGTATTTAATTGCTCTATTTAGGATTTTTTTCATTAAATGACGCTTCTTTGGCTTCTTGTTTGCTTTGATTTCTAATATGTTGACAATCTGGACCGTACCAAGTGGTACGGTTGGAGGGGGGGGAAGCAATGGGTGGACATTTAAAACTAAATTTATTGACAACTTCAATCGATTCTTTTATGTCACCCTTGCTGTTAGCCATTAGCTAGGCGGTTTGACCAGGGAGATTTTAAAACTGTTTCTTTCAGTAGATATTTTACGTATGGACCAGGAAATCTTCTCTTTATTTGTTTTTTGTTCACGTGATTATGGCTTAGCTGTAGTCAGAATGAAGATCAGTTAGAAACATCAAAATATTAGTGGCCCTCTCAAGAGCCAGTGTCTGGTTTGTCCACTCTGGGCTACTGTAGAAACATGGATGTGCAACCATACACTGTAAGTGGACATAGCCATCGTCACGTCACCCATTGTTTTGTGGACTGCTGTTTTAAAGCCACGAGTTTGGTGATTTCGCCGTCGCCATGTTTGTTTTTTTACCATATTTGGAATGCGAAGGAGTGGCGTAGCGGCGCCGTATATGGCTCTGGTAGCGGCAGTGACCTGTCACTTACAGTAAGCCCTAAAGACTACCATACTTTATTTACTCTATTCAAATCTAAATCATGCTGTATTGAAGAAGACTTGAAACTAGAGATTGAGACCATAAACTCATGTTTACAATGTTTACTGAGGTAATAAATCAAGAGAGAAGTAGAGTCATCTTCTCATAGACTTCTATATAATAACATTTATTTTTGGGGCGACTGTTGCTCAGAAGGTAGAGCGGGTCAATCAGAGGATCAGCAGTTCCCCGGCTCCTCCAGTCCATGTCAGTTTGTGTTGGCAAGACACTTAACCCCAAATTGCTCCCAAAGTTTTAAACACTTCCACATTGGCTACACTCTGGGTGCAACATTGTGGACTCCGTAAAGAGGACCCACTTGGCTCCCTATGCAGAAATGAAGGGCTCGTTCTAAGCTAACGAAAACGTAGCTTAATGTAAAGGTGATTATACACTAATGATAATTATGAATATTATATTACATTTTCGTTAATAGATTCCCTGAAATATTACACTTTTAAGGGTTCCCGGCTAAATAACATTACTGGCTTTTAAATCCATAACCAACAGACAAACAGACACTTTTCCCACCTAGATGTCCTTCCGGTCCAGGGATTGAACGTGCAACCTTTTGGTCACAAGCCTTCTTCGAGTTCTTTGCTTGGATATATCAGCTTTTTTAAAAGATGAATACATTGAATTCCATTTGAATCTAAATAAACCAGTCAGCCTGTGGGAAGATCATGTGTTCGGACGTGTGTGTGTGTGTGTGTGTGTGTGTGTATGTGTGTGTGCCTGCATGCATCAGTCTGTCTGTCCACGGCTTATCTCTCAGTTTCTGGGCTCATTTATGACTGTATGCTCAAGGAGCTCTCGAAGTTGCAGTGATACTCCATCTTGACTGTAAAGAAAGCCGGGAGGGACAATTAAGTGAGATTCAACTTTTCTTTGACGGGCAATTCTTGTTCCACAAAAATAAAGTTTTCCTCAGTGACAATAAAGTCAGTTTATCAAATGATTTTGAACCATTGTGTGGGGCTGCCCTCCATTATTCTCTAAAATGAAAGAGTTTGAATATGAAACGTATAGCAAACGTTGTCCTTTGTACACTCATGTCCCACAGTTGCAGGACATCACACCACTGCCGCTTCGTTCATCAAGTTGACATCAACGCTGAGGGGAGGATGGGGAGGCGGGTCAAGGACGCCGTTGCCGTATTCTCTCGCATCGAACAACAAGCTCATTAAACTGCAATGCAAACTGACATTTCACCCTAACTTCTCTCTCTCTCTCTCTCTCTCTCTCTCTCTCTCTCTCTCTCTCTCTCTCTCTCTCTCTCTCTCTCTCTGTTGTTTCACATCATTACATGTCGATGCCGGGCTCAAAGGTAGCCGGGCAAACTCTTTGAGGAAAAGCAACATTTTTGATGAGCTTGTCTCTCCCTCACCCCAAACACGCCTCATTAGCAGTTCAGTCGAAACACCTATCTGCACCCCCCCCCCCCCACCCCCATCCTCCCATCACACACACACAAACAGTTTCTGTCTCTCGCTCCGTCTCCCATCTCCCTCTCTGCCCCCCCTCCTGTTTTTCGCAGCACTAATTAGCTGGCTTCTCCCTCTTCTGTGCTTCCCCCAGTCACAATCTCAAAGGGAGACGGATATGATTTTTCTTTAACCCAAAGGCCAACTTAATCAGCTGAATTAATGACTTTATTACCCGTTAGGCTCCGGGCCATGCAACACATTTCCCCTCCAATGCCCGACGCTGTCTCCCTCTGCCGCCCGCCCCCCACCCCCCCCCCCCCCCCCCCACAGGAATTTTTTACATTTCAAAAAAAGAATTAGACGAGAGAAAGAGCGTGAGCGTGACGAGGAGGTGGGTGGCGGGAAGATATATATATACACTGTAACAAATTTCCCCGTTAAATTACAGTAAAGAGCTGGCAGCTACAGGCTCCAGCTTCTAACTGTAATTCTACAGCATACCTACTGTAATGTACAACAACGGTTTCATACTGTAAAAAAGTATGACAGTACAGTGCTGTATAGAAAATGCATGAACAGTTCATTACCGTAGAATGTATTTACAGTATGACACTGCTAGAAGCTAATGATTTAAAATGTTACATTTCAAAATAAAACCCCTGAAAATTGCGAGCATAGAAACGACTCAAACAAGAGATGGCCTTACATTAAAAAGCTTTTATTAAAGCCAATGCAGTGTCAAACACATTCAATAACTGACAATTTTACAGTGATCACATTTTTGCAAAATACAAATATTAAAAGCACCATATAAAATTGTATTCATTAAAGTAAATTAGAACAAAAAACATTGTCAGTAATTACGTTATTGTACAATACAATCAGACCAGAACACTGCATCATGTTAAACAGATTCGCAACAATCTATATACAACTCTTATAGTTTACTAAATGTACCCCGCCTTCAGTATCACTTTTTTATTTAGTTATGGTCATTAGTGTAATAGAAAGCAAGTAAAAGAACAAATCTGGAACTGCACGTTTGAGACAACTCGATAGAACTGAACAGAATGCAATTTTGAAACGTGTTACCTTAAAAGGAAAAAAGAACACCAGCAGTGTGGGCTACCTCTCCTTCCTCCTATGTGGAGATGTGCTGTGGACTACATGAAGCCACACTCAAAGTCCAGGAGGTTTTTTATGAGGGTGGCCACATGGGGATTGACAGCTCCTGCCTTCTTCTGGACCAGCTTCCCTGTCTTTCTGGACACCACCTTCCCCTGGTTGGCCTTTGTCCCTCTTTCCAGGTTGAGACCAATGAAGCGCCTAAATAACAGAGAAAGCATATATATATATTAGGTGTGGTATGTAAAGAGTATTCACACTTAATACTGAACCCCATTGGAATAAACAAATACAAATTACAAGTATTCTGACCTCTGTGTCTACTAACAATGTGAGAATAATCTTATTTTCATCTAACATATGTGTGAATATTTCATATAAGCAAAAAATGTGAACATACAAGGTCTGATTTTTGTTCTACACGTTCTCACATCAAGGCTACAAGCTCAATCATGTTGCAACATATTAACCTTCAGAAAAATATCCAAATAATATTTAAGACTGCAGAAGATTTACCTTTGAACAAACTCCAGTGTCCTTGCAGCTTCCTCTTGGTATTGCAAGTTGAACACATCGTAGCTGGAGAAAACCGCAGCAGCAACGTGATGAAGCTTGGCTGGATGCCTTCACAGACGACGTGGCTTCAATGCTTATCAAGCAGCGTCACCAGCAACTAATGCAGACAACAATTATAGTTAATGTTCAGAAACCATATCAAATATATATATATTAACTCAGCTTGTTGATTCAATTGCTGAGAAATTCAATCAGGTATCTATGAAAATGAAATAACTCTCGCTGGTAACGCGGTACAACAAAAAAAAATAACGATATGTTGTCAATCAAGAGCAGGGGTGCCCAATACGTCGATCGCGATCGACCGGCAGTGCCGGTAGATCGCATGCCATTCTTTTCTAACACACGGGTCACCACGTATGCACAGTGAACCGCGTGAGCTACTGCAGCAGTCGCTGTCCTGCAAGCACCGCTCGTTAGCATGTTAGCATGCAACAAGTCACGTTATCGGCAAAAAATCAGTACAATACAATGTAGATTCAACACAAAATGACTGAACACGGTCATGCTAACTTTGATAACATCTAAATTACCTTGTTCAGTGAGCCACAGGGGCAGGATGGACGGTGTCCGCTGCGTGTTTGTAGGCGAGCTGAAGCAGCAGGTGGTGCTCGGTCTGCTTCGGTGCTTCGGTCACAGTCCGTTGAAAATCGTCTTCTCAAATTCCCTCTTATTATTATTCTTCCATCCTGAATAAAATCACCGGTCTATGATATCTAAAGCTTTCTGTTCATTTTCTTTAGGTTGACTATGTGCTAACTAAGCAGTAGATACTTGATGCCGTGTGCTGTTGAAGAGTAAGGGGCGGGCTTAGTCAACTGAAAAAGGAAAAAATACTGTAGTATACTGCAAGATTGGACAGTAGCTGCTGTTAATTTTTTTTTTCTTCCAAGGCCTCAACTTTTGCTGGATTTAACTGTATTCAACTGTATTTACGAAGAACAGTACCTTGCTGTTGAGAATTTCTTGTATTTTTACAGCAATTTGTTACAGTGTATATACAGTATATATATATAGTAATTGAACGGATATGGAGACACAGGTACACCCTAATGACTACTTGAGCAATTAGCTTTGAGTCAGTTATGAGCAGTGTGCGTGAGGGTGTCATCATCACCATATCTGGAGGTAAAACAAGGAATATTTGCTCCTAACCAATTTTTGTCACATGCATTCTGTTATTTAAATATGTTTAATTAATTACCACCTGTGTCTGTCAAAGATGGCAACACACACACACACACACACTGTAACCACAATGAAAATCCCATTTTTTTTGTAATGGCTAAAATGCTGTAATTAGTTGATACATCAGCGTCTGTCAGTAGACGTATTACCACAATTGAAAAACACAACTGATAAGGAGATGCGCCATTAGTCTTCTCATTTACTTGACAAACTAACGGAGCCCAGAGGCCTACACATTGTGTGGGGTTCACGCGGTGACAACGGAATAATGAGGTGGTTTTGCAAACTAAGAGGGCCGGGCCTTGAGGAAACCAGCTACCAGAGATGAGCGCCGTGAGCCGGGGACTCATGGATCTGTAGTGGGTATGTGGATAATGAGTTATGAGCTGTTTATTACCCCCCCCCCCCAAGAAAAAGATGCTGTATGTCTGTCATATGGATTGAATGTGTCATAACTCTGTTATGTTGTTCATTCTACATGACATCTATTCTGATAGAGGGTCCTCTGCTGCTCTCCATAAGGTCTCTTCCTGTTTTACTCCCTGTTAAAGGTTTTTTGGGGGGAGTTCTTCCTTTTCCCATGTTAGGGTTCCGGGACAGAGGATGTTGTATTTGTACAGATTGTAAAGCCCTCTGAGGTAAATTTGTGATTTTGGGCTGTAAAAAACAAATTGAATTGAATATGCTTTAGTGTGCACACACCTCAGCAGAGTTCAGCCCCTCTTTTCTCAACAGGCTGAACATTTGCCGTGTGTGTCCGTGGCCTTATCATCTTACAGTAATGCTTTAAAGCTGGAAAAGTTCAGATCATGTATGTATTTACGGTATATTCCTGTGAAAACGGATGGACACCACATATGCAAAACTGATCATAATTTAGGTTCAGAATGGTGAGCATGAGGCAGAACACATTTGATTTTCAAAAGGTTGCTTTTTTAAATGAATTGTTGTAAAAACAGAAACCAAACCAGCGTCCTCCATTTGGGACCTCAAAAAACTAAAATGGTTCTTACTCTCCACACACATGTTCAGTAAAAACAGAAATGATTTCTCAATGAAATTCCGTCTTTGACCGCAAGGCATAATAAAACGCGGCACAGTAATACGCCATGCGATACATATTTGTCCCAATCAACACCATCAATAGAGACTGATGTTGCAGTTATTGGCATACTTGTGAGCTGTCTGCGGATGGAAAACACTCATTAGCAGCTGATGCCACCTCAGAATAGGAAGACGGTTTTACAGTATGTGTGAAAGCCAACGTGTGCTCACGATAATTAAAATGGAAACGGAATCAGAATTTCCACCTGCAACTTCATTCTGTCTATAACCACTTCATCACTAATTCCCAAAACACAAAGTCGTTTACACTGTGAAGCTGATAATTCATTCATTCAATACGTTGTCATTCCTCTTCTACGTGAGACTGTAACACACACACACACACACACACACACACCCCAACAGTTTATACAGAAATATTTAATAGGGTAAATATTTTAACGAATAGATATCACCATGAAACTTCCCCAGTTGATTACTTACATCAAGTTGTTTTTTGAATCACAAGTTTTCTGAAATGATTATTATTTAAATAATGTAGGGCATAATCTACTAAATATAATCTGTAAAGCCCAAATGTATGTTTTATTTTGTTATATTAGAGTCAAAGGTTTTTACAGAGGATATTTTGGATTTCTCTTTGTATCATTCCATAAATCAGAAAGTACTGTCAACAGACATCAAAAACAATCTATTTCCACCATGTTTTTAGTAATAAATGTTGTGTAAATCAGGCTGTGGATGATAATATGTGAACAAGCCCCTCAGTCCTAACCTTCAGATAGAGAGTAATTAAACTGTAACGTTTGGTGCATGTACGAGCTGCTGAAGTGGAGATTTCTGGATCAGAGTCTGAGAAATAACTCATTCAGTGAAAATGGCATTTAAAGATATGAATATGATGCAACAGGTGAGTAGGGTACACAATTAAACTATAGATATTACCATGACACTTCCTCAGTTGATTACTGACATTATGACAATTATGTGTTTGTATGAGAAGATATCTGAAATGAAAATGAGGCGTTATCTAACAGACGCAAATACACAACGGAGTAAAATACACAACTAAAGGTGAATGGTGGATGTTTTCTTTCCACTAGTCTGAAAGAAGGCGTGGTATAGAAGCTCAACAGCCCAAATCTCTCAATTGACCAGCGCTTGAAAAACAATGTTTTTCGTCCTGTGTTCCCCTCCATGTAAAACTGTCGCCTGAAAGCAAACACTGCGTTAGCAGCAGCGGTGTTGAGATGCGAGGTGTGAGTGATGGTTTTGTTACACTACAGAAACCCAGCATCCCCTCTCTCCTCTCTTCCGGTTTCATACATCCCACATGGCCTATTAGTCAATTACACCTGAGTGCTGCTGTTTAATATGGGCTGAACACATACCTGAGTTCCCAGCATCAAACACTTCCTCTGCTGCACGGTCTTCCTGTGGTATACAGTAATGAGTGAAACGGAAGTATGTATGTGTGTGTGTGTGTGAGTGACATTCAGTAAAAAAAAAGGAGGAATTATTCATTAGCTCTCCATTTCGCTCTTTCAGCCTCCCTCCTGATCTCCATGTTCAACAACTCTGGGGCAAATGCAGAATTGCAAATTAGCTCCCGGAAAAAGAAAAAGAAATGAATTAATTGGCCATCCTCACAGGCTTCTTGTCAAAAAGTTTGGGGTTGATGTGTCAACGATTCCCCCAGAACCTCCAAACAGCACGGAGGAATATGGCGGGGAGCGTTTGAAAAAAACAAAAAACAAAGCACACTCCACAGAAACAAAACTCGCCTCTGCATGTCAATTAATAGAGCACTTCAATCAGGGCAGAACTTTCCGAGTTGACTTCCCCGAACCGCACAATAACTCACTGAACCAGGCTGCTGTCACTTCGCCCTCTGCAGCAATTTCACAGTCGGCCTTGAATTAGGCATCGACGCCGGCCTGTGGGGTTTCAGTGGCTCTCCAGCCAGAACAATGTCTTTACTGTGGCTCGTGAAAAGCCAAACATAAAACATATCTTCAAACGTAAAATAAAAATCAATTTAAATCCGTTAATTCTCCCTGCAGTGGGGGGGGGGGGGGGGGGGGGTTCTGCATCTGTATTGATTTGATCTCTCTCCACCAGGCAGCGAGTGCTGGAGTGGACCCGTGACGTGACCACGTGGTCATGTTAACATGTTAACCTGTGTAAAGACGCTCTGAAGAGGGGCTGCTGGCTCACAGGGACGCTGTGTTTGCATCCAGCAGCTCAGGATGCAACAGAAGGCCGCGGCTACATCCGCCGAGCCAACGGCTGTATTAACACCCCATCTAGTGCCGAGTTCATGTATTACAAAACACGGATATACCCACAGAGGATCCCCTTTGGCTCAGTTTTCACTCTTTTATGCAAAAAAAAAATCTAAATTCTTACCTGCAATCTACAATAAAAAAAGAAATAAAGATAGATATAATGGAATGTCAACCTGTGCAGAGAATGACTTTGCTTACTGTAATATATGTGAGCACAACCCACTTTCCACCATTACAGCATTATTGTTGCTTGCTGTATTTTACATGAGTAATCCTCAGAATGCTGGCATCTCATTAGCTGTGTGTGTTTTTTTTATTAGAAGCTATTGAACAGTCCAAGGTTTGATGTCTTGAAAAGCAACACACTCTGTGTTGGATACAGAGCAGGTCTTCTGCATTCTTTTCATTTGATATGGATGTTTTTACTTTGAGTGCTACAGGAGATTTTTAGGACAAGACGTTAGGAATTGAGCATTTTAATGAAACGGTCTCTGGCTGTCGGTCCATCCTGCTGCACCTCGTGTCTCTCCCCTTTGCGTTGGTGTTGCGTGAGTCCTTGCTTTGCTTTTCTGCACCCACGTCTTCTACTCATGCACTGAACACAGCCAGTAGAGACCCTACATCTAAACCTCCTACTTTAATGACATCATTTGACCCTTTCGTTTGGTCTACGGTGCTTTCATTTGTTAAATGTTCTCATAGTCTGTCTCCTTTGTTACGGCCACCTCGACCAGCTCAAAACAATCCAATGATTTGATGAAAACTGAATTATCGAGATGTTCCCATTCTATGTACTATTCTCTATTATGTTGGTTATTCTGTACACATGACGTGTGTTGCCCGTCTGTCCGTTCTGGCTGAAAGATCCTTCTCAGTTGCTCTTTCTTAAGTTTCTTTTATTTCTTCTCTGCCAAAGGTTTTTCTTTGTTTAGGCTTTTCTTTATCTAAAGTGAGGGTTGAAAGGACAGAGAATGACTATAAGACAATAAGCTCTAAAAAGTACACAGATATTTTAAAAAGTTCCATTTATTTACAAAAATAGATATCTAAATACAGTTATGTGTAAATGTCTGTACAAGTCTATAAAGGCCCGAGGATCACAGCAGCATGTCTGAGCACATGTCCCCGAGTCTCATCGTGGGTCCAGGTCTTCTGATGGACCAGTACCAGGCCTGTGGTTTCCCGTCTGTCCGACGGTCAGAGCACAGAGCGGTATTTACATGCAAACATGATCCACACTGCACACGCGTTCTCCGGGTAGGCAAACACACGGACGCGGACCGCGAGCCTCACATGGTCGCCACGGCAACATACTATCTCCTCACAGAACACAGACCTGCACAGGAAGTGACAACAGACACATGGAATATGATGCACTGCAAGGTTTTACATACATTTCACTGAAAAGCAATACTAGATATACTGGAGTGATATTTCAGTTAACCAGCAGGTTTGTGCTGCTTCCATTCATTCTGTATTGTAAACCCAATTTCCCCTATTCGTTAAAGGACCAGTGTGTAGGATTCATCTGTTGGTTGAGTTGCAGATTGCAACAAACTAAACATCCCTCCACTCATTCCTCCCTCTCCAAGCATGTCAGAGAACTACAGCGGTCTTTAGGGAACGCAAGGACCTCACAGGGGATTCTGGATGGAACCGTTCACAGATTGTTCTCGGTAGACCCTTTACATGCTTCTAGGTAGAACCCTCTTGAAGGGTTCCAGGTGGAACCTTTATGAAGTTCTCCCTTTCCTAAGAACCCTACATGGTTCTAGTTAGTACCTTGTTATTTCTAAGAGGGACTGTGTGACTTTTAAGCCAGATTTCAATCTTTGTAGCCAGGAGCTCAGGACACAGCGGAGCACTGTGTGTTCAACGCTGGCAGGATTTGTAAGAGAGACGTGGAATGTTGTTCCTACGGGGAGATTTTCTTCTCTCTCTACAGGGAGCTCTTAGTTCAGGATCTGCTACAATCCGCTGCAGCTGGTGGGGATTTGCTGCCCTAAGCCTGAGGTATAGTGCAAACAAAATCGTCTCATGGGGAAAAATGGCGGGCTTTTTGCAGTGCTGCCTCGGGCTTCGATCACTGCAGTGCTACTTCCCAGAATTTGTGGAAATGGTCCGACAGCCCCCTCTCTGAAAGGGGTTGAATGATCAGATTGAGGGATTCTTCTCACCACGCGTTCACCGTACACCCACCCACTAGCTCACCTGAGGCAGGTGGCAAATGCTCTGCGAGCATTGCGGTGCAAGAAGTGGATGGGGAAGCCTTTGAAGGTGTGCCCGTCCGGCACCGCCCTCCTCACCGCATCCTGGAACTCCTCGTTGCCGCACGAGACGCCGGTGCAGCGCTCCAGCTCGTAGGCCGACAGCGCCGAGGACAGCAGGTAGGACAGGTGGTCGTCCCACACGGTCGCCACTTCCAGGTCCTGGAGTACAGACACAGTAAATCTCACACTTAAAAGTGTCCTGAATCCAGTTCAAATAAAGCAGTGGCATTTCTCAGTGACTCATACATGACCTAAAACTCCCAGACTCTAGGTGTCCTCATCTCGTCCAGCACTGTGTCTTACCTTCCTGTGCTCGGAAACCAGGAAGCGCATCTCCAGCTCCAGCTGGTTGCTGGCAGCAGCTGGATCCAGAGACGGGGCACAGAGTGGAGGCAGAGGGGGCAGAGAGGCGGTGGAGCCCGGGGCGCAAACGGACCTCAGAGCCTCTTCGCTCATCGCCTTCCACCGAGACTGATTCTGGAGGAAAAGAAGGAGGGAAGAAAAAAGCTGATGCGCTTATCTTTATTTTGTGATAAAAAGAACACAAAAAGCTACAGTGTAGCCGCTGGGGCTTCTCTGCCAGCCTTTAGGGTAACACGACAGGACGGCGAGCTGCTGATGAATGGAACTGTTGCCGATTTCATTTCCCTGGCACCCACCCACTGCCCTCTGCTCCAGGCTGTCTGACTCCCACATTTCACTAGATTTTCTCTGGCAGATTCAATATGCGGTGTAAATATATTGACACTCATTTCACCAAAACCCTGTCCCTGACTGTTAACACAACAATACAACAATGGACATATGAGTAACAGAACACCGTTCTGTTACCTGGAAGTCAAAGATGCAAAGCTCCACAGCAGCGGAGGGCTGGCAGCTGGCCAGGAAGGTCTGGTGGTTGAAGACGCAGCCCACAGTGCGGTAGGGGGAGGAGGGTTTGGGCTGGGGGGCCAGGGGCGGGGCGTCCGGGTCTATGGCCCGGTGCAGGTATCTGAGCATATATATGGGAGGTCGAGGCTAATTACTGTCATGACAAACACATTAACAACATTTGAAGAGAAATCATTATCATCAAATCCATGAGGCCATGTTGTTTTGAGGGCGTGGCTTAAATAACTTTCAACCTGGACCCTGCTTCGCCATGATTTTATGTCGAAGCGACTACTCGGGACAACAATCTTTTTAATTGGTCCAGTATCGAGGGAGAACGCTGTAACCGGCAAACCGCGAAATAAGCTGCGAGGGCAAAGGAGCAGCGTCAATGTGACGTGACGGGCTCAGAGTGTTATTATATATTAAATGTCTGAAAACATCCCACAGAGAAAAGCACATTCTCTCTTTACCTTTCGCTTCCTGTCTGTTTATTATTGGGTCCAGGTCCCGCTCAAGGGGAAGGCTCGTTCTGAACATCCGTATACTCTGGCTCAAATGGATTCTTAGATTTATTTACCAGGCACAGTGCACATTAATCAACATTTCAGTTTCCACCTAAAGTAAATGGCTAGAAGTAGCTATAGAGCAAATCTTTGTCCCATCTTTGTCCCAGAAGAGATGACAAACACACAGACTGGCTCATAAGCTAACTGATGCAAAGCGAAAGTAGTTCAAATGATTCCTCAGTGTTTGGTTACAAAAAAACCCAGAAATGTGCGCATACGTCTTTTGTATCCTACACATACATATTAAAAGGGGAGCAGGAAGTAAAAGCAGCTGTGTTACAACTTATCGGCCGTCTGAAGAACAACAACAAAAGAAAGACGGACCTGTGTGCCGTCAGACTCTCCCAGAAGGTGACGCTCCCATCAGTGCCGCGGGTCAGGACCCAGGTGTGCGGCGTTGCCTTGGCTTTGGTGCCCACGCACACGTACGCATCCAGGCCAAAGCCCAGCAAGAGGCTGCACAATAGGGCGGCGTGGTCCTCGCAGTCTCCCTGGGGAGCACAGACGGGGATGAGCTCAGGTCCTTTGGTGAGTTTGAAATGTGGAAACTACATTATCAACAGTGTGTTTAGTGTTCAGAGCTCTCTTAAAGTCAGTTCTTCAAGAGCAACAGGACTTCTTCCACTGTAGAGCTGCACAGGTATGACGGCTTCTTTTAACCCTAGTGAGAGAAACAATGAGGCTCCAGTGAGCTCCACTCAGAGGCTCCACATCCCAGTAGGTAGACCTATGAACTTCGATTATTCAGGTACATATCATAAATCCATATTCTTAAAGTCTAAGAATTCATTTCTCAAATAAGCCTCCATCTTTCTTTGAGGGTGGCTACACGGCAAAATGTGCGACAGCGTATTTGAGCATTAACATCTTAAAATATTACAACTATATATCCATGAATAATTCAGATTTTATATTGCAAATAATATTGTGACTTTATATGCCTATAACTACAACTCTATTCTTGAAATATAACTATTCTCGAAATGTTCCAACTTTATTCTAAAAATTAACCAATTTTCTTCTTGAAAATATATACTTCTATTTTGTAGAAGTATTGACGTATTCCAAGTCCCAATATTTAGAAAGATTTGAAGATGTTTACGACCGTCCTCATACCATCTGCTTGACTAATTCAACATGTCACTGCATGATGAATTAGACCAGTCTGTTTAAACAGAAATACAATATTCGGTTTTCTCTGCACTGTTAGTCTTTCTCAAGTGTTGAACACAGACAAGAACAGTCTGCTGGAGATTGCCCGTGGCAGTAAGCAAGTCTTATTTCACTCGTACACATTTTCCGGTAGAGAGGCCTGGGTTTGTGCTGCGGACTTGTGCTGCTGTTGTATGCTGTGTGCTGTATGCTGTGTGCTGTATGGTGTATGCTGTATGGTGTATGCTGTATGGTGTGTGCTGTATGGTGTATGCTGTGTGCTGTATGCTGTGTGCTGCTGCTGCTGCATGCTGTGTGCTGTATGCTGTGTGCTGTATGGTGTATGCTGTGTGCTGTATGCTGTGTGCTGTATGCTGTATGCTGTGTGCTGTATGCTGTGTGCTGTATGCTGCTGCATGCTGTATGGTGTATGCTGTGTGCTGTATGCTGCTGCATGCTGTATGGTGTATGCTGTGTGCTGTATGGTGTATGCTGTGTGCTGTATGCTGTGTGCTGTATGCTGTATGCTGTGTGCTGTATGCTGTGTGCTGTATGCTGTATGGTGTGTGCTGTGTGCTGTATGGTGTGTGCTGTATGCTGTATGGTGTATGCTGTGTGGTGCATGCTGTATTCTGCGTGCTGTATGCCGTATGCTGTGTGGTGTATGCTGTGTGCTGTATGCTGTATGGTGTGTGCTGTGTGGTGTGTGGTGTGTGCTGTATGCTGTATGGTGTGTGCTGTATGCTGTGTGCTGTATGCTGTATGGTATATGCTGTATGCTGTATGGTGTGTGCTGTATGCTGTATGGTGTGTGCTGTATGCTGTATGGTGTGTGCTGTGTGCTGTATGGTGTGTGCTGTGTGCTGTATGGTGTGTGCTGTATGCTGTATGGTGTGTGCTGTGTGCTGTATGGTGTGTGCTGTATGGTGTATGGTGTGTGCTGTATGCTGTATGGTGTGTGCTGTATGGTGTATGCTGTATGCTGTATGGTGTATGCTGTGTGCTGTATGCTGTGTGCTGTATGGTGTATGCTGTGTGCTGTATGGTGTATGCTGTGTGCTGTATGCTGTGTGCTGTATGGTGTATGCTGTATGGTGTATGCTGTATGGTGTGTGCTGTATGGTGTATGCTGTGTGCTGTATGCTGTGTGCTGCTGCTGCTGCATGCTGTGTGCTGTATGCTGTGTGCTGTATGGTGTATGCTGTGTGCTGTATGCTGTGTGCTGTATGCTGTATGCTGTGTGCTGTATGCTGTGTGCTGTATGCTGCTGCATGCTGTATGGTGTATGCTGTGTGCTGTATGCTGCTGCATGCTGTATGGTGTATGCTGTGTGCTGTATGGTGTATGCTGTGTGCTGTATGCTGTGTGCTGTATGCTGTATGCTGTGTGCTGTATGCTGTGTGCTGTATGGTGTGTGCTGTGTGCTGTATGGTGTGTGCTGTATGCTGTATGGTGTATGCTGTGTGGTGCATGCTGTATTCTGCGTGCTGTATGCCGTATGCTGTGTGGTGTATGCTGTGTGCTGTATGCTGTATGGTGTGTGCTGTGTGGTGTGTGGTGTGTGCTGTATGCTGTATGGTGTGTGCTGTATGCTGTATGGTATATGCTGTATGGTGTGTGCTGTGTGGTGTGTGGTGTGTGCTGTATGCTGTATGGTGTGTGCTGTATGCTGTATGGTGTGTGCTGTATGCTGTATGGTGTGTGCTGTGTGCTGTATGGTGTGTGCTGTGTGCTGTATGGTGTGTGCTGTATGCTGTATGGTGTGTGCTGTGTGCTGTATGGTGTGTGCTGTATGGTGTATGGTGTGTGCTGTATGCTGTATGGTGTGTGCTGTATGCTGTATGGTATATGCTGTATGGTGTGTGCTGTATGCTGTGTGCTGTATGCTGTATGGTATATGCTGTATGGTGTGTGCTGTGTGGTGTGTGGTGTGTGCTGTATGCTGTATGGTGTGTGCTGTATGCTGTATGGTGTGTGCTGTATGCTGTATGGTGTGTGCTGTGTGCTGTATGGTGTGTGCTGTGTGCTGTATGGTGTGTGCTGTATGCTGTATGGTGTGTGCTGTGTGCTGTATGGTGTGTGCTGTATGGTGTATGGTGTGTGCTGTATGCTGTATGGTGTGTGCTGTATGGTGTGTGCTGTATGCTGTATGGTGTGTGCTGTATGGTGTATGGTGTGTGCTGTATGCTGTATGGTGTGTGCTGTATGCTGTATGGTGTGTGCTGTGTGCTGTATGGTGTGTGCTGTATGCTGTATGGTGTGTGCTGTATGCTGTATGGTGTGTGCTGTATGCTGTATGGTGTGTGCTGTATGCTGTATGGTGTGTGCTGTGTGCTGTATGCTGTATGGTGTGTGCTGTATGGTGTGTGCTGTATGCTGTATGGTGTGTGCTGTATGGTGTGTGCTGTGTGCTGTATGGTGTGTGCTGTGTGCTGTATGGTGTGTGCTGTATGCTGTATGGTGTGTGCTGTATGCTGTATGGTGTGTGCTGTATGCTGTATGGTGTGTGCTGTGTGCTGTATGGTGTGTGCTGTATGGTGTATGGTGTGTGCTGTATGGTGTATGGTGTGTGCTGTGTGCTGTATGGTGTGTGCTGTATGCTGTATGGTGTGTGCTGTATGCTGTATGGTGTGTGCTGTGTGCTGTATGGTGTGTGCTGTATGGTGTGTGCTGTATGCTGTATGGTGTGTGCTGTATGCTGTATGGTGTGTGCTGTGTGCTGTATGGTGTGTGCTGTATGGTGTATGGTGTGTGCTGTATGGTGTGTGCTGTATGGTGTATGGTGTGTGCTGTGTGCTGTATGCTGTGTGCTGTATGCTGTGTGCTGTGTGCTGTATGCTGTGTGCTGTATGCTGTGTGCTGTGTGCTGCATGCTGTGTGCTGTATGCTGTGTGCTGTATGCTGTATGCTGCGTGCTGTATGGTGTATGCTGTGTGCTGTATGCTGTGTGCTGTGTGCTGCATGCTGTGTGCTGTATGCTGTGTGCTGTATGCTGTATGCTGTGTGCTGTGTGCTGTGTGCTGCGTGCTGTATGGTGTGTGCTGTGTGCTGTATGCTGTGTGCTGTGTGCTGTATGGTGTGTGCTGCGTGCTGTATGGTGTGTGCTGCGTGCTGTATGGTGTGTGCTGTGTGCTGTATGGTGTGTGCTGCGTGCTGTATGCTGTGTGCTGCGTGCTGTATGGTGTGTGCTGTGTGCTGTATGCTGTGTGCTGCGTGCTGTATGGTGTGTGCTGTGTGCTGTATGCTGTGTGCTGCGTGCTGTATGGTGTGTGCTGCGTGCTGTATGCTGTGTGCTGTGTGCTGTATGCTGCGTGCTGTATGGTGTATGCTGTGTGCTGTATGCTGTGTGCTGTGTGCTGTATGCTGTGTGCTGTGTGCTGCATGCTGTGTGCTGTATGGTGTATGCTGTATGCTGTGTGCTGCGTGCTGCATGCTGCGTGCTGTATGCCGTATGCTGTGTGCTGTGTGCTGTGTACTGTGTGCTGTATATGCTGGCTCGGGTTACTGGCAAGTCAGAATGATAGATGTTCCCCAGAAGTGCAAATATGGACGGCAGCATCGGAACAGGCTGGGGACTGATGAGGCTAAATTAATTTTCCCTGGAATGAAACCCATAAATCACAGCTGACAAGGGCCACTTTGCGAGAGTTGCGTTGTGTCTGTCCTGCCAGCCGCTCACAGAGGAGAGGCAGGGAACATTTATCCTGTGGTGGGTCTGGGAAATTCGCCGCTATCTAGCAGTGATGAAAACGCATCAGTCAGTCGACTCTGCGCAAATCCCTCTTTCTCAGAAATGACACAATCGGCTATGCTCAGAAATGGAGTGAATGTAAACGCAGCTGGGCTGAGTTTATGTGACGCCTTCTGACTCTGGGAACAAATCGTTTTAGGACACCATTGATATTAGTTAGCGGGGGCAGACTGAGGTTATATGGGGATACGGTCAACTACACCTTTTCTCCATTGATTTGAATGCATTCGGCAGATCACGTATCATGCATTCACTTAATTTGTAATGATTATGATTCTTTTCACACTGTTCCTTTCATCTTATCGGTCTCTTCTTTTACCACACATCCTCATCAATAGAATGAATTACAGATGATTTTAAAACTTGAATGTTTCATCGTGCTGGCCGATTCAAAAACTGTAACTCTGAATCTGTTCAGAGACGCCTGTGATTTTCTCTGATGCTGTATGTGCTGGTGTTGAATGTTGCTAATAGTTAAGCCTTCTACTAAAGGCTGCAGCTAAGATTCTAGCTACAGTTCGCAGAAGGCTAAACTATTCAAGAGATAGAGAGAAAATGTTGCTAATAGTTTAGCTTTCTGCTAAACTTTGGGCGACACTACTGCTTAATCACTAGCACCTAAGCCTTTGGCTACAGGTAGTAGAAGGCTTAACTGGCAGAGAGATGGAGACAAAATGTTGCGAATAGTTTAGCCTTTTGCCAACAGCAGCCGAGAGCCAAGGAAGCGAAAAAGAGTGTCAAGACAAGCACAGTAAAAATCTGGTCTGCACTTGTTGATATGCTCAACAGCTAGCGCTGTTTTTTTTGCCAAGGGACAAAAATAAAACCTGCCTACCCCAACTTTACCAGGAACCTTGGTGTGCATAAATCTGCCATTGTCTCTGTCTTTGACAGTTCCGATCTAGCAGCACAGTAAGTGCATTGTCTTCTGAAACATGAGCCCATCTCTGTTGTTGCTGCCAAGACGCCGGCCGGTTCCTCACCTTCCCTCTACACAGGAAAGCCATTAATGAGCACCACTGCTCCTGCTTGCCTCCTCCTCCTCCCACCACTGGGGCCTTCTCGTGGGCCAGCAGGCTGACAAAGCGGGCCGCCTGTCGGGGGCTCTCCAGCAGACGGCCCGCCCGCAGGACACGCACGTAAGAACACGTCGGCCGGTTGACGCCGTTCTCGTCCTGCAGAGACAGACAGACAGACACAAAATGGGACAGGTTGGAGCAGATATGAATTTGAGGAGTTCAGGATTCAATATTCCCTAAACTGGTTAGGAATATGAGAAGTCTTCTGCCCAAACCACTAACACACTAAACCAGGGAAACAAATGAATTAGGTTGTTCCGAGGAACTCCCTCAGCAGTGTCTGCTTATACAGTATATGCAACACATCTATTCAGTCCTCTGGTCTAAAAAAAAAAAAAACGTGTCAAGATTAAGAAACGAATGTCCTTCAAAGTACGAAAAACCGTGTCATATAAGGGTTTAATTTAGACGAACCTGGGCAAAGATCTTGACCATTTTGGATTGGTTTGATGGACGTATCTCCAGGAACTCCCTCCACCACTGTTTGGCATAAACCAAGAAGAGCCTCTCCTTCTCTGCCGTCCTCTGCCTCTCCAGTGATTGCTGAATGAGAAGCACACAGTGACATCAGTTACTACATATAGCTACAATGCTGCCTCTAGATCGGCTCCGAGGAAGATCGATTCTCAACAGCATCGATGATTCACTGTTATCTCACGGGCCTGTTTTATTCATGAATACTGAAGCCGGCGAATAATGAAACATAGACGAAGAGACTCCAGCGTGCTGACCTGTGTGCTGATGACGGCGGCGCTCAGAATCTCTGTGAGAGGAGGGTAGAGCTCCAGGCTGACGGTCAGAACACCAGCCGGGACTTTGCATTCACTTCCTGGAGACACACAGACATGTTACTGGAAGCTTGTTGCTGCAACACTTACCAACGAACCGCAGACGTTTTTTGAAAAACATATATTTCTAGCATACACTGACTAATTTACTGGTGGTAAACCGACAGAACTGTTAGCATTGTACAGCATTGGTTTCCAGCCTGGGGGCTCCAACCCCTCCATGGATTCACAAGATATTCAACAGGACAATAAATATGCTTTGTGTTATTTTACTTTCTCTTACCTTTATTGTAAATTACTACAGGAGTCTACATGTTATGGCCTCTTCACAGTATTACTGTACATGTTTTTCAAAAGGGTTGGAGGCAGTTTTTAATGGTTTAAGGGCTCACCAGCCAGAGAGGCCGGGAACGATGTGTTCTATGTGTTCTACGTGATGTTTCTTTGTAAAAAGACAAAAACAAACATGTTGACTGCAAAAAACATAAAAGTTTTCATTGTGTAGCCGGGATGATCAGAATTCTAACAGGAACAGGATTTATAGTAGATACATGCAATTTATAGTTTACTTCAGAATAGTTTCTAAAAAGGTCACTTACTTGATGGATGTGTAAATAAACCTATTCGTAAACAAAATCGTATAAATTACAATATTTTTTAAATATATCTATTCTTTATTTATGCAAGGGGATCTTATGATTTATGATTACCTTATTTAACATTGCTTGTTTATTGTTCAACATCAACAGTGACCTATCTGTGATGCAGATTATTATGATGCCATTTGAAGAGAATTTAAGCAAATTTTGACAATTATCGGGATAATATATATATCACAATCATTTGTAGATCATCCTATAGTTGGTATATACTACTACACTAATGTAGATTATAATGTAAAAAAATAATGAAACCAAAACATCCGTGTGTGCACTATTGCATTTAGGTTCATAGGATTTTAGTGAGACTTACTGTTATTGCTTATTGTATGATCATTTAAAGACTTTTAAAAAACTAAATACATTGTCTTCCGATTGGATGATTACGGAAATTTTAGGAAAGAATATGTTTGTGACTTTCATTTGATAACTAAAGGTTAGTCTGGGAGAGGAGGTATTCTTTGTTTGGAATGCAATTGTTTGACCACTGCAACAGTCTGAGCAGGGCACCTGTATATGCAATAACAATAAACTCCTCTACTCTACCAATGAACTGCATTCATCATTCTTCACTCCTCGCCATAGAGATGTAACCTTTTTTTTTAAATAAGCACATTCATAATTCAGTATCACACTGTCACTCCTGCATTCAGCTCAGCAGAATCACCGATTCCTCACCAACTCCCATCAGCTCCACGGCAAAGCAGGTCTTCCCGCTGGGCGAGCCGAGGACCGCCCTCCAGTCCAGGAAGTAGGACGAGACCAGCGCCGTCTCACCGGAGGTGTCCGTCCTGATCAGCACCAAGTGAACCGGGTCACACAGAGACAGCATGGTGGTCTCGTCCGCCATTTTACTGCCCTCACCTACGGTACCACAATTTTAAAAAAATCACAAACTAAGTATAGATAACTAATTAAGCAGCACCATAACAACCTGCCTGTCCCGACTGACTGACGTACCTGTGCCGTCTCTGTGGATCTCTAGGAGGAAACCCTCCTTCAGGTCAGGTTCGCAGGCGCAGGGCACCGGCTTCGAGCGGAACCTCTGGTTGCGGAAGTGCAGGTAGAGCGTCAACGTAGAGCACACCTGACCGGGTAAAGGCTCTGGCTCCTGGAGGTGCTCCAGAAAGGCCTTACCGCCAAGCACTTGGACATACAAGTGCCGCCTGGATGGGTCAATATTGGCTGAGAGCATGAAAAGAATGTCTTCACTTAACCGTTCCAACATTGAGAAGGACGACTTGAGGGAAAGGAAATAGGCCGTGCTGTTATGTTGGTGTATTTGGACTTGTACGGGACATTACTTACTTTTTTTTAGCGGAGTAATATTCTTGTCAACAAAGTGAGTAGCAGGCTTTGGAGGGGACCCTGTTTCAGCATCTGTTGTGTCTTCCTACCAAAGCAGACCAACATGACACCAAATACCAAAACAGTCAGCTGGTCATTTAAATCATACCAATTTGTACAATTTAGGAATTGATATCTGCATCTGGGTTCAAAATTGTATGAAATTATTTTTCAAAGTTCGTTATTTACATTCAGTTATGAATCAAATTAATCTACATGAACTGCTTAATCGTCAAGCATGCAAATCTGAGCGATTGCCCGTTGAGTGTCGGCCGACCTGGGTAAAGTGTAGGTCCTTCATCACATCCTCTATGATGCCCCTGCGCTGCAGAGCGTGGAGGAGATCCGTCTCAGACAGCGGTCGATGTGCCGGGCCTTGCACATCCCTCATGGTCTCGGCCAGCACCTCTCGGATCCTCCCGTGGATGTCCATCTGGTGACCAAAAGAGACCGGGTGAACACACCACTCCCACACACTTCTTCCTCAACAAGAGTCACAAGCAGATGCCGCTGGGCTCACACGAATATCTTGTTAAGACAGACTCTTTTTCCCCACCCTCACAACAAATTCACCATTGATCAAATTGGACTACCGCTGACGTCACACACTGACAAACTTCATCCCTCTTTGCTGTATTGTGTTGTGTTGTGTTGGGAGGGTGGTGGGCAAAATGCAGCAGTGCTCAAAGTCTTCACAGGAAGAAGTAACCTATCAGGTTTATGATCAGTAGACCTGTCAGAAAGTACAGGTCTCAGATTGTCATTAGAATCCTGCTGTAACAAAATAGAGATTGTGTCTTTATGAGATTCATGTCTTTTCAGACATGAATAGCTTGATGCTAACAGAGAAATTGTGGTTCCGTAGAGAACCAGTTGCTAGGATTAATCATACAGGACCAATACCCTATTACATTAACTCTAGCAGCTGTCTTAATGTATCGGTGCAGCTCTACTCATCTGACCTACTTCTGTACTTCAGAGGGCAGCCTGCTTACAGACCTCTGTAGGCTAGACAGGCTAATAGCAGTTAGCGTAAAGTAAACTAGCTTGAAAATACCAACCAAATGTTAAATAATGTCATCATATACGTATTTGGTAGAGCCGAACTTAATAAAAGATTACGTTGAGTTGTGCCAGATCTTAAAAAATGATTTATAATGTGTACACTTTTCTTCAATGAGGACGTAGACTTTAATTTGCTATAGTTTGAATGGCGTTTGGCGTACCAGCCTCCCTTCAAGAAAACATGTGTAACTATTAAACCATGTGTCGCTAGAATTACGGCACACAACAGGACCTTGTTTAATAACATACACGTACACAAATAGAAGTGAAGTAGTTCGCTCACCTTGAGCAGATGGTTGTGAATGATTTGCTTCAGTTCGGAAGCTTTCTCTGGAGACAGAGACATCACAGTAACAGTTGATGAGCTCGAGCTGTGTTTTCAGGCAAAAAACAGCTAGCTACGTTAGTGATAGGGTACTATCAGGAACGTTACACTTGTGTTTGAGCAAAACTCGATACTTGTAAACATTGTGTCGTCTGTAACATAATCCAATTTGTGTGACAGCCAGTGGATGAGAAGCACCCATAACCAGCACAACTGCCAGTTTGAACTGTGGCGGAAAAGCAAGCGGGAATACGGCCCTACTGATGCCTGACAGCGTCCTGCGCTCAATGTTGTTGTATTTGACAAATCTGTCCTGGAAATAAGTAATATAGGTCGAGTGCACTGTCACTGGATACCCCCTTTATTTTAGGGAACGTTCAATTTAATTTCGTTTGAAGAAATATGACATTTTATTCAGGGATTGCATCGGTTGGCCTATTATCGCATGCGCTACGACAACCCTTAAAGGACCCCTTTGTAGTCCAAATTGCAACAGCCCAGTTACATCTTTTTACCAGTTATTGTTTCATGTTAAATCAACTAGTTTTATATTATAAAAAACTATTCTGAGTTGTTTTGCTCTCTAATAAATAGCATTTATGTGATTATTGTGTTTATAGTACTCAAAAGGAAACACCAGTGGACAGCTAATACAACAAATACAGTACTTCCTTCTCCACATACGCCAATTCCATCCCACAGACAAGAGAAAATTAAATTACTACGGCAGTCGATATGAGTAAGGCCTCTTCTTGAAATATTGAATCAATTCCTGGAATCCATGGTGGGAGGCCTCTCGTCTGGCTGCATTGATTTAGCTCATGGTCGGAATGAAATTACAACTGTGGCACAGCAGTGCAGCGCAGGGGAAGCAGAGCTGTGGGTGGACACTGTTAAGATGCTTTTTACTGACACAAGAGATTAAAGAAATAACACAAGCAGACAAGAAGGGTTTGGTAAAAAAGAAAAGAAAAGATGAATGTTTTATTTTAGGAAGTATTTCATGTTTTGTTTGCTCTTTTTTTCCTCTTTCAAAAACACCATCCGTCATGTTCTCACTGCAGCTTTTAGCAGTGTACAAAAACTCCCCTGAAACCTTAAATGAGGAAAAACAACAATGAATGGAATGTTACGGTCAAATGCGTCTCTTCTGGGCTAAACGAGTCAAAGCCATGTCCAACAGCGACAACTGGCAAATCAGCCACACACCCATTTCATCTCAAGGGGTCAGTACATGCTTATGACACATTTGGTGTACAATCAACTCCCGATACCACTCCCTGTACCACACCTCAAGTTGCTACAAACCGGTGAATGCAGCGCTAATGTGTTACTCATGTTACGTGGGAAACAGCAGCTCTCATGAACCTTTATCTGATCATGCTAGGGAACCTTGGAGCACACCCATTTTAGTTTTCTTTCTTTTAATTAAATTCACTTCAAGGCACATTTAAAGCTATCTCCACCAGCGATCAAACACCTAACGATCTCCTGACTACAGTCCCACGGTGCTCTGCTCCAACTTCTCAATTGCACTATTATAGCTTTAGATTGGTCCCAGTCAATTCACAACCAATTTGTCGCCGCTTCAATGTGTTTAAATTAAGAAGTCGCGCGTAATATTTGTGTCAGTTATGTTCAAGAGATTCCAATGGAAAAAATACATTCCAGGACAAGATTTCATTCATTGAACAGCTTGCCTGGCTGTTACAGACACCTTTGCTTTGGTTTTCCTAAAAAAAAACTAACAAAAAACCCTGAAAGTACACACATAAACCCATCCAGTGGGTAAATACATGCACTAAACAGTGACGAACTTTTACGATGAACGCGACAACCAAACCTTATGAAAAAAGGTGCTCATAGAACAGAAAAAAAGAGGTTTGAAACATCAGCAGGGCAGCTCTCCATGAAGTATCCAGTCACACAAAAATATATATCTGGCCGTATCGGGATGCCCTGCTAAATGTGAGTGGAAGAACGAGTGGTGCTCTGGAACAACCTATGAAAAAACTATTTGGCTCTAGACTCTGGGGTCTCATGGTGGGGCGGACAGTCAACGCAACAAGTCATTTGAAATGTTAAAGGTGTCCACGGACGATCGACACGCACCTGACCGTTACAAGTAAGGAAAGAACTAAACGCGTCAGAGTTATTATTATTCTCTTGCTTCGCACTGCACCTTACGTAAGTTTGCTCTCAAAGCGGTTCGCTATGATACAGTACATTCATCGAGTGGCAAGAAGGAAAATGAAATCGTCGTGCTGGCACCAAGATCCTGAGATGTTACTAATTTTTTGTTTGTTTGTTAAGATCTTAACATGAAAAATATACACACACACACACACAATCGTATTTTTGATCTAGCGCTCCCGCAATTTTTGACCGTAAGAAATAAATATCCTAAGTTATGCTCGTGTTACCGTCTACGTCTACCTAGGGGAGTACCTAATCCCAGGTACTGGTGCAAAATAGGAGTCCATTTCTTTTCTTGTTTTCTTTCCAAAGTGTGTTCACTGGGAGTATATCCAGCACACCAGCAGGCCGACGGCCACGGCCGCCCCGGCGCCGACGTTGAGCAGGATGGGTCTCCAGTACAGCCACTTGTCTCGTTTCCTCTCCGAGTGGCTCAGTCTCTGTTTCATCTGCTGGACCTTCTGCGCGGTGCAGGCGATCCTCTCCTCGCGGTGCCGCTTTCTGACGCTGAAATAAGAGGCGGTTAATGGGTGAGTGGTCGGCAAGCGGTGGCGTGGGAATCCCATCAACACTGAGCTCAGTTATTACAGAAGAATAAGAAATGGAACTGAAGGGAGGGGGTCAGGGATCAGTTTCTCTGGGGTCCGAAGAAGGTGACATGCATAGATGACCTGACAGTGAGCTTGCTACTTACTGCCCCGAGTCCTCTGCCACGCTGTGGCCGTCCGGCACCCCTGCCGACAGGTGGTCTCCCGAGGCGGCCTGGAGCTCCAGACGGGGTCCTGGCTGACCGTTGGGCATACTGTCGTTGAGGTGAGGCCGGGGTGGAGTTGGTGGTGGTGGTGGTGGTGGTGGGGGTGGGGGTGACGCAGGGGGCAGATCTGGCTCCTCCAAGTCGTCTCTGGACATCCCTCTCTGCTTGTTCTGCTGCGAACAGGAACGCAAAGTTACGACGGAGAGGACGGACGGACTTTGGCGAGCTGAGAGAATTTGTTTGGACTGTAGAAGACCAAATTCACCTTTGTGTTTATACTATTTCAATTTACAGACTGAAAGCTTCAGAATAGCTACTCTAAACTTACAGAAATGATACGTTTGTTGTTGCTTGATGGGGGCCGTCTCAAAGGAAGACCGTTGGTGGCAAATCCATTGCTACAACATTTAAATAATAAATATTTTAACAGATTTTAGCCCCCCCAAAAAGACAGGGGCAATGTTGCAGTTTTAATATATCCATTTTGCTTTCATGCTATTATCAGGAGCAGGTAGAGGAAACAATGTAAATATCAGGTGTGCTGGCTGATTGCATCATGATAAAGATGCTGACAATGGTTTTAAAGTAAAAACAGAAGAGTGATACTGCAACAACGCCTGTTTTTTTAGGCGCGGTTGCAGCCACGAGGATTCATTTGGATTTATTTATTTATTACTTTTAACCAGAGTTTCACAAGACTCAGGTTTTAAATGAAGCAGAGCTCTGTGGCACAATTCAATTGAATCTCTGTTTTTATCAATATGAAGCTTGCTTGACCAAATTACAATGAGCGTGCCGTCATGTCCCATTAAGTAGGCTATACAAGAGGAGGGGGGCTGTTAACTTTAGGCTGCTTTGTAGTCCTTAATAAAACGGCACATTGTTTGTTAGCTCGATAAAAAGTCAGCTAGTTAGCCCGGCGTTACTCGTGTCGACTCGGCAGAAAAGAAAGAAAGAAATGATTGGCCCAATAATTGGATCAACATGGCCAAATATTATTGGATAAAAAAACACAGTAAGGAAAGAAAAGAGACCACCAGTTGGCCCAATCTTCCCGTTTCAGCTCCAGAACAGTTTCCTTACTGAACCGGTATCTAGAGAGACATTCAGCAGCAGCATCATGAAGCTCGGCTGGTTGAGTCCGTCCCTTAGAGGAACTTGGGATGATTTTACTCAATCCATCTCAAAAAAGGGCAGATATTTATAAAGTTAAACTGCCTCAAGTGTAAGTTTATAGTTAATACTGGATCACGTATTGGATCAAAGTTTGAGTTTTGGTGCAAAAGAATTCAATCTAACCAAATTTAGAGTGAAAAACTAAACTGATGTTTAAATAGAGGCTTGAATGGACTCTTCCTTAACTAGTTTTAAAAGTTCAGTGCTACGTGATTGAAATTTAAATCGGGTTTAAAAAGCTACCTGGGCTGCTGAGTTTACCGCTGGGATGAGCTTGGCTCCCTCGATGACCGCCATGTAGGAGAAGCGGAGCTGGTCGGGGGTCTGGATCAGGCCCATGCGGTATTCCCTCATGTCCAGCAGCACCTTCTGTATGTCCACCGACAACGGGTTCTTCCTCCTGTCCATCTGCCAAAAAAGAAAAGGTTTCCACTGAAATCCACTTCTTTGATGTGATGAATTAAAAAACTACAATCCCAACAAGCAACAATTTCTCCCTCTAGAACTATCACAGAGTACATTCATAATCCCCCTCCCCCCCTCTCCTCCTCTCCGTCCTCACCAGCACCAGGCAGGTGTCCACTAGGGCGAGGGTCCCCGAGCGTCCGATCCCGGCGCTGCAGTGCACCACCGAGGGCCCGTGCTCCGGTCCCAGCGAGCCGGACTCCCGGACCTTGAAGAGGAAGTTGAGGAAGGAGGCCGGGGATTCCGGGACACCGAAGTCAGGCCACGTGGTGTAGTGAAAGTGGTAGATCTCCCTCGACTCCCCCGTCTGCAGCGGAATGTGATGTCAGGCCGTGTTTAGCAGCATTGTGGAGACAAGAGTTCTGCATGACTCAGGGCTGATTTGTCACTTGGAAAAACATCACCCCCCACCCGTCAAGCAGAGCACCGATCATCTCCATACGTTTTAAGACTAAAGCTGTGGCTGCACTCGTCTTTTCAAATCAGCCAGAACACATGCAGAGGTGGGCCCGGCTCGCATCGAGATAGGATTTCAGTGAGCATCCGCACAATTTATAAAACTTCCACATTGTCTTCCCTCCACACTGGAGTTCTTCTCCCGAGGAGAGCAAAGGGGAGACCCGAGCTGTGTTCCAAATCACTAACTTTTTCTTGTTTACTTCCAGTACGTACATACAAAGTATGTACTGCTGCATGCAGTGTGCATTCAATAGGGACATACTACTTCGTCATAACATTGCATCTTGACCCTCCTGCTCATGTATCCGCTGTGCCGAGGATTGTGGGTGAAAATCACCAGAACAGCGTGCTGACTTGCACAGTGCAACATGTGACCGGATGCAGTAGGACATCCTGGTATTTGTTGGCATGCTGCATTTGACATACTATGTTATGAACACATTTTTCTGGCATACTAAGTAGTGTGCAGAATGGGTACTGGAGTATATTGTGGAGAATTGTGAGGAATATGTGCTTATCGCCAAATAACATGAGCTTCGTTAACAAGCTATAACAAGTCCACCAATACTGCAGGGAGGAAGTAAGCAGAAAAAAAGACTTGACAGGAACAGAAACCTGTTAATCCACCATTACAGCCGCTCCTATGGCTGAAACATTGTATCCAATCTGTATCCGATCAGGCAGTTCGCATTTTAGCGTCACGTGTGGAAACACACACGTGCCCCCAACTTAACGCAAGCTAGATCCGGTCTCGGATCAGCTAACTATCAGAACTGGTGCGCGAACTCGGAGCGTGTCCTGGCTCCTGGGAAGATCGGATGACAAAAGTTGCATTGAAAAGACAAGTACAACCACGGGCTGAGATGCTTCACAACAGCTACGACCACACGGGATAACGCCAGCTGAGACAGGTTAAGTAAAAGGTCAGAGCCAGTAGCTGTCCGGAAAAATGTAATCTGGATGAAGTGACAGAAGCAAAGCAAGGGGGAGAATTCTTTATACAGTTAACACCCTCAGTTTTCCAGAACGAGACACAAAGTGTCTTCCCCCACCGACAAAATATCAACTCTAAAGATCAAACTACTCTGCATTAAAAAAAAAAGTTTCTGTCTCATAGTTTGCCTCTCGTGCTCACCACTGTGTTCTGCAGCTCCAGCACTCGGATCGTGTAGTAGGACCGGTCCTCCTCTGAAAGCAGCCTGACAACGAACCCCGTGTCCGTGAAAGACATCTGCAGCTCCTCTGTGGTGGGCCAGTACTGTGCACACTTCTCCTGTTGAGACAAAAAAAAGGAATTAAGTTAGTCTCGGATAAGAAAGCCACTCGCTCTCCCCCCAGGCCTCTGAAGGATGAGCTGCGGAGTGGAGTCTTGCGGGATGAAAGCACTTTGATTGAGGATCCATGGCGGACTTCATTCCTAAGAAGATTGCATGAATTCAGGGAATCCATCTTCTCTACCAATGTAAAGGAATGCACTGTGTACAAATAACACTTTGGATCACATTACTTTCCCTCAGGGTCACTACAGTCAATAGTGCTGAGATACTACACTCGATAGGACTCGGCAGCTTGTTTACCACAAGTCATAAATAAGCAGTTCCCACAAAGCATTGCAACCCTGATGAGACCCAGTATGAACGTTTTGGGTGAACTTTTAATTCCCGTGTTGTTGGCAGGAACGACGAGAAGAGACGTAGAAGTGGGAGTTTGCAACCAGCGGGAAGTGTTTTAATGTACACAAGGTAACACTCAAGTCAGCCCCTTATGTCACTCTCCACCAATCAAATCCATCGATTGAACCACAAATACAGCACATCTGGTCTCCTCATTACGTCATGCTCTCATGTCCTCGTCTGGGTCAAGAGAACACTTTGGCAGAACAAATGATACACGTACGGGAAACGTTTGGAATCAATTGGAATGATATATTCCTATTTGTCTGGCGCGCCTTTATCACTTTCTAGGAATGTTCTTATGAAACTAAGTGTGCTAAGTTCAACATATTTTATAGTTCTATGAGGATTTTCTTCAACACCTGTGTCCCTGAACCTTATTGTTCCTTTTCAAGAGACATTGATTGTGAGTTTCCCAAATGTACTGGTTTTGCACTTTGAGCACCAGAACCCGAGTGCCATATAGTCCCATTATATTCAAGAGAGGAAAAATATGTAGTTTTGAGGTGAACTGTTCCTTTAAATCTTAGTTAGTTTGGAAGCCATCAGTACAATGTGGAAAGTTTAAAACCTCCAGTGAACGCACTTTAAAAGTGAAGTCGGAGGCATCTCGTGTCCAGCAGTTAAACTTTTGAGATGAAAAGATAGTATCGTATATATTTGCATTTTCATAGATTCTGATGTTTTCATCGGGGGAGAAGGAGGAGATGGGACTTTTAGCGAGGTTCTTCCATCTTTTCTTAGTGGAAAAAAATGATAGCGGACACAAATCACTATTCAAAGCAGAGGAAGGGATCATTTGGGGCTTAACAGAATCTTGAGAAATAGCTATAGAGGACTGATGAAGCGTAATGATGAAGTGTTCTTCAATAGATGACCAGAAGAGGCAGACTTCTTCTAAAGCTGGAAGGTACAGTGTGTTCTTGAATGCATTCATTTGAGTGAAACCAGTAGCTCATATATTTCCAGCCTTTCAGGCCCACTTGGCAGGTTAATTTACAGCAAAAAAGTTTAAATAGAGAAAGGTTTTGTCGTAGTAGACTTAAGAATGACTGATGAAGTAGACAACCGTAGACAATGTATGCAAAGTGCTCTGTGTGTAGCAGGAACATCTACAGCTAACACGATCAAGATCTGACGCCTGGAAACAAGAAGATCTACTCACAGATCCCTTTTCAATGACTCTGTTGAGCATTATGACAGCTTTGGAACACTGCTCCCAAATCATCAGCCAGAAATGACCACAGGTGTTCCTCAAAGGCCCCTGTGGAAGCAAAAGAAAGAAACATACAAAGAGAGAAAAAGTCCTGTCATTATCAAAAGCTCACGTAAACATCAGAGGGAAATCCTGCACATTCTTCTTCTCTTTTATAAACGTATACTTATGCAGCCACTGCTTGTGCCGAAGCCGTACCTGAGAGAGAATGTAAGCTCGCTGGGCTTCCTCCACCATGACTAAACTGGCGTTGATGTAGTCATTTTCAGAGTTTTCGAGTTTCACCCGACTGTGGTCGTCTGAAACCAGGTGGAGACAAATACGGAACCATTACAAATCACACAGACGTCGCTCACTTCGCAGGAACACACATTGTATATTAAGAACCTCGTCCGTCTCATGACTCACATGGGCTAACGTCTCTGTAGCGGTTCAGATTCCGATTGGCTGGAAGCTTCGCCACTTTGTAGGGATATTCACTGGCCTGGTTACGGATCTCCTGCCAGAGACCAGAACCAAAAGATACAAGTGGGAAGTTAGGAGTGTCCCATTACGTTGATGAGGAACACACGCTGTGAAACAAACCGGTGCACAGTATAACAAACACCTGCTGTCTGGTTGAAGTGGAAGCCAGTAACACAGCCAACACTAATGTGCACACCACACAATGAGGAAAAGGTCTTTAGCAGAATATGCATGCTGTTCTAGATTCAGAGGAACTGTGGTTGTAAGATGTTCACGGTATGATGACCTTCACAGAAAATATCAGTTTGCAGTATTACACTGTTATAAATATTACGATCCTTATCATCAGTTATAATGACCTTAAAAGGAATGAGAACGGTATTATAAAAAAGTATAAAGTATAAAGTATAGCATGGAATCGTAATGTTATATAGCAAGTTTACATGCATTTTGATTATTATTACCAGTTAACATAAACTGTAGATGCTTTCACTGAAACGCACACTCACTTGTGTCAATATTACCATCTATTTAGTTACCGGGTCTGATAGTTAGTCAAACATGAGAAAAGCAATTCCCCTTCTCGTGATATACTTATTACACTCTGCACAGTTTTAGACCTTTGACTTCATTAGTACTCTATCAAAATAGATTTATATACAAGCCCGGGACAGTTTATCCAGCTTTAGCCATCTACTATATTCATAATCGTTTTTAATCTATAAAGTGATTGTTTACGTGTGTTTCTCAGTAACATCCAAACAGGGCAGCGTTAACTGTTAAACCTCTCCAAATGCATGTTATCCCCGGGTTAGTAGCTAGCTGATTATTATACGGCCATAGCCAGAGTTCAACAACCGGAACAGAAATATTAGAAATGCTGGGCTCTCTCAGACAGCTGGTGGTGAAACACATGCGCTTTTCTCTGGAAGTCCTGATGAGTTCTCAGAAACTGCAGCTGACGTCTGCGAGCGTCATCCAGCATTAGCTAGCTAACCGAGCTCAACTATGCTGCACGTTTTCTTGCTAACGTTACAAGCTGTCTAGCTGCGGAAGTCAGGGACTACTAGCGCGGGCTGCTAGTTTCTCATTCGTCCTACATACGTGCATAGTACTGTACATAACCTCTACATGACGTGATGAAGTCTATAAGTCACCACCAGTAACCGAGTCGACTAGAGGGCTAAAAGTAACCAAATACTGGGAAAGGAGTCTAACGGGTTAGCTAACCAATTAGCTCGCCAAGTAACGTTAGGTTAGCAACCGATCGTCATAGAAACACGATAGGCCTAGTGTCCCGACTTACATTGAAGAGGTTTTGCCATCTCCCGGACGAATCGATATCTTCAAATTCTTCCTCCATTGTGTCGTTATTCGTGCCCCGAGACACTTGCTGGATGATCACAGAGTATTTGCAGCACCGTTCACTAAGTTACTCCTTTCTGTTAGCCATCTAAACAGCGCTGTGTGTGTAACCCTGGGGATCCCTGCGGGGAGTCTGCTGCTCAACACAATACTGCATGCACGCTGACTGACTGGGTTGCCAGTTATGTGTTTTTGTCAACCTACCAAAAAAAAAGACGTAATCACATATTGCTGTATTAAACATATTGTGGATGTTTTATTATATATATCGACATGTGTAAACACTGACTCTTGCAGTAAACTATCGAATTATGAAAGTTTGTTCAACCCTAATTTTTTTTTCACATTATACACGAGGCATGATTAGAATGACAAATAAAGCACCACACAATACAAAATAAACATTTGACAAACACTTCTGCCATAGACCTCTTTTCTTAAAGTGTTCAATATGAGTGTTAATACAAAATGTAGATAAAGACTCCACCAAACTTGGCAACCCCAGTGAACGGAGAAGGAGGGCAGTTTACTTGGTAGTGGAGCTAAAGTGTAAATTGTTAGAGTAAACTAATTTCTCAGCTCTGCATTTTCAAATTTTTCCAAATGATATTCTGGTTGCTGTTCAATTCGACACGACAAGTGTCAACATAGACTTCATCATAAAGTAACTCAAAACATGATTTACCCACAGGATTACACTAACATTGGTTTGAATGCGCCCCTCTGTGGTCAAGTCGGGTAATGCGCACACACTGCACACTACGAGGACCCGCCAAACACTATACACACACACACACGCGCGCGCACACAAGTTACGTTTAGACACATGACAGGCCTACTAAGCAACCAGCTTAGCTAGTTTTGCTGCTAGCCGGATATAATCATGTTTGTAGCGCGTAGTATTGCAGCAGATCATAAAGATCTAATTCACGATGTGTCGTATGATTTCCACGGCCGGAGAATGGCAACTTGCTCCAGTGACCAAAGTGTCAAGGTAACGTCAGTTACGTATTATTCAGCAGTTTGCTAATGTTAACAAGCTAGCGTTAGCTGCTAGCCTGTTATAAACACCTGTAAATCGTTATTCGATTTGCTGTCTATTTCCCACCACTTGTTGAGAGACGTTACGTTAGTTAATTTGCTAAATCTGTTGCTAATTCTGACTACCGTATGCAACTTCACTTTATTAAATGTAGCTAGTTTGCCTGTAGCATACAAGCTAGGGTAACGTTAGCTGTAGGTAACTTAAGCTGTGTAGCTAATGTAAACACGGCAGAAATACCCCGTCCATGTTTAGTATCGTTAAACCTGTAATTTAGTAAATGTTACCTAACATTAGTTGTAGTTGTAAACCTAAGGAATGTCATTGAAGGTCCCATGTTACCAGCTCCATAGGCGTGCACACAGCAATATTTCCAATCATTGTTTCACATCTTCTTTCTCTCAGGTTTGGGATAAAAGTGAGAATGGAGAGTGGCACTGCACAGCCAGCTGGAAGGTAAGCCTCCTCCTGCTGCTTCATTCATTTTAACCATTAAAAGGCTTTTCTGGTCAAATCTGAGTCTATAAGCCAGCGTGCTTGCATAACAGAATATCTATTTATGTCCTACTCTGTGTCTCTTGTGGTATTACTGATATACATACAGCAGGGGTGGCCAACCCGCGGCTCGCGAGCCGCATGCGGCTCTTTGCCCGGTTTCATGCGGCTCTTACGTTCATATCGAAGTTTGTATTTGTGTTTTTTTAATGTTCGTGTTCGCTTCGCTTGAGTTAAATACGGTATTTTCGTCAAACGCGCATGTGCGGCCACAGATTACGTTCCTCGTCGACCCATTTAACGCCGAGACGTTTAACGTTTGAAAGCCCCGCTTTAAGTAAAAATGTAAAAGTCGGACAATTTACAAATATCCGTTGTATCGCGCAAGGCGGAGCTCCTCCCCGATCCGCACGCGCCGCGCACACCTCCACCAGCGTATGTGACAGCAGCAGCAGCAGACCCCCCCCGCCGACAACCGGCCCTTTGGGGGCAACCATGATGCTGATGTGGCCCCAGAGCGACAATGAGTTTGACACCCCTGGTGTACACAATGTTCATTGTTGAAAATGACTGGCCTGTGGTCTTAGGAGTCAATTTCTGTCATTATCATATTGGTGTGTGACATTTACAATAAATCTGGCTGAGCAAAGGTATGTGTGTGTGTGAGGAAGGGATAGGGTGATGTTCATGTGTGCCCATGTGTATGATGTGGCTCTTTGCGGTAACACAGTAAAAAATGTGGCTCTTGGTCTCTGACTGGTTGGCCACCCCTGACATACAGCTTGAAATGTAAATTAGTGTTATGGTTTATTGGTTTGTCAAAAGGTGTATTCTCTTGTGTGCAGACACACAGTGGATCAGTGTGGAGAGTGACCTGGGCTCATCCAGAATTCGGGCAGGTTCTGGCCTCCTGCTCCTTCGACAGGACAGCTGCTGTGTGGGAAGAGATTGTAGGAGAGTCCAACGACAAGCAGAGAGGACTGAGCCACTGGGTTAGTGCAACGCCAGCATCACGGCTGGTTGTCAGGCTGGAAACCAGGCATCAGCTTCTGGCTATTTTTAGTCACCTAATATACATCAGCCGACTAATGACGCGACTTGTACACATGTTATGTGTGTGATGCGGATGCTTTGCAGTATCATTTTACTTCCAGCACAAAGATGCCACTGATACACATTTCACACATTTCCTTTTTGTTTTTCTGTTCAGGTTCATCGCGATACACAATTTACATCTTCTGAATTGATACTAACAGCACATACTATCTTAAAATTCGTAGAAAATCTGATCAAACTCAGTTTACTACTTACCTAATCTGATTACTCTGTATTGTTGTGCATGCATGTAAACATAGTCAGTGTATAGCTAAACATATTTATTTATTTATTTTCTAAAGTTTACTAGAAACGTTTATGTTCATTTTGCACTTAAATTCTTAATTAAATGAGAAAATACACAGTACACGTCATTTTTCAAGTATTTAATTCACACAGGAGTGTACAAGAACCGGTTACCAAGGTACCATGAGGTCTTTTCATATACATATTTCTTTATTGAACTACCAGAAGCCGTTATTGAGATATGACCTATATCGTGATAGAAGATTCTGGCCATATTACGCAGCTTTATTTCCGGTTCTGACTTTAACAGCAATATTTACTATTTTGCTAATGCAACAAATATATACTATATTATATATGTCGTTTGTTGTCCCTGTTTTTGATAAATTAAAAAGTGCTTCTTACAGTCGTCTGTTCGAACCTGATTGTTTCAAACAGTTTCCACACTGTTTCGTTTTTAGATAAAGAGAACCACGCTAGTGGACAGCAGAACCTCAGTGACCGACGTGAAGTTCGCCCCTAAACACATGGGCCTGATGCTGACCACCTGCTCCGCGGACGGAGTGGTGAGGATCTACGAGGCCCCCGACGTGATGAACCTGAGTCAGTGGTCCCTGCAGCACGAGATCTCCTGCAAGCTCAGCTGCAGCTGCATCTCTTGGAACCCCTCGAGGTTAGACCACACTGTGACTATAGCTTTGTCTTAATAACCATCTGTGTGTATTTCTGGAGTTGGACATTCAATGAAATCATTTGTCTTTACATTAATAAAAGAAAAGAGTTGGTCCAATGAGTGACATTCTGGCAGAGCGGTGGTAAACTCAAGACCTTTTCAAATAGAAGGTTCTCTCTGCTGCCGACCCTTTTTTTAAACCTATGAACTGTGACCTTGTGACACTTGTCTCGTGTGTTTCCTCCCTACCACCCAGCTCTCGTGCCCACCCGCCAATGTTTGCAGTGGGGAGCGACGACAGTAACGTGACGTACGGTGGGAAAGTTCAGATCTATGAGTATAATGAAAACACCAGGAAATATGCCAAAGCAGAGACGCTGATGACGGTCACCGACGCCGTCCATGACATCGCATTCGCCCCAAACCTGGGGAGATCCTTCCACGTGCTTGCCATCGCAACGAAAGACGTCCGAATCTTTAAGCTCGTTCCCATGAGGTGACTGATTCCATATGCATGCAACGTCTTAACGGGACGCGCTTCTGCAGCCGCAACCGATTTTAAAACAATTCTAAATGACAGAAATGACAAGCTACCGCTGTGTAAAAACATTTTCTGATCCATCGGACAGGAAGGAGAGCACCTCCACGGGACCCACCAAGTTGGAGGTGCAGATTGTGGCTCAGTTCGACAACCACAACTCCCAGGTGTGGCGTGTGAGCTGGAACATCACCAGCACCCTGCTGGCCTCCTCCGGTGATGATGGCTGCGTGCGCCTCTGGAAAGGTAAGAGGTTACTGTTGGCTCCGGTCGACGACTGCTCGTCTGTGTTCCTTTTAAGTTTAGTGACGGCTATACTGACAGCAGTTTTTATTTTTTAGTCCAACATGTTTAAAAGGCTAGTTGGAGTGAACTCTCAACCAGCTGTTGAGTGACTTTGGCCTTTGCGTTGTTGCATCAGTCGTCAGATCGGGTCGCTCAGATACAGTTATTCTCAAATCATCTGAGTTGTTATGATGTACGGTACATTCCTGTACAATTGGGCCAGTGCACAAAACATTATATTTGATACTAAGCCAAACATGGGACCTTACCAGTGTGCCGTATTTCACCACTAGGTGTCAGACTTGACTCAGCTGCCGCTCCTTGGTGGAACCTAAAACCCAAACCAAAAGAAAGTTCCAGTCTGGGTCACTGTGGGCCGACTGTCTCAATCTCTCTCACGCATTACGCACATGCACACTTTTACACACACACAGAGGGAGAGAGAGTTGTCTTCCCTCTCGTGGAAGGTTGTGTGTACTGTCTACTGTTGCATCTTTACTCACTGAGCATCCCAGTAGCACCGCCCCCTCTGTTCAGTTCCAGTTCATTCAGGAGTGCAACAAAAAGTCAAGCAGGATTTTAAAAAAAATGTCTCAAACTTGTGGTAATTGTTTACTTATTGTACTTTTCTTTGCTGTTGCTGTCTAATGAGACATGAGGACTAAAATCTAACTTCAAGGGTTTTCCTTTGCATTGAAGGAAAACGGCTACAAAATGTGCAATGATCACATCAAATTACAGCGATGGGACATAAAAACGAATTAGCCCACATGCATGGCTATAAGGTAGTAAATGAATGAATAGTTTGGGGAATTGGGCAGCAAATTAAATATAAGACCTGGCTGTCTATTGACACACACAGCAAACAGTGCAATCTGTATGAGAATAATTCATAATAATGAATGTTTACTGAATGTCATGAGCTTTATTTTGGGGTGATGCAGCTGCATCACGTGGTTGTTGTGCCTCGGCTCCCTCTCATTTCTGTCACATTTTAATTGTCCATGTGTGGAATGTAAAAGAAAGAAAAGTACCAAATGACACACTCCTCAGTGACACGTTTTCCACTTTATGGAGGAAGTGATGAACTCATGGTCACTTGACGATCATGTTGCAGCGTGAACACTCACTTTAACGTTGCGTCCCCCCCCCCGCAGCAAACTACATGGACAACTGGAAGTGCACGGGCATCCTGAAAGGGGACGGCAGCCCGCTCACCGGCTCCTCCGGTCAGCCCACATCCATGAGCACCGTTGTGGGCTCCTCGGTCCAGACCTCCCAGAACGCCCTGAACGGGATGTCTGCAGGAAGGTAGGTGGTGTGGTGCGTCCGCCGCCACTCACCCAGCCAGCCCGACCCGAGCCGGTCAGAACTGACAGCTTATCATGCCTCACACTGACCGGGACTGCAGCCGCTCACTGACACACCTCCTGGGCCCCACACTGACCAAATGATGCACTCGTGCAAAGAGCTTGGCTTCCGAGCCTGCGGAGTTGGATTTGCTGTGGTGTGTTTTTTTGTTTTGTTTGTTTTTTTCCTCTTGACTTGTACAGATGCATGCAAGAGTAGTTTCCACTTTGCATTGTCAGTGTTAGCGCTAACCACACTCTTGGTATAAAAAGTTAAATAAACCGCTTTTATATAAATCCGATATGTGACGATTATTTCAAATTTATATTTTGGGATATGCAGCAGAACCATTTTAGTGTTGGGTATCATCATTATTTCGTAAATATTGAGTAATCTGATTAGCTTGAGGCGCCTACATCTCAATTGCCATTTTGAGATGTAATTCTTCTCATTTCACTTTTCAATTTCAATTCATCCTTGAGCAAGTAATGCCAAACTCTTTGCTGAGCAGAAGGACTTGAAGGAAGCTCATTAACCAACCGTCATAACAATACGAGTATGAATACAGCCGCTGACAGTTAGGACTCTAAAGCGAGACGATGTAACTTGTCAAAGAAGAGACAGCGCTCTTTCTTTTGTAAATGAAATGTTGAATTCATAAGAAATAAAAGTCACGCTTTCTCAATGCAGTGCACTCAGGTTGTTGTTGCTCCAGCCTGTACTTGGTCTGGTGTGACCCGTAGCTTTAAGTGGCTACGTGACTCTTCATCTGCTACAGGTACAGCTCATGTTTTGGATTACAAATGAGTTCATTTTGGATGTTTGTATGAAACGGTTTCAAAAGTGTTTTTGAGCTCATCAGAGTCGGTATGTGGCTGTATTTATGTTCAACTTTAACAACCCTCTTAACTTTACAAAACCTCAGTATTTACCAGCTTTGCAGTTTTCAGCTTTACTCTACAGTCATCTCTAATCTTATTAAACATCTGCGTATGACGTGCTCTGTTGCGCTCTAAAACCCAGATTTGATTTTTGTAAAATAACTTTGCATAAAAGATTGTCTTGCATTCCGTCTGTGAGCGGCGGGCTTGTTGAAGTAATGTGGTATTGTACTGCTTGTTGCATGCAGGATTGACAAGAGAGCTCCCTTTGCCCCTCCCCTACGGCAGCTGACCTCTCCAAAGACAAACCAGCATCCTGCATATTACTAATGTCTCTGCACCAGCTGCCACTTGCCCTTGTGTCATGCGTTTGAATATGTCATGTCCTAGCTGAATACTTGCTGGTGAAGGGCTCCGTGATGGAATATAAACCCTCACGGTTCCGCTTTCACAGCTTCCACTTTGTTTAGATTCCAACCTGTTTGTTAGAGAACAATGCACATCCACCTTTTAGAGAATAAACCCTTATCACTTCTCTGTCTGCCATTCTCCCCTCTCTTTTTTCAGTTTCTAAAGCATACATGCATCCTTTTTAAAATCTCTCATTTCTACTTCCTTTTGATGTTTCCCCCTCCCCTATTCCATCGTCTTCTCCCCGTCCGTGTGTCTGTCGTCTGTGTCCATCCGTTTTTTTGTGTTGCTTCAGGTATTTCTTTCCGCCTCTGGATCCTCCCAGAGCGGGGACCAGGTATGGTCACCTGCTGCCTCCCTCCTCTCTCATTGAGCATTGTGACGCTGAGCCTGCTCAGCCTCAGCAACAGCCTCTTCCCCACAGACTCTACTCTCGAGCACTGCTGCCCTTACCAGAGGCTGAAGGACTGTGATTTTTGGGGTGTTTTAGCTCAAATAAAGGGATGGGGTTGGGGGGAGGGGTGGGCGGGAACAACACAAGTGCCATTCATTTCTAATAAAGATTCTGTTTTCTAAATGTTTTGTTCTTTTTCCTTCATAGAGATTTAGTGAATTTTGCATTACACAGCCAGTGAAGCCATTTGATAACCATTTCTATGTATGTATGTGAACAATCAACTAAACATTCCCCCTATTCAGTTTTGTGTTGGAGTTTTAAGTTTTTGGAATGTGCATTAAAAAGCGCATCTAGTTTGTTTTTTTTCTGGGGTCCTGAGACGACGTCCGAGACAGCCGGTACGTTTTTTCTGAAGGACACCGATGACCCACAACCCTCAGTGCCTGCAGAGGAAGTGTTATCGCTCAGTGGTTTAAAACCGCTCATGGTGGAAGTCAGAATAAACGCCACAAGATATGAAAATAATTGAATAGTTTTCCTTCCACACACACAAACTGACAGCATTCATTGATGAGTGACTGATTACCATGCGGGACAGCTCCTATATAGAAATAGTACATGAGTCATCACAACACATTTCTTTTGTCGGACATTGATCCACTGCATTTTTTAATGCTGAGTTTGGTGAAAAGTCAGTTATTGTTGACACTTTATGAATGATATTCTAAAAGGTGTGAACGGGTATGGTTCTTTGAAGGCCATTGGATGTGGCTTTTTTAAACTGAAAAATGTCTTCTCCCAGCTTCACTCTGAATTAAGGGAAATAAAGGGCATGCCATTTGTTTTGACAGGAAGGATAACATTCATTCATTTCATGGCTCACAAAGTGGAATGCTCGTGATGCAGCTGTCTGCTAACTAAGAATCCTGCAGCTGCTTGGGAGGAACACTTGATCCAACAAACTCTACTCTTAACCTGCAACAAATATAATGTACATATTTTATGTTCCTCTGTATGGTAGGAAAAGAACCTAACTTAAACTCATTAGCTTACTTTTCAACCTAATGCTGGATTTGTACTCTATAATTTTCCACATTTTATTGTATATTGTTGTATTCTATATTGCCATTACATTATGGCTGCAGTCTAAAAATAACTACCCCCCCCCCCCCCTTCTTTCATTCCTCTTGTAAGGACAAACACGATGGATGCAGTGTAGTGCCGATGCCCAAACTGTCCCAAGTGTCTAAAAGTCCAGAGGAATGATGTGAATCCCAGCCTATCGAGATTGACAATTTCTTCCTCCTCAGTTTAGTTGTCCAATCAAAACGGTTTAGATTGGTTAAGTCCCGCCCACGTGACATGGACGCTCACGCGGGCTTCCTGTGGATTCTGGGCGCTGCTTGGGTCCTCCGAACAGTTGTTCGGGTTGTTTGTTGTGCCTCCTTTTAAGAGATAATGACGAACTTAAGTGTTTGGGAAGTTTCTTTTGGAACTTAACGACGCCTCGCGACGTGCCCGCACCAGTTTATAGAGACAAACCTCGAGTTGGACAAGAAGCGAGCTCTCGGCGGTCTTCTGGAGTGTCGGACGTGAGTTGAAGTCCAACTAATGTGAACGTTATGATTTAGCGCTAACGTTAACTCTCTTGCTGAAATGGCTTTGGGGTTAGGGCAGCCCAGTTTTAGTTAACTGATCTGTGTCGTCTGTATCTTGTGTTGCAACACTTGTATCGAACTTAATTATGGAAGATAAGGCCAGTTAGCTCAGATTTGGAGTGTGTTGGTGCTTTTGACAAACCCCTCTTGTTTTTAGCAAGGGGCGCTATACGAGCTAGCGTTGAAAGTAAGCTAACCTAGATGCATCAAGTTCGCTCGTTAGTGTTAATTACTTTCAATTTGTTTTCTGGGGAGCTAGGCCAAACTTTACACCCGTTGAAACAATATGCATGAACATATTTTAAAAAAAGTATTCGCGGTAAACTACCTTTCTTATCTGATTTTCACAGCTGTGAGGTGACATCAACACGCCGACATGCTCTAATGGTCCCATCCCTGCCAGCGCACTGTCAAGTTTGCATGTATTTTACTTGGAGTTCCTATAGTAATACCGACCTGCCCTTTATGTCCCCTAATCCTAGACATTACAGATGGTCTTCACCTGCTGAACTGAGGCCGAGACACATTTGGCTGTCACCCTCTTCCATTCCAAACCATGGCGGAACATTTTTACAAGCTGGAGGATGAAGCCTTCCCCAGTTTCCTCTGCAAGTCCATGGACAGCACCGGCGGCCGCGCCACCCTGGGGAATGTGACACTGGGTTCAGGCCCAGGACTTCCAGTGGCTGCCTCCACAGTGGCTAAAATTAAACCCGGCTCTGATAACAGGTGGGAGCCCGCTGCTGCTGCTTGGGACAGATGTGGCTTTTTGTGGAAATGCTCTCATGCATTAATCTGTGACTCGTGACACAAACTGTCTTTGACTAGTGTGAGAATGGACGCTGACATCTTTTCCCAATTCCTGTTTTGAGAAGTTTGTGTTTTTACTAATTTAAGCATTGAAATGCTACTGGAAAAATGAAGTATTTATATGCTAGAAATAGATAAGATAGGAATACATTATGACAAAACACTGAGACATGATTGCCAAATATAGAACTGCATATGGATACATGTTGCTGCAGCCCTTTGTGGTGTCTTACGTTTCCCACTAAAGTAACAGGATGTTCACAGCGAGTCAGTGCTCTGTTGCTAAATGTCCTTTTGGAGCAGTAACCCTGATGTAGAGCTGTTTAGCGTGAGTCAACCAGTGGTTCTGTACCAGCGGTGCTATGTGCTCTTGCTTTACAGAGGAGATGCTGTTGAGGCTTCATATCTGGAGGCCAACTCGCAGTCATCTGTTCGTGAACAGCCCAAGTTTGCCCTCAGCTTCAAGGATGACTTGTGAGTATATAAATACATGTAGTTCACACTGCTGATTCATTTCTTGTCAAGGAAGAAGAACAAAAGCTGATCTTGTGTTGTAGTTTGTAGATTTGCTTTGTAATAGCAGATTGTTTTTCTAAATGGGTTGTAATTGCTTGTTGACTAACGTCAGCATGATTTAAATCAGTGCAGGAGATTGTCACCTGAAAGCATAAGCCATGCTATGAAATGCTCTGCATCTAAATGTTCATTTATCTTTTAGTGAATCAACCCGTCTAGGTTGAATTATTACTTTTCCAGTTATGTACAGTTGAATTAAATTACAGTGAATCATGCTTAGAGTATGTCAGCCTACTTTTAACTCATAAATATATATGTTGTGTGTGTATAACTACGGAGGGATGGGCATTCTTAACATCTTAACTATAATCATTTATATTCCACCTTCTTTTTCCATGTCGTTTTTGATCCTAATTGTTTACATCCCGCCTGCTTTAAAGGGACAATGCGGATGACTTCATTGCCGCCCACCGTCTCTCAGACATGCTGGTGAAGATTCAATTGGATGAAAGCGCATCTCAAAACCGAGGCTCCATGCTGGGGCTCCCGGCCACGCAGATGGGCTCAGTCCACGGCCGGCACACAGAGCTCGGGACGGGTAAATATCAATGCACTGGTCTGTCTTTATTGGTGTTTTTATTGCCAATCTGTTGCTATGGCAACGGCTTTGGTCCACATTTCCTTCCTGTCAGCTCGTGCACTAACAAACATCATAACAGGAAATACAAAGGAGTCCATTTAGCTTGTGTTATGATGTAAACTGTGAAACGGTCAATAGGTATAACACTGTGGTGATACTGCCTCAGGATCAGTAATTACTGCTTTCTTGATTGGAAAACGTATCAAAGGTGGCTTCACCGAATACTACATGGACGTATATTTGTGCTTTCTGATACATAAAGATGAAGTCATTCTCATTACTAGATGAAGACACGTTTTCTTTGAATGATGCTAATGTACTTTGTGTCTTCTGACAGATCTGTCATCAGGCCTTCTGACGTTTGCTCATTTTGGGCATCCAGACAGCGCGGATGCAACGGTACACATTTTGGTAACTCTTGACCAGCTGACAGTTGTACATTTTATGTGATTGCTCGTTTGCAGTAACTTGTAGACTCAAAACTGGGCCGTATAGATAATAGTTAATGTGCATATCAGAAAGAGGAAGTCATGTAACCCATTTTGAGGCTTAACTCGTATAATTAAAACCCTCTATGTTGCTTAATTTTCAGTTTAATGTCTTTATAATTGGGCATATTTCGTCTTTTTAAATAGTCTCGTTCTACCGAAGTTCCTTACAGGATACAAAGGATTTTCAAAAGTGTGTTCAAATATAGGTTGGTGTTTTGGATTTTAAACAGTGTTTCTAGTGTATAAATGCTGTTTTTACCTCCAACTAATCTACGATCAGGTACCTGCCAATCCGTTCTCTTTTCCTGGCCAGTTAAAACCGGCTCAGCCTTTACCAGCTACAGCCGAGGACGACGACGACGTGCAGAGTGAGGGAGTGGACAGTGACCATTTCAGTGGCAGCAACTCCAGCTTCCTGGTGAACGAGAAGCTCATGTGTGTGGACAGCATGAACAGCGACATCACAGGTTCATACAGCCTTGATTTTATTTTTTTAAACATAGAATACCGACGTTTTGTCAAAGCTCGAGTCCTTTTTGTGAACGTGCGTTTGATTCCCAGATGATGACATTGATTTGAACGACTTGCCTGATGATGAGATCGAGCAGTATTTCAATAATCTGGTGCCTCCTGCCATGCAGAGAGGCAGAGTGGAGGGCCAAGAGATTCCTGCTACAGTAAGTCCTCTTTGAAACACTGTCTCTCACCGTACCAGCATTAGTGAGTCGTTGGACAACTGTTTAAAGTGGGTTTTTATTCAACTGTCATTTACTTGATCTATTTGTCTCAGTGTCTCCATTAATATGTATATGTTTCATAGGGACTCCCCGGTGTTACTGACAACACATCAAACCCAAGTTCTACAGAACCAGACCAGTATAGACACCAGTTCCTGGATGACTACAATCAGGTGAGCACATTGACACCCTTACTGTTTTGTGCCCATGTGCTGCTTCCAGCTTGCATGGAGAAGAGAATGAATATGATCTTTCTGCCTGAAAATACTGTCAAGTTTCATGCATATCACCTGGAAATTTGCGGTTTGGCAAAGGCTGCCCAGCTGGTCTGACTCTCTACCTGCATATCTGTCGTTACTTTTGTGAATCAGATATTGAACTCAAATCAAACAACCATTAAATGTTTTCCCCTTTTATAATTGATTCTCTTTTCTCTTACTTTTCTTCAGGAGGACTTCCAAATGCCGGATGTGCGTCTGGCTGCTACGGGTATGGACTCGTGTCCTGCCAGCGACGAGGACACCGAGGACGAGCTGGAGTGTGTCAGAAGGAGCAGCAGTGCCACCAGGACACGGCTGCTGCCCAGCACCTCCAGACAACTGGTCAGACATAAAAAACAATATTATCAGACTTTAAAAACTCTCAAATATATAATAATCAGTTAAAGCCTAAAAACATCCTACATCCAGTAGCTCCATCATTTCAGATTGAAATGTACTTTCCAACAGAGTATTGCTTTATGTCATTTCTGTTTGCGCCTACGTGTGTGTGTGTGTGTGTACAGGTTGGAGAGAGTAACCGTCCCAGTTTCAGGCCGGGCTTAGAGGGAGGCAGTTCTGATGATGAGGCTTCCAGCGGCCGCGGTGGTCCATCTCTGTCTGGGATCGAACACAGGCGATCTGCTGAGGGACAAGTCATCAACCCTCCAGTCACGGGTACGATATGCAGCTTCAATCACTGTCCTTCACTGCCTTATTATTCCTTTTTGGTTCTCTGGCTGGCTTTCCTGTGTTCTTGATGAATTGCATATGCAAGTGAATGCATGTTATATGTATTCAATAGTAGTTTTGAGGGAATGTTCATTTATTTGAGACCGTTTTTTTGTGTCCTTGCGGAACTCCAGGGGATGGAGGAGGTGGGGATGGGAGCAGTGGGAGTGAGGAAAGCGGAAACGACGGAGGAGTTTCGACCATCCCCCTCCCGACGCCCGTCGTCCAGACCACCTATGATGTCCTGCGCGGGCTGGGGATCGTGGGGAGCAGTGCTGCTGGCGAGGATGAGGACGGCGACCTGAATCTGCCAGGACACGGAAGGAGCGGTCTCTCCAGACACACTGAGGTAAGAATGAGGCTCACTTCTGGCTGCACTCGGGTAGCAGTGAGGTTGCTCACACTTTAAATCCTATTGAAGGCATCTTTTTCTACACCTCACATACTTCCTGTTTGCCCTCATAATGTAGATTTTATTGGCACACTGTTATCTTCTATAGTTTTTTTTTTTACTTTTACACCTAAACCGTTTAATCATTCCACAACGTTTGCAGATGGGTGACCGTGTGGGTCCTGTAGGAATAGGAGAGGTCAGCTCTTTTGGACCATCGAGGGGAACTCAGAGACTTTCTCCCGTCAACTGGAGCATGGTCCTGGACCGACAGGAGGCACTGGTGAGTACAGATGCAGCACAACCTCCAATGTTACTATAACAGCCCCACTGGTGGGTCATTTAATCAGGCATATATTGATTTTATAATATCATATGGTATTTCTTTATTTTTTTTATTACTTCAATTGAATGGTGGTGATACTTGGAGGTCAGTGAAAAATAAAAAGACAAACTGTTGATTTAACAAGAAAACGCGAAGCCCTGCACAATAGAACACCGTATTAAAGTTAAAGCTGCAATGGCTAAAATACTGATAAATATGATTTATGTCTCTGTTTGTCAACGTGGTTCTGATTTGAATGGCAGGATGCGATGGAGAGCACCGAGTCTGGGCCCACTGTGGACCGGCTGCTGGACCCAGCCTACCTGAGGTGTGGAGCTGGACTCAGGAGACCTCAGGACTCTGTAAATCTAACTTTCTCCCACCTTCAAGGCACCCAGGGGAGCTTCCACCTCTCCCAGGTACAACACGCTCAGCATGTAATATTGCACATTTCAACCCGTTTTTAAAGCAAATTGAGAGCTCAGAGACTAGTATCCAAACAAATTGTCATTGTTATGCAGCCTTTATACCTTTTTGTCAAAAAACTCACCCTTAGGTGCTGCTGCCAGAAGATGATGATGATGATGATGATGATGATGATGATGATGATGATGGAGTAGATGAGCATGATGGATCCAGGCCTTCCTTGGGCCTAAGGGGAGGGCCTTGTGGTGAATTGACAGCAGCAGAGGCCTCGGACAGCACCAGTGAGGACGGCAACAATCCCCTTTCCACCTCGCTGGAACCCAAGTACTTCTCCCAGAGCTTCCACCAGGACCAGGAGGATTCAGATGACTGCTGGAACCATTGCCCGGCCAACATGGAGATGGAGTTTCAACAAGGTTGGCTTTATCTGTGACGTTTAGATCTAGGTAATCAAACTTAATACACAATGGGCCTCATGCAGCAACATTCTCTTAAATTCATCTTGTATTTTCTCTTAATAGTTTGTTAAGAGAAAGAATAAGAGTAGTCAACTCCAGGTGCACTAAATGGTCTTAACCATCCAAATATGCTCTTTTTTTTTATGTTTTTTTTTTTTTAAATTATTATGATGTTTTAGGCCTTTATCTGACAGTGATAGTGGAGCGGGAGAGGGAATGTGGGCTAAGAGAGTAGAGGAATGACGTGCAGCAAACGCTCCGTCTAGCTGTGGGTCTTACCTGGGAACCTCTGCTCGGGGTATTCACGGCCTCATCGCTCGGCTATCGGGTTGCTCCTAAATGTGCTCTTACCCAGCTGTGCTGAAGGATGAACCCCACATGATCATCAATTTGAGGCCCGTGGCCATGTTTTTTTATTAAACACTAAATAAGGGCCGTGTGCAAATACTCTTCATCCAAATGAATCTTCACCATCGTGTCTGAAAGTCAATGGGCTGCGATGCTGGCGGTAATTGAGATAATACTTGTTAATTAACATGGAGAAAAACGGTAGAATATAAGTTATTATAGTTACGACTTTACTCTGCCACCAAAAGAAAATGAGGAAGAAGAACTTCAGCATTAGTGAAATCGATGTACTGTTTAATAAACTGTTTAAATAAACATGTGTCAGTAATGGTGTTCCAGGAAAACCAGAAAGAATCAAAGCTTGTGAGCCATTCAGAAGCTGAACACATGGCATATCGTCCAGGGTTTTTATAGAGTTTAATTGGACCCAATGGACTCCCAGTATTTTCTTAATAATCCGATCGTTATGATTCCTCTAAAACATATGATACATTATATGGTATTCAAGCTGTTTTTTATGTTCCTCTCATTTAAAAATGTTTCCTAGTTGGATTAACGGTTTGTGGACTGTGAATACCAGATGTTTTTTTTCTTATCTTGGTAAGAGGGCTCTCGTAAAATGTTCTCAGAAATCAATTGATACTAACAAAATGGAACCAAATCTTGGATACGAAACAAAAATTAGAGGAAATTTGTTTGTTACGAAAAATTCGCTCGAGCCGTTGTAACAATCATTAAACGGGACATTTATTCTTTGCAAAGAAGGAGACAGAGTTGATTCACATACAGTATACGTGGATCAAGGCTGCTCGGAGATCTGTCTCCGAGCCTCTGATATTTATACTAAGTAAACAACAGTGTCGCAGGCAATACGTCACGAAAGCATAACACACACGAGTTGCCTTCATACAGCATATTCTAAGTATCGAGACACTTTAACAATTTGTTCTAGTACAAAGCTCACTTTCATAATCGGAAGACGCCATGAAGTATTGATGCCGTCTACAACTTTATTTACCTTTACAAGCAGTGCTGAGTGTTCAGATAGACTAAACAGCTGTGGCGCTTAATGTCAGAGGAAGTTCACACAACGAGGACACATAAGGACACCAAGCTTTGTAAGCACACATTATAATTAGTCATTTAGATTTTCCCCAACAGTTTATCTATCGTTTCCTCCATAAGATAACCCTTTATTAGTCCCACAGTGGGGGAATTTACAGGATCACGTGAGGCCCATCGTTGCGTGGTGTAAGATGTTAACAGCATTGCTTGTTTCTTCAGGGGCCAATGCCACTAATAGTGTGGTGTACCAGAACGAAGAGGGGCAGTGGGTGACCGACCTGGCATACTACTCCTCCTTTGAGAAAGAGGTTGACGGGAAGACATCGGAGAATGTTGCCCAGTTTCAGACTGAGGACTTTGTTCCTGCCAGTACGTACAAAGGCCACAGCTCTATTGCATTTACTCAAAGATGGCTCTAATTTAGTGTTACTGTTGATACATTGACACTTATTTGTCGTGCTTGCAGGTGATGCTATAGGAAAGATAGTTAAGGATCAAGAGGAATTTGAGAAGGAGCACCAATTCATGCAGGTACACAACGGCCCCATTTTGTCCTTGATGTGTTGGTGCCATATCGTGAGAGAAGACACTAACGGACCGCTAAAACTCTCAGCTACCATGCATTTTCATAAAGCACTGCCTTTTGTAGTTGATTCTAAGTATTGCTGTTTGCGCAGGAGGAGCAGATTGAACCAGCCGGCAGCAACAGCACCTTTCACAGCGACTCCTCTTGGAAGGCCCCCACCAACAGCCACGTCCTGATGAGGGCCTCCCAGGTCTCCTCGGAGTTCAAGCAGGGGGACCACAGCTACCTGCGACTGACTTTGGGGCAGTTTTTTGGACAGCGCTCTGAAGCCCTGGGTTGTCTGGGTAGCCCCGATGATGTGGATTGGGTGAAACGGGTGAATGTTTTTTGTTATTGTTGTTGTTGTTGCCGGGTGACTGCAGAATATTTATGGCAGGGCTGAAGAAGATGTCTGACTTTAACATGTATTAATAGCTCCATCTTTGTTCCTCTAGCCGTCCTTCGGCTACATCATCACCTCTCCAGAGAAGAGGGAACCGTTTCCCCTGATTCACCCCTCAGACTTCTCAGCTAGTGACAGTTCTCCTCACAGTGACACCATGGAGCTCAGCGAAGCAGACAAAACCCTCAACCCAGGTGTGTTCACGGTATCACTCGGGCTGAAGAATCACTTTCTAGGCTCATGTAGTCGTACCAGCTGTTTTTGTGTGTTTTCCAGTAATTCACACTGTGCTGTTACTCATGATCATCTCCTTGCAGAGGACCTGGACAAAACTCTTGAGGCACCAGGTGAAAGGATGTCACCGAAAGGTGTTACTGATCCAGAACCACATGAACAGGAGGTACAGGGACTTTTTGGGATGAGTTGATGTTTCAATATCTCCATGTAGGATTACATGCGTGGCAATATGGCTTTCTGACATGAGATCCCTTCTCCTCTTTAGGACCACGCTGGTAGAGCTGCACTACCTGACAACACTGAGGCCTCTGGCTCTGATTCGAGCCCGGGAAACCAAAGCTGCGTGTCCCCCGACAATAACAGCAGCGACCTGATACTGAGTATCAGCACAATCGCTTCAGCCATTGCCGACGCGTCCATCAGCACCGACCCATCGCAGCTGGCTGCCATGATCGTGGAGCTGACCAAGAGGGGCAGGGCGAGGAATCGACCTGAGTCGGCAGGACTTGTTGGACCTGCTGTCAACTGCACAGAGGAACCACGCTCTGCTGAACATGTAAGGCTTTGTTTTTCTTCTTCAAATATTACTCTTGTATTTAATAGTATGTACCTTGATTTGGTCATTACCATATGCTGCAAAAGTGCCTCAATCAGAGTTAACATTGTTTGTTTTCTGGTGTAAGAACAGAAAACGTAATCAAGAAGATTAGTGCTCCAATTCCATATTATGAAATATATTAATCTCTCTTAATATATTATGTCTCACTAGGACAAACTGAAAAACATACATTCCCTTGAAAGTAATCCTCTTTAGAACTACACAAAGAAAAAATATATATTTTTACGTTTTGTTCAAGTTAAATACTTAATTACTATGTGCATTTGTGCTGCAGGGATCGGCAACATTGAAAGTGCGATCTCCTATCTTCCCATTTTCGAAGTGTAAATTACATTTTTTTTTTTTTTTTTTTTCCCCTCTACATAGATCCTCCCTGAGCCAAAGCAGAGTAGCCTGCTGGACGCACTGCAGAGGACCTGTGCCGGAGAGCTGAGCGCCTTCGACATGGAGAAATACCTGAAAAAGGCCGACGTGTCGGGCAGCAGCGATGTCTCTGTGGGGAACACTATCTTTGACCTGACCGGATGGGCCAACAACCTCAGCAGCTCTCACAGGAACCCTGAGGCAGGACGTCCTGAGGAACAGGGGAGCTCAGCTCAGCGAGTGGATAGCAAGACTCTACAGAAGCCCACGAGAACAGAAACCGAGGACAAAGACGGAGCAAGAGAGACGACAGTAAACACTAGCTCCTCGTTATCTCCTGGTCATAAGGGCCACTCAAAAAGAAGCTCTATTCCTCGTCCTCGTACATCTTTCAGCTCTTCCAGAAGGTCTGTGGGCTCAGGGCAGGCCTCCACTGTCTCGCCTCCTGCAGACAAATTGACAGCATGCGAGAAGACATGTGCTTCCTCAAGCAGGACCCTCACAGAAAATGGTGTAAAGCCAGGGGAACTGAACCCACAAGCATCCAGCAATACTAGGTCTTCCTTCGAAACATCACAAAAGAGTGACGAAGCCTCTGCCGCCTCACCTGGCTTGCCAAGTACCCCACCAGGCCTGAGGAAAGGTCAGTCAAGCCTGCCTTGTTTTAAAGGTTCCTCTCCTCCGCCACAGAGGGCGAGGACTGCAGGCCAGCAGCAGCAGGACAGACCGAGTCATTCTCCAGAGAAGAAACCACCACCATGCAGGAATATCTCAGCTGCTCCGCTACCTCGCAGCTCTCTGGAGAAACATGTTGGCTTCTCTTGCCAAAACACTCCACCGGACTCTGTGTCCGGTGAGTGAAAAGAGAGACTTCATTCGATACCTCAGTTTTAACAGTTTTCTGAATACGATGGAGAAAAATAAGTAATAACATGAATGTAATTTACTATATCAAAAGTCTCTGTACCCCTGCACTCATGTATCGAGTGCTTATTTTACAAATGCATATTGAAATGCCAAACATGTATCCATCAGGACGCCTTGCCTGAAAATCTAAATTTCCTGAAAAATGATTGTAGTGGCAGATCAGTGTTAAGTATCTTTAGTATGTAGAATCATGACGTGTATAATATGGCCAGAGTCAGCCCTGATGACATCATGAGTGTGAATGTTAACAATGACCTTGTTCCTCAGAACTGCCGAAGGGTTTCTCTGAGCCCGGTGTGGAGGAGACTCAGTGTAACTTCAGACCGTCCACCTCCCCGCTCACTCACTCCTCTCCAAGTCAGACCTCCGTTCCCATGGCTGATGGGTACTGTATCACACATGGTCCTAATATATCAAAAGAATTGAATATTAGTACTTTTTGTTAAGTGGTAACTTTTTATGGCTTCGGTTTTAACTTTACCCAAATGGATAAATTGATAACTTGACAAGAGAGTAACTGAGTAACCATTAATCTTCAACATTTAGTCTCTTGTCTGGTGTAATTTAAGTTTCTACTACTGACAGACACCGGACGTTTGTGCTTTGAGTTCTTATTTATTACTTTGTTCCCACTTTGTCTTGTCTCACCAGTATGGTGTCACCCACGTTGTCCAGCGGCGGTCTGGCAGACAACAGTCCAGGTGTCGACCTCTCTCCTCAGTCTCCCTGCTCCAGCCCGAGTCTCAGCAGGCTCACGTACATCTCAATGAACAATAGCACTGTCATACCTACACCTGACAGGCAAAAGGTACGGTAGGACAAGGTCTAGCGTGTCCTTATGGCCCTGACTGTAATACCCATCCTTATGCGTGAGACATGAAGGGCAGTTCGCAGTTCTCTTTTGAAATGAATGTTGCAAAGCCAGGTCACTGTCAATGTTGTTGAAATCTAGAGATGTGCTCTCTACAAAATACATTTCAAACGCTGCAGTTTGACCGTACTGTTGTTAATGTTGCAGAAATGAGATGTTAAACATGTATTTTTAAAAGAGTACATACGCATTCTGACCTAAAAGGATGAAATAGTGAATTATGTTTTCTGCGTCAGTTGTGTTTATTGGAGAAATGTTTTTAGTTCTTTATTAATCATGAGTGTGGTATTAAGTGTCGCGGGTTGTTCTTCTTGTTGCCGTCCACAGAACAACTGCACCATGGCACTGAGCACCACCATCATCCGATTCAGTCCGACTCCCCCCATGGAACCAGATGCACAGTCCGACCTCGATATTCTCGGCCGGCCCAAAAGCCTGGACCAGGTGCAACCTCAGCATTCTAAAAGTCTGGACCCGCTTCCAGCACAGCAGTGTAAAAGCCCGGAGCCCTGCCGCAGTGCTTCCGGTCTGAGCTGCACGCGCAGCCAGAGTGAATGTAACTACCACTACCATGCGGACAGAACTGGAGAGCTCTCAGCAGCTTGCAGGAACCACAAGCAACTCTCCGAGTCCAACGCGAGACAGCTCACTAAACAAGTGGACTCTGGCTACTGCAGCAACGTGAACATCCAACAGAGCAGCAGCGCCGCAGCGCCCCAGAGCTCGCAGCAGTGGGGCGCCGCTAGCTCGGTGTATGCTGGTGGGCTCGGCATGCCTCCGTCCTACTCGTCAGACGGACTTCACTATGTGCCCATCCCCAGCTTTAAGCCCCAATGTGCTGGCTTGATTGACCTTCCCCACCAAGCAGATATGCAGTCCCTCCTCGCTGGACGCTCTCTCTTCAAGCCCCAGCTGGCTCAGCAGTATTTGGGACCCGAAGCTCCATTACATCCTGGTGGCTACCATGTGGGAGCAACAGGAAATGGTCTCTTCAGCGTGTCCTCCACAGGCATGTGTTTTCTGTCAGCGTTCACAAATAATGATGCCGAGTTATTTGTGGCAAAACCGTAAAATATCGATAATGGAGCAACTGCCTCATCTTCTGTTTTTTTCCCCCTCAGGCATACCCAACAGTGATCTCACAGTGAGACACGTCCATCCCGCATCAGGTCATCTGGGGATTTCTGGGTCTGCTGGGTCCCATCACCTCCCCAGACCCCATCAGGGCCAGCAGGACTTACCCTACAGTCAATATGGTTCAGAGCCACTGGTGGCAGGTGGTCTTGAGGAGCTGAGAGGTAGCAGTGGATTTGGTGTTTATATGAGAGTTAACTTCCTTAACCATTTGAATTCCCTGTGTTGTCGTCTTGTTAATATTCTTTGTCATATCATAACTAATTATATATGTGGTCAGTTTGTTAAATGTAGGGGAGATAATCATTTTCTTGTGCAAATCAGAAAATTGCCACAAACAGTTTAACTCTTAATTTGTAAATCCTGCGATAAATGATAGTGCTCAAGTCTTTGCATCTCTTACAATCACTGACAGTAAAGCATTACTTAGCACTTCTTCTCCACAGAGGGGCAGCGTTTCCCCACATCAGCTATCCCTGTTCCTCTGTCGTCCTCAGGCCATGTGGTGGTGCCAGAAGAACTGCGGTTCCCTCACGCCTGCTGCGTTGGCATCGCCTCACAGACCTCCCTCAGCCTCTTCAACCCCTCCGAGAGATGGCAGCAGGTGTCGATCGCTGTCACCAGCCTGGCCATTGATGGAGAGAAGGTGAGCAGGAAGCACAGAGTGGTGACAGATGCAAAGGATACGCTAAAAGTCTCTTCAGAATTGTTTTAAAATATTCGGCTAAACCAGCTCTATTAATCATCACTTTTTCTTCCGTCCCTGATGCCAACCCCTACAGGTGGACAGCTTGCCGTACCAGTGGCTTATAGTGAAGAACAAGACGATCATTGCCCCCAAGAGTACAGAGGAGCAGAAGGTGTTGTTCATCCCTCCACAGGCTGGCGTGTACCAGTGTGTCTTCAGCGTTTGCTCCTGGCCCGCATCAGCGGAGACGGAGGTCGCTGCCAGGGCCAACATCTTTGCTAGAAGGGTGGTGCTGTTTGCCATAGCAAAGAATCCTGCAGTAGAGGTGGGGGCCGCTACTGAAGGACCCATGAATTAAATTGAAATATGTTGCATAGCACGTGGGACAGGATCTCAACTTCATTTTGATTCTCAGGTTGAAGTAAGCAAGTCTGGCTGTCTGGATTTTGGAGACCTTCCTGGAGGCAGCGCCAAATCGCTTCCTCTCAAACTGCTCAACAGGACTCATGCCACAGTGCCCATCAGGCTGGTCATCAGCGCTGTGAGTCAACAGTGCTTTTCTGCCGGAGATGCACCAATTGCCTTTTTATTAGCCAAAGTCTGACCCGACGATTCCAATTTTCTGTCTAAGAACTAATATTTAGTCGCTTTTTTCACCACCGTCCCACTCTATTTTATACTGCTGTGAAAACCTCTCCTTCACTCTATGTATTCTAGTTTATCGCGATAAGCCTGAGCAGCATGACGGGAATGAATTACAATATATTATGTCTGATTTAATTACATTTTTCCAAAATTATCACGTTTTATTTTGCAGTTGTGAAACATTGCAGAATCGCATAAATATATTCATCCGCTGCCGATCGATAGGTGCATCTGTCATTTCTACATATTCTGAACCATAATCTAATTCTAATCTAGGTTATCTAAACACTGGATTCAATTGGTCCTACATCCGGCATAAATCTGGTCTTAACTCTGGTTTTATAACAACTTGCTTTGCAGCAAAAACACAGCAGTGAGCTTAATGAATGGTATCTGAATGGTTCACATTTGACCTCATTTCTCTCCAGAATGCTACAGCTTGGCGATGCTTCACCTTTTCCACGCAGCCTGTCTCCGCTACGTCTGAGGCGGCGCAGCAGGCTGGACACATGACGCCGGCGTCGTCCTCCTCGGTGATGAATCACGTGATGCATGCCAGCTACGGAGAGGTTAGAAATGCCAGAAATCCTTTTATTTATAATTATTTTAAGCTGCATGTAAAGCTTGCTGAGGTGATTGTGGTATTTCACTACAATGAATCAGTGTTTTTGTTTGGTTTCTGAAAGAGAGGCAGAACATTAAGATATGGGTAACACTCACCTATTAAGCTGTGAAACTGGCTTCATCAGTCTCATGATAAGTTGTATTTATTTTGTTCAGAATCCACAGGGCTTCATGGTCTGGGTTCACTTCAAGGCCCCTCAGAAGTACTCTGTCTCCTCAGGTAACCAACCTTACATCGACACTTAATGTTTAGGCTAAAGTCAGTGGGGTGTGTTAACTATTTAATGTCACTATAAAGTACAGTGTATGCTGTTTGGGCAATTTCCAGGGGGAAATAAGTATTACTATTTAAAAAAATACAGTTTAAAAAGGAATATAGTACAGAAAAACAAGCAGTCATTAATTTGTTTGTATTTCTTTATTTTATTATTATTTATGCAGTAGCATAGACGCGGGTAGAGGGGGTGCTGACGAGGTTGCAGCACCTCCTAAAACCAGGTATTATAAAAAACATCAAAGTTAATGTTAGTGTAGTACACAAGTATTTGTGGTGGGAATGAGTGTTTGGTTTGTCTTTTATCCCCTGAAGAGTTCAATCCATTTAGCACAAAAGGTAACTATGATGAAATGCTGTAGAGGCTATTTGCCTACAGATGTCTCATTCCCTCTTCTCTTTGTTGCATCCAGTAACTCTAAAGACAATCACCAAACAAATCCTACTCATTTGCTGCTAACACTAACTGGTTGTGCTTGTCAGGAGAGCTTGGTCCGGCTGATGAGTACAGTGCTCGGGTGGACATTGAAGTGGACTCTCCTGGTCCTAGTCATGTGATCAGGAGTATTCCCCTCAGGGCCAGGTCTGGAACGGCACGGGTCCATGCTCCTAAAGACCTGCAGGTACTCAATCTGCCCGATGGTTCTTCGTTTTTTCAGACTGATAGTGTAGCTCTGCACACAAATACATGACAAAGACATTATTTATGCCATGTGACGAGTAAGTCTTTGTAGTAGTGAGATGGAGCAGCTGGTTTTCCATTGGCCAATCAAATGTGACAATTACTGTACCAGCACAATGTATATCAGTAGTGGTGCAACGGCCCGTAGTTGATCCGTGATGTGGTTGAAATCAGGTCAAACATCAACAAAAGCGATCTGTCTAGGCAGCAAAAGAACATCACCAGGGCAGCTCTGACGGTATTATTCGTCCTCCTGTTTTATCTGCTGATCCGATCTGTGACTCGATCGATCGTAGTTTACTTCACAGCAGGCAGATGAAGAACGAGTCTTGAATTTGCAGACCGCTTTAACCCTCGGCCATTTTTAAAGTTCATGTAAGCCCACAGAGCCCAACTGTGAAATGTGGATTCTTTTTTTGTAAAAGTTAACCTGATGGGATGCAGAACCGTTTGAGGTAAATCATCGTGTTTCATTCTTGTTCAACTTTCCTTGTCCTCTGAAGAGTTTTTGTGCTACTTCTGTCTAGACTGTCAGCTTGTCTGCTCCAGCGGGTAAATCCAGCCAACAGACGCTGCCATTAAAGAACGCAGGAAACATTGACGTGCAGCTGAAGCTCAAGGTAATTCTGACCTTTACGTTTCCCATTAGATGTGGGTAAGCCTCTGTGACATTCTGGGCTCAGACTGTGGCTCATACAGCGGGGATTCCATGATATTTCTTTGCTGTTTTTCTTGTTTTCTCCATTTAGTGCTGGACGATGTCACAAAATCTAATCTCAGATTTTTCAACATCACACCACGGTTCTTCTTAAAAACAAACTAGGCCGACAAAGGAATTATTGACTTTCATCAAACTTCACTTTAAAAAGAAAAATAAGGATGCATTCTATCCCTGAAGAAAAACACTTTTTTAAACACGTTCGCATGTTGGATGCCATTCCATTCACATCCCCTTAACCATGGTGGTTATGTAATTACCCGAGTTAAAGAGTCTTAAACCATTCAAATGAATTGATCAAATCGATTTATGCCCAGCTCTGTTCATGTAACGTCTTTTCCTCCTTGTTGCCTCCCAACGTTTGTTTGCCGTCTTGTCCAGAGGTTTGCCCTCTTCTTCTCATTGTCTCTCATTCATTCCTGTTTAAAGGGCAGTGATGCTGAGGACAGTTTCTCCGTGACACCGGATGAACTGTCTCTGCGAATGGGAGAGGAGCAAAGCATCGTGGTGTCCTTCAAAGCACAGGCCAGCAGGAAATGTCGAGAAAGGTATCCAAACATTTATTGCTATTGAAGTAACCGACAGCGCACAAGTCCCGTCAATGAGACCTTCAGGATGAACCGAGTCGATGTTGGTAGTAAAAGGTCAAGGTGTCGTCACGGAGACTCGGCCCGCTTCTTATGTACCGTCTATGGCCATAACTCATGAATTCATGTGCTAATTATGACAACTTCACACAATATCTTCACGGATAAAATGATGGAGTGGTGAGTGAAATGTGCACAATGGTGTCTAAGATGTGTATGACATGTACTTGAGACTGGTGAAAAGAAACACAAAACTTAAAATGTGTAACTATTTTTGTTAAGAGAGTTTAACATGAATGCATACTGAATGAAAAACGCTCAACTCACTAGTTGTTATGGACTCTGTTGTGTTGCAGCCTTCTCACCATCCTGGTGCTGCCATCGGGTCCTCAGTATGAGGTAACCCTGAGAGGAGAAGTTGTCCCAGAGGACTCTGGGAAACCTGCCATTCCCTCTGCTGCCGTCTTTGGTCCCGGCGTCGCCGATGACGTTCCTCCAATTCTCTCCAACAAGCAGTTCGTAGCCTGGGGAGGGGTCACTCTGGGACGAGCTGTGTAAGCAACTTTTCATTTCCTCATTCATTTCATCTTTACTTGGTTGCAGAAAAAAAAAAATGATTTTTTTTAGTTATCAATTATTCATTGGAAAGTAATCAATAAAAAAAAGTCAAGGCCCAGTGGGCCTTCTTATTCTATTACGGCTGGTATAATGTTATTCATGAGAAGGGACAGAGGGTCTCTACAGGGAGTGTTATTTCTCAGAAGCTATTTCAACATAATGCCCAATTTATTTATACTCATTGAAGGGAGGTAAAGTACAGACAGCAGTAAGAAGGCTAAATCCCCCACAGAATGGATGCATTCTTGAAAGGTTTAACTGGATGCAGGGTTGACTTAAAGTAGGACATTGAGATAATGACTCAGTCTCAAGTCAAAGTTTGTCAAAGGCATCAAGTTTGACACAGAACTCCGGCACACTAACTTTTGTCACATAACCAACGGTCGCCATTGTTTTCCAGCCAGCAGAAGCTGGTTCTCAGGAACAACTCGAGCCACTCCACACAGCAGCTGCGGCTGCTTATTCGTGGTCAAGACCAGGACTGTTTTCAGGTAGGTTGTAATATTTGCACTTGATAACATCTCATCTCAATTCTTCCTTGTTCAGAGCGTTCTCGCATGGTGTTTAGTGTGTTTCGACTCCCTGCTAGGAATCCAATGCAGAGTTTCATTCCCACAGTGCCTTGTTTGTTATTCAGCGATCCACTGCAAGCGTTTGTGACCAAAGCTGGTTTTATTTTATCAGGATTTTCTTTGTTCAACCGACTGGACAGCACAGATACATGTAGCTCAAACCAGATAGGAAAGAGGGCCGAGGTGAATACATTCATGTGGCATTAAAGGAGTACTGCACCGAATAGCATTGCAGTCCTATAACATTGTTGGACTCGTGATGGACTATTTTAAGTAATCGTTTTAGCCGAACCAGAGACGTTGTCTTTTTTTTATTCTGTGCATTCTTCTTCCTTGAGCCGCGATCACAGATGAGCAGTGGCCTACATAGGTCTGCCTCACTTCTATTTATTTCATATTCAAACTTGTAGTCTTCAACACCACCCAAAGCCAACACAAGTGCTGGTGGCAACCTCTGTGGAAACTTGCATTCTCTCTAGTGTCCACCAGGGGGCGACTCCTCTGGTTGTATAGAAGTCTATGAGAAGATGACTCTACTTCTCTTGATTTATTACCTCAGTAAACATTGTAAACATGAGTTTATGGTCTCAATCTCTAGTTTCAAGTCTTCTTCAATACAGCATGATGTTCATTTAGTAAACGATGGTCCATTTAGAGTCAAACAGACCATAAAGCAGGGGATGCTTTAGGGCAGGGCTTACTGTGATTGACAGGTCGCTCCCGCTACCTGAGCCATATCTGGCTACTCTACATCACTCCGCCGCATTCCAAATATGGTCAATTCTGTTCATGGGCAGCAAATAAAACAACATGGTGACGGTCGTAATCCAAGATGGCGATGGCAAAATCACAGATCTCTGCGCTTCAAAACGGCAGTCCACAAACAATGTGTGACGTCACAATGACTAAGTCCACTTCTTATCGACAGTCTATGCTCAAGTGACATCATATGAGACAATTTATCAGACTCCACACAGCTCCCTCCGGAGCCACAAAAGGCTTGTTTTCAGAAAAGAGTTCCCCTTTTAAGGGTCCCATTTTTTTTAAAACTCTTTCTCCTAACCCATCTAATAAAACAGAAACACGATAAAACCATGATGAAGATATGAAGTATATACACTTTTATTTTCTTTCTGCCTCAGCTCCAGAGCATGTTCAGTCTTGAAGAGCGTCTGACCCGACACGGGGAGCTGTCCATCCGTCCCAGAGAGGACGTGACCGTCCACCTGCTCTTCGCTCCCACCAGGGTGGCGTGCATGTTGGCCAAGCTGGAGATCAAACAGTCTGGAGTCCGGCCCTCTCAGCCCGGGGTCAAATTCACTGTGAGGATGTCACCGTTTGGTCCCGCCTTGCTCTCTGGCGTCTTTCTCTGTAGTCTGCGATCTCTTTGCATTTTCTCACTTCTGACTTTTAAGATTATTTCTATAGAAAGAAATGGGCTTAAGTTTAAGTGGGCTCCTATATTTCCCCATCCTCAGATTCCTCTGTCGGGCTACGGTGGGACGAGCAACATCATCCTGGAGGACCAGAGGAAGCAGGCAGACGGCTACGTGGCAATGCTGAGCGGCATCGCCGTCAGCCGCGTCAGCAAAGTGTGCCTGTGCGTGAGGAACACCGGCTCCAGAGCAGCGTACATCAAAGCCGTGGCCTTCGCCGATGTGCAGACACGATCGGTCATGGAGCCCTCTGTCATCAGCCTGGCCCCGTCACAGTTTGTACTGAAGGAAAGGACGCAAGAGGTAGGAGAATTATTATGATAACAAATATAGCAATACATACAGACTTTCCCTTCATTTAGTCTTAAAGCTATAGTTGGTACTTTTCTTTAGAAATCTCTGATTCTTATGCGTCTTGTCCTTGCTACAAATACTGTTTGTTTCCAGGTCATCACTGTGCTAATGAAGTCCACCCAGAGAGAACAGGCCCTGTGTCAGTCGGTCAATGCACTGCTGGCTACTGTCTGTCTGTTTTGTGGAGATGAGGTCTCCAGGCAGCAGTATAGGAGGTGAGACCTTCCAACGCAGTTTGCTTTTATGCTATTAAAGTTGTAATGCAGGGAGTTAGCAGTCAATTATAGCTGATAATTAAATCTGAAACGTCCTAATCAAAGGTTAATTACAAAGCTCTGATGTAACCAAAATGTCCTTTTGCATTGTATCAGTCATTTTGTTCCGTTCACCACGACAGCACTGTTCTGTGTGTAGTGGAGACACTCCAGGTATTAACGTTGTTTTTGATATGCTGGTCAATTTTAAGACGTCAGGGCTGTTTAGTGTCCATAACATCTTTCAGACTAGTGGAAAAGAAAACATTCAGGTGTTTATTTTACTACTTTGAATGAAGCCATTTTTTTTACCCAAACCACATGCAGTATTTTCAGAATGCTTTAAAGGCAGTTCTCTGATCCCTAGAAAACATGGTGGAAGTGAATTTTTGTATGGCTGTTGTATTTTTACTGATTTATGGAGGGATACAAAGAGATATTCAAAAGTCCGTCTGTTAAACCGTTGACTGTAATATGTCTCCAAAATGAAACAAGAATTTTTATCCTGGCTTTATCCAATGTTTAGATGTATGCAAATGTACACACATGTGGTAAGACAATAGCTCATTTACATATTTAAACATAGATTTTCAGAAAACTTATAATACAAAACAAGATAATTGTTTTAATGATAGTAATCCACTTTGGACATTTCATGCTGAATTATTAGTTTTTTCATTTTTCCTCTATTCACCTTTATTGCCTTAAAGAAAACATGTGCACCTCTAACCTGATTTTACCAATGCAGTAAGAACAATGCAGTAAGAACAATGCAGTAAGAACAGAAACAGCTGACGTTAATCAACAATTCTTTTATTGTCTAATTTCCACAATAAGATCAGAAACAAGTATTGTCTATGGTCAGCTTTGTAATGCACAAAGCTGTATTTGTGTGATGCACCTGCCAACAGATGACTTGTATGCTGATATGTATAATAATAGAAATCTTTAAAAGTGCTGTTTTTATAAATCCGATTCCAGATAGCTGTGCCTTTGTCTTCTCAGATTGCTTCAGAGCAAACCTGAGGCTGTGCGGAGGGCTCTGTCTGAAAACAGTCTGCTGAAAAACATCAACTTCAATGAAAAGTTCCTGGGAGAGGATGTCGTCACAGAGAGTAAGATGTCTAAAGATATGTTTAGTCTCCTCTTACATAAAATAAAGCCAAGTCGGAAAACCTGTTCAATATGACCGCTCAGCTAACACTAAAAGGTAATAATGTGCAAAGTCTTCACATGCTGATTAATTACTGAAAAGTGATTTGTACCCTGCAGTCAGTTCTTTAAAGCTTCTATATCTGATGCTCTATACGCTGAGGTTGTCTAACCAGTTGCTATACATGTACTGCAAATAGCAGATTCAGTTTAAAAAGGGTTGTTGGAGTACATGTCTCAGATATTGGTGTGTCTCTGTAATTCTCCACCTGTTCTGCAGCCTACGACCTGCCCCAACGGCCCAACGAGGCTCACATTTTCTACGGAAACATGAGCAAGGTAGTGGTGTCGTTGCTGGGAGGCACGAAGAGCACGGACGGTGAGCAGAGTGACCACACTGAGCTGCTGCTGCCCTCCTCCAGACACCGTCCAGAGACACACGGGTACTGTACTCCGACACAACGCATCCATTCATCACCAACATCCATTAGTCTCTAATCAGTATTGTAATGCATTTCAGTAACGTGAATCTCTATTTGACAAAAGCATGTGGAAATGCGTTCTACTTTAAAGGAATGCATAACAGATTGTGTGTGTCAATGACTCGCCCCCCGTGTTGCCTCGAACCCTTGGAGAAAACGTTGTTGTCTTCACGTGAACAGAGAATCAAACTGAGAAATGTCTTGATGAATCAATGGGGGCTGCGTATAACAACTGAGAGTTAGTAAAACTGTATCAAAACCCACATTTACACTCTCACGTGCAGTATAAGCCAAGTCTCATATATCCAGTCGTATGCTCGCTCCTTTCTATATATAACACTCCAGCATAAACAATGCTGTGCTCTTCACCAACACGAGGTAAAGCAAAGAGGGTAATTGATGAAGTGTTCCTTTTTAATGCGCAAACTGATTATGTATAAAGCAATACTGTAGGTCTGTACATTGTTTTTAAAGTGAGCACATTAAATGAAATGCATCATATTAGACGTAATGTACCTTTTAATGTTGTTGTGTAATACCCAGCAGCTTGGCCAACGGCAATGTGTCTCTGGATGTGCTGCCGGTGAAAGGTCCCCAAGGTCCAGCACTGAGAGTGTCAGAGCCCTCCTTAAAGGTACCAGAAGCCCCTCTGTACTGGACTGTAATGGTTTCATTGTGTTCAGTAATGAGATGAAAACATTTCTTACACTGCATTTGACATAAACAATGAAAATACTTCTCAATGCAGAATGCCTCTTTTCCCTTCAGGCTTCAGAGCCGTTACACAGGCAGTCTGAGTCCTGGACCATCCACCCAGAACAACTTGTGCTTGCAGCTCCCACCATCAGTGAGTGGAATCTAGATTTCAAAAGCCCATTATGTGCCATTAGATCACCTTAGCTTTCAATGCACTACAGATTTTGAGTATGGTTGAATAACCCCTGACCCTTCGGTGAGTGACACGGCGACTGTGGCGAAGTGGATAGCAGGGCCGTCATTCAATCAGAAGATCGATCCCCGGTTCAGGCTCCACTAGTCGCATGTCGACGTGTCCTTGAGCAAGACCCTTAACCCCAAAATTGCTCCTGTAGCTGTGCCTACTAGAATTGTGATATAATCTGAATTGTAAGTCCCTTTGGATAACAGCGTCTGCTAAATGACTGTAATGTAATGATGAGGAGCCAGCAGCATGACTTTCTTTTGTTGCTGTTTTCAGACGGCACAGCCACCACCAGTCAGGTTCAGATCCGGAACAACACATCCAGAGAGCTGAGCTTTGATTTGTCCTGGCCCGCTCACTGCCTCACCATCACCCCTCAGCATGGAGTTATCGAGCCCCAGTAAGAACACACGTGCTTGTGCTTTTATTTGCATTGTCCACACTGTATAGGTGATACCATGTGTGTGTAACCGGGGCAGTGCAGCCCTTCACAGCTATCGTCAGCACAGCTACACTAAATGAACAATTACAGGAAGTAGGTCCAGTCTTAATGTGATCCTAATCTTATGTGACTGTGTGTATATATGATTTTTATTAATCCACTTGTGTCCTGTTTCTTTATTAATGTTAAACAAGGTGCCACCTGCAGATTTTGATCAGCCCCAACCCTTCACTAGCAACGAAATCTACCCTACTGCCGTGGAGCGGACAGATTTATGTCCAGTGTGACGGTCAACAGAAGGTATGGGACACTTGAGACATTCAGCTTTTCAAACCTCAAGTCAGTCATCTTGTCATGTGCCGCGAGAGCTTAAAGGGTTGTATGAAGAACCAGTCTGTGTATTAGCTCCAGTAGTTGACACACAGGAGCAAAGAAATGTGCTGCTGTGGACGGTTTAGGTCAGGGGTCGGCAAGCCGCAAGCGGCTCTTCAGCCCCTCTGTTGCGGCTCCCTGATAACGTCGCTGGACACGCCGCCAAAAATAAAAAATGTTTTAATAGTTTGTCAACTAAAATGTGCTCCACATCCTATTACGTCCCCGTCCACATGGTACTTCCGGCTGTTTCTCCAATCTGGGGACCTGCCGACCGACATCTACTGTAACTAATACACTGACTATGGAAAAGAACCTCATACAGCCACTCCCTTTTAACGAGAGCTAAACGTGTTGTGCATTGTGACCACTGGTTCAGTTTATTAAGGTCCAGATTCGCGGGGACCTGGCTCTGGATGTGTCCGCGACCCCAGCAGACACCACCCTGTCAGCCCTGCCTCCTCAGGCTGCCACCCCGGTGCTGCCTGTGGCCAGACTCGCTGCCAGGCCCTCGCTACCTCCGCACACCCCACAGGCCCCTCAAGCCCTGGTGGAGATCAGCAACAAGACCATCGTGTTCCCCACCTCCCCCTCAGGGGAAACATCAGGTAAGCAGGTCACTGACCAGAGGACAGAGGTGTCTCTGTTCATACACATTTTGATCTAGAAGCCTACAATCTTCAGACTGATGTGGTTTTAAGTCTCACTTAATACACTTCATTCTCCACCTTTTGTAACTTAAGGCTCACCTTCTCAAATAAATGAAAACATAACATGACAAAGAATCTAAACTGTGCTTTAAATCTGTGTTACACCACTGTCCGCTGTAGGGACCAAAATATATTATGAATCCTAATTGTATGTATTGGTGCAGCGTTGTCTCCCACAAAACGATCCATGTTGTGTCACCTTATCCGACAGAATGTTAGCCAGCGAACCTGAAGTGCTGTGATATTTAAACCTCACTTTTAATTGAAATGGGGCATTTTGTTAACTCTATATTTAGACATAAAAATAACTAGCTTTGTAAATTGGCAAACATTGTGATTTTTAATTTAATCAAACCATTTAGCAGTAACTCCTCTGCCGTGTGTGCGTGTGCGTGTGCGTGTGCGTGTGCGTGTGCGTGTGCGTGTGCGTGTGCGTGTGCGTGTGCGTGTGCGTGTGCGTGTGCGCGTGCGTGTGTGTGTGTGTGTGTGTGTGTGTGTGTGTGTGTGTGTGTGTGAGAGACTAAGACTCTGCTCCTCTCCTTCAGAGGCTCAGCTGGAGGTGCAGAATGGGGACGGTGAAGTGAGGTGGTACCTGTCATCATTTGCTCCTACATATGTCAAGGTGCTTTTCTTTTTCTATTATCTCTTTCTTCTGTCACCTCCGTCATTCTGTTTACTGTTCTTCTCTTTATTATCCTTACTCGGGAATGAAAAGATTTTCTTTGTTTGGAAGTTTAGTTCCAATCTCACTATGTGAGTGTAGCTGAACTCTTTGTCTTGCGACTCACTTTAGTAATGGGTTCATTTTGTTGAGTGGCGGCAGTGACTCGGCTCAAGCTGTGGCCTCTTCTCTCTCCTCAGGGCGTTGACAACACTGGAGACGTCTACCGGGCCACTTACACTGCTTTCAGATGCTCCAGGATCTCAGGCACTCTGGGAGCTGATGAGAAGATGCAGGTAGGCACCAGGGAACAGCTGCCCATGCTCCATGAAGTTAAGTTTAGATGAACAGATCAAAATAGTCTGCCTATCGGGTCCACATATAAACACACATTTTCAGGGCTTCCAGGTTAAGAAAAATGAGTTTTTTTATAGATTAACATCACTAATGGCTAGAACACAGTCATAACTACACACATACCAGTATTCACTTTATTAACCCTGTTGATATTCTTTCATGGAGTTTGTTTTTTTGCAGGGGTTGGTTCAGCTTCTGTTATAATTCATTGTTTGTTATAGTTTATAGCCAAATAAAACAAACATTTATTTTCAATGGCTACTTTTATAGTTAAGGACACTTTACATGTAACACACTTCAGTGCTCTTGCAATTAAAATCAAGGCTTTTATATACTATTGACCTTTTTTTTAATCATTTTCTCAGAGAATATTTGAGTTTCTCTTAATTTACCACTTTAATCTCAGAATAAACACTTTTTTTTTTCTTGTAAATTTGAGTTTCTCTGAATATTTCCACCTCTAATATGCGGCCGTGAAACAGTCCTTTCTACCACCTGTTTACCTGAATGGCTCTGCTCCATTTAGGTGTGGCAGTTGGCGTGCTAGAGAGACTGTACACAACACCAAGGCCTTGGAAGTGGTACATCTAAATAGAATGCAGCCATTATTTTAACTGAGGAGTCTAAACACTGAGGAGGGCCTGTAGAATAGAACCGCTGGTGTTAGTTGTTTCCCCGCGGCAACAGCACTTCACTAAATCCCATCTGGTTTGCAGCACCTTGTCAAACCAGTGCCTCAAAAAGCTCAAGCAAAACCGTGTTCTGTTGTGAAAACTGCTATGAAACTTTACATGAATCCTCCAGTCTTTCTCTGAGCTAGTCTATGCATTTAGAAGGATATAATTATAAGCCATAGTTGCTGTATATTCCACCTGAAAAGCTTGCAGCAGTGAAACTATGTAGAGTTATGAGGCAGTTGGTGAGTTAGATTTTCCTCGAGGTCAGCCTCTGAAAACGTAAACGAGTACAACACTCATTTATACGCAGAAATCAAGTGTGACTGTTTCCTCTGATGGTTCTCTTGCTCTCCCAGGTGCCGATTACTTTCCTGCCCAGGGACAGAGGGGACTATGCCCAGTTTTGGGACTTGGAGTGCCACCCTGTGTCTGAGCCCCAGCAGAAAACCAGAATCCGCTTCCAGCTCTGTGGCACTGTGAGGACTCCAACACTGTACTACATAGTCTTTCAGAGTTTTAGTTTTACTAGAATCACTGTTTTCTTATTTTCTCTCCTTAAAGGGTTAGATAGGATTTTCTGAAGTGTGGTTGTTTGAGGTTCTTATCCACAGTCGGTGTATTAGCTACAGTCAATGACGGCCAGCCTCAAGTAAAGCAATGTACTGCTGTGAAAACATCTGTTTCAGTTCAGTGTATGATATACTATAAATATCTTCTCCCATTTATCTTGCTGAAGACATCCTGACGAGGAAACTCTTAGCCGTTAGCAACGCTTTCTTCAACTAGCCAGTAAATTGACCTCACAGAGCATGGCCGTTGTTGGTCTAAATATGCCTCGATCGGTTAGTTTGTTTGTGTTATTGTGTGACTTTGATGTTTTTAAAGGGCACGTTCGGATTCAACGAAGTCGCACAATAACTCAAACAAACTAGCCAATCAAGGCAGCGGAAGTACCAGCATCCCCTGTGTTCTTGGGAGGTAAAATGACTGTTTTGGGCAATAGTTTGTTGGGTTCTGAAGCTTGAGTTCCCCGTCGGGTACCCTTAAACCGACATTAATAATAAAGAACCTCATAGAACCCCACTACAAAAACGTCACACTTTAGCCATGCTTTATCTAACCCTTACTGAGGTACATCCTTCCTTTACAATGTGAAGCAGATCTACGTTTATCTACCATATTCATCAGACCTTCTGCTGAACTAATCATGCCATTTATTCACTATTTCACGTGTTTCAGTGTTTTACAGCAGCACATGTGGTAGTGTAGTACCTTCACTGTGGCTTTGTAGTGTTACAGAATTAACAAATGAGAGAAGTGGGTTGTGGGATGGTAAGGAGCGCACACGCAGCGCACACGCAAAGCCTGGAGCCCCCCCCCCCCCCCGCTGAGACGGGGCCCCAGGCTTTGCGTGTGCGCTGCTTTAATGTGAAGTGTTATGACAGACCCAGTTAACTTAAGAGCATACATACACAGCTTGTGGGATGTCTGATAGATGGCTCCACATAAAGCAGGTTAAGTGGCTGCGATGGTGGTACTTTTGTTGTCTCTGTATTTCTTAGATGCAGCGTTTAGAAAAAAATAATAATCCTGCAGTGGTGTTAAATGCTTATCTGAGACTCTGGTTTTGCGAGGCTTTGATTTAGATTTGCGGCCGTCAGTCTGATGTGGAACTGAAATGGGTGTGATGTGTTTCCCATTTAGTTTTTAATCATGTCTGCAGTAGATGTAGCAGTGCATGATCTACTTGAAAGATGTTTGCGCTGTATGTTCCTTCACGGTTGTATTTTACCAACCAGCTAGTTTTGCAGTGGAATGTAGATTTTTCTTTTTCTTTTTTACTTACTAGCCGTGATCTTAAAGATGTATCTGTGTCTAAAGGGAGTGAAGTCTGGACCAGTGGAAGGACCACAGGAAGGAGACTGCTCTCTGGTGAAGACCGAGGCCACGGTCAAGACCCGGAAGAGGGCTGATGCCTCGGCAGGCAAGACCAGGTGAGACCCCCCTTCTCTCTAATATCTATTTATGTTGCTGTGAAAACATCTCAAACAACTGGATTTATTCAAGTTTCTCCCCAACACTGCATTTTACGAGATCACATGTGATCACAGCATCACGTTCTAATTGACCTTTGCATCCAGTACTCAATAATTCAAAGTCATTTTTTATTTTTTTCCTTAAAGTCGACGTTCTTTAAAAGAGTTGTGTGTACCGTAGGTTGTGTTTTCTAGCAGGTGTCTCACCTTCAGGTGCTGGTTGTGCTCTCTGTTAAAACACATTCTCTGCCTTTCAGTCAGGAGGAGGCGGTGAGGAGGGGTGTGTACTCCCCACAGGACCTCTACACCTTCCCGCACACGCGGACGGGAGAATCCAGCACCCTGAAGGTCAACATCCGCAACAACTCGTCCGACACGCATGAGGTGAGGCCCTCCTTATTCTCAGGAAGACACGGGGAGGACAAACCTTTGCTTCCTCACTTTAGTCCAATATATACAGATGAAGCACTTTCTTTTCCAGAACAAGATGAGCTGAGTTAAAGCAAGGTTTTAAAAGAAATCCTTTTAAGTTTCTGGACGTTTTTATCTCTGGGTCAGTGTACAAAGAAGACGTTGGCTCACATTGTTTCGTTTCATTCAATATTGCCAATACAAATTGCACGACTGTCTTGTCTTTTGTTACTAAATGATGAATGTAATAACTCCTAACGATTGCCATTGGGCTTTGCATGGATTTGGTATTTGATGTGTGGCTTCTCTAATTGACTTGCAGCTGAAATTTGTAAACCCTACGGAGCCCTTCCACATCAAGCATTCCAAATATTCCCTGAGGTGAGTCCAATGGTCCTTATCCCAGACACTCGTTCTACACTCTTGATGGTAGCTGGGTGACACATTGGGAAGATAACTCGTGCCAACTTCTGTTTTTCTTTGTTGCTGCGCTTCAGTTTTAGTGTTTTTTTTTGTTGTGTGCTCTACACAGATATCTCTCATGGGTCTAAGTAGCTAGGTAATAATGTTTAGTCGGATATAGGACACACGACTCAAGTGGTGCGCTGTGCTGTAACGTAGGGTGTGTCGTTGGCCCATTGGGGCCGCTCACTGCGGGAGACGCTGGGACCCGGAGGACGTTCCTGTATGCGGGGAGCACTCGAGGCCTCGGAGAGCACTGGTGCTCCCTGACTGAGGCCTGTGGGAGGGGGGGTTGCCTGGCCACCAGTCGTGCTCTGCCGATGAGGGACTGTGTTCAGAATGAGCACAGCGTGTGTTTTCATGTTGTTAAAATCGGAATAACAATGTGGTGTGAAAAAATAATATACATCGAACTTCATTCACTTCCTCGACAAAAATGAATCGTCGTTGGACATACCGTTTGTGTGTCATGACTTTTTGTGTCTCCACTGTTTGCCACAACCTGAGCCTGAGCCAGCCCTACAGCAGGTGTGTTGTGAGGCCCCCCCCCCCCCCCCCCCCCCCCCCCCAGCATGTTGTGGCTCTTGTCATGTACTCTCATTACCTCGGACCCCCCACCGCCCCGCTCATTTGTTATGCTGTAACATTCTTTTTCTCTCTGTATTAAGGCTATTTTTTTGTTGTCCAGACATTTTTACATTTCTTATTAATCAGTGTGCCACATCGACATCAAGGTGAACATTGAACTTTAATATGACACCACATCAGAATCAGATTTGGCATTTCTTTCTCCAAACCGTATTAGCCACGTACAAAGCAACATTTTAAAAGCCTTTTTCTCAAATAATCAGGACATTTTCATTATTATACATTAGTCTTCTTGTATAAAGCTCTGACATCTTTCTGAAAACATCCTCATCTGAGTTGAAATCATTAACCCTACCGACCTTCCACCAGCAATAAGCTTAACAAGAATCAACTCCAGTCCTGTAAATAATGACGGGGCAATTCAACATTTCTAAAAATCCTGTCTTGCACGCGTATTGCTCGACTGCCACAGATTGAAGCTGCATGCTGTAGGTCGCCTACCGCTGGTCCAGCATGTCATGATTCATAAAGTGCAATCCCAAGTACTTTATTGTAGTTTTATGTGAAAATGCATGCGTTTATGTTGTGTAATCATGCTCAACATTTCAATTTGAAATCCTGACCGTCGTTCTTCTTTGCCACCCGTTAGGTCGCAGCACTATCTGAAGCTGCCCGTCCAGTTCAAGCCCAGCACTGCAGGCAGACACGCTGGCTTGCTGCTCATCCAGTTGGAGACAAGTGGAAGTCTTGTTATTCAGCTGACCGGTGAGGCACTGCCTTGAGTCTAACAGCCTACTCCTCCTCCTCATGCTGGCTGGCTCTGGGTGGAAGAGAGGAAAACTGCAAACAGCTGTGGATCAAATAAAAGCCCTGAATCCGTCCTATATCTGCAGTTCTACAGCTCTGGAGATGTACTTAGTGGCTGATTGACTGGAGATGACTTGAGACTCCACTGCCAACATGGCCCTGTCTGCCTCTGGATGTGGCACAGGTGTCCTCAGCTGGCTCGCGAAAAGAAAAGAAAAAAAGATTGCGTCCCGTTTTGGAGCCCGAAGCCGAATGATTAGGTCTGACTGGCTCACAATTAGTCTGCACCGCTCTGACATGTCACAGAGCTAATGATTTCTGTCACTTTACTCCGGATCTGGTGTTGGCCTCTTCCCCGAGTCGCGTCACAAGGCAGCGTTGTTGTCTCCACGGCCGCTGACGGACGGTGCCAGTCGGGATGCGTTGCTTTGAGTTGGTCACACAGGAAGGCCTCTTGCTCTGGGATTTTTGTTTTTGTCTCGACCCCCTACATGAGATTTAAAGATTTGAGATTTGTTGTTTTTTTTTGTCTACATTTCATAACATTTCCCCAATCTTCAGTGCCGGTGTGGAGTCTATGGAAATGGTTCCTCCTCTCTCGGAGGCCACCTGCACAGTGGCCTTTGTCGGTGGAGCCGCGTGTTTACTTCCCGGCAACCTCCAAGGCTCTCTTCCAAGCGGTCCAGATGTACTTGATTTAGTCTGGATTGCTGCGGCTGCATTAGGATGGCTAATGATTGTTATTACGCGCTAACAGAGTCTCCCTCTTGTGGGGTTTTTGTTCGGCAGCTCGCCAGGCCCGCTTAGTATGGTTACCATGGCAAAACGGTGTTAATCACCGTTCCAGTCACAGAAAATTACCTCCCCGCTTCCTCTTTTGGCTCTGGGGCAAATGGCCAAAATTGCTTGGGGGGTGGAGGTTATTGGATTCACATCCATAATTGTTTTTGGAGCTGGAATATCATGGGGAAACGCACATAAACTTCATCAAGGATGTGTTGTTAACCTGTTCGGTACCGCACGCTGGGGCAACACTAGTGGAGCATTGTAGAGCTCCTAGTAGAGCAAGCTCTAATATGAAGGCAGTGTGTTGTCACAGGCTGCTCTCAACTATCCTGACATACTTAGATACACAATTTGCACATGATTTAAATAGTATATAATGTAATATATTGTATGTACACATTTTAAATAAAGTATTGTGATAAATAGCTCGGCTGGCTTTAATCGTGGGAAAGTTATTGGAAGAAATGTTTGACAGGTAGCTTTCTATTAATAGCGTCGGGCTGTTTGCTTTATTGGGGAGGTCCTGTGTGCAGAGGTGTAAACATTGAGACTGTAAATAAGAGATGAGGATGAAATGGGATTAAACCAGCATTACATTTTGATGGCATGCACGCATGGTGATGATGATGAACTTTATTTATAGAGCACTTTCCTTAACATTGCAAAGTAGTTCTCTAACAAGAAGGGGGAAAAAACCCAATAAAACAGTGATAATGAAATACAATAACGCTCCCATCAATTGCAATGAAATAATAATTCGCAGAGGAAATCTCTTTTTAGAGGAAGAATCTTTTTAGAGGAAGAATCTTTTTAAGAAGAGATTTAAAAGTAGTGGTGGGTTAAGCAGACCTGACCTCAGCAGTTTGGGGGCCTGGACTGCAAAAATGTGATAGCCCTTAGTCAGCAGTCGCGCTCCGGGAAACCGCTCGGAAGGCCACTATCGGCTGATGGAAGAGGGCGCACACAGGCTCTAAAGGGGTTAGTGGGTCTTTCATGACTCGCAGTATATAGTTGCTGGCAGTGTGACAGAAGAAGTGAGACTGACGTTGCTCCTGCACCGTCTGTCATGAAGTCCATCCCAACATCAAAGCACAGACTGATGAATTCAATTTAAGGTTCTATTAAATTACTTTAAATTCCTGTGGTCTGGCTCTGCTTTACATTTAAAATCTGTCGACTCCTTATTCTGCACCAAAATACTGGAACAATCTCCCCTCTCAGTATGTATAGACTGGACTAAAACATTAGAATATAGTTCTAATAACAATGGTTTTAAGCTCTATTTATATTTAGTTTTATTTCTGTTTGGCATCTCCTTGAAATTCTTGCATTTGTATGTTCCTGTATTTGATGTGCCTTTGAATCAATGAGATGAACCACCTATTTGAACAATATTTGCTGAACTGCTTCCAACACCGGGGCTGCTGTGAGCGCGTCCCTGAGCCCTGAGACGGAGACGAGGTGTCACGCTGTTAACCCGGGCGGCTGCTATATGGAACGAGACCTGCAGGTGTCGCCAAAGCGTCATCCTCAGCACGCGCCGTACAGTAGAGTAGGGCAGCTGGGCTTTTATTTTGCTTCCCCAGACTGGAATCCACTGTAGTGCAGTTGGACTTGACGTCTAGCGACACAACATCACAGACTTTAAAGCAAGCAGACGCGGCGGCTTAGCGCGTCAGTGACTGCGTTTACAGGTAGGGACTGCCTGCGACATGCTCTCCCCCCAGTTATTTCTGTACATGTGTGTATTTTTTAAATGCATAATGCTGTAGTCGTGGGCGGCTGAGGGAACGTTGTGCTAGCTGGTGTGGCTAAACGCAAGTCTGGGCTGACCGGTGTCCGGGGCGGGGGGGGGGGGGTCTGACTTTGGGCCAGGCGGTTGAAGTTGCTATTAAGGAGTTGGGGCTGCTTTCCAAGCTGCGCCAGGAAAGCAGAGCTAAGCTAACGTGGGGCTAAGTTAGCAGCAAGCAGGCTAGCCCTGGCTACCATCAATTTGCAGGGGCCACAGCACCCAGTCCACTATGTCCGTCCCCCCCGCCCCCCCGGTACCGCTCCCTCCACCCCCCACTGACCGTGACCTCCGTGTTAACTGTACCGTTTATGCCCCCACCCCTCCCGTGTAGAAACAGACGCGAGTGTGTCGTCAGCTGCCCCCGTTTTGAGTTGATGAACAAGCTAGCTGGGAGGATAGATGAGACACCGAATATCCCGAGCTGTCTGTCACTCGTGTCTTAAGGCTAGCGGCAGTCCACCCGGCGTTCCTATGCAAATAAGGCACGCGGTGCTTATGATGACGCTGTGTCACCAAGTGGCTTCACCTGCGCGAGTTGGTGCAGAGCTGTGTGGACCACAGTGATAACATCCATCCTCTCTCATCATGCTCATTTAAAAAAGAGTTACCCATAAAACACCACTACACTACACATGTCCCTCTCCTACAGGAAACCTGTAGAGAGAGAGAGAGATCATCTCATCATCTGTTAAGGTGAAGAAGAGGAGGAGGAGGAGGGTAACACTGTCCCCATCGTTTATGTGGATGCAAATTTTTTTTTTTAAATGGACACTTTTCACATTGTCAAGATGAATTGGATTTAGCATCCACTCCATCTTACCGTCACAGACCCGTGACCCAAAGTTCAAACATGACCGTAACATGAATCTACATGTGACACCATACTGTGGCAAAGCACTGGTCCCACTGATCGGGTTTACATCAATTTGATTACTGACTCTTGAAAAGGAGAATTGTAGTGCATGCATAAGGGTGTGTTTGGTTTATTTGCCCTGCTGCTTGGCTGTACATTAGTGCCTGGTCTCTGTGTTTACCTGCCCTGTTCTCGCCCATTTCCTCTGCTGCAGCGATCTGAGCCGTGCAGGTGAAGGCTTGTTAAGTTGGGTGCAATGAGAGGGCACCTATGGATAATGATGTTAATGCGTGTGTGTTGAAGCATGTGGCAGGGGAATTAACGTATTAAGACATGGGACCGATGTTTGCTTTAAGTGCCAGTCCTCTCTATGTAGAACCTTTTCTGTACACTAGTTCTGCTCGTGTTTGGTCTGGCGGTAGAGTCGACTCCACTCATTGGCATTTATCATTTTGCAGTTAAAAAAATGTGGCTTTGGAGTTCATCTGCGATTGATTATTCGTTATAGCAAAAAAGTGTTTCTATTATAACTGATCATAGAATCTTTTCTAATAATTTCATTTAGGTGAGTTTCTTACTTGCAAAATAATTGCAAAATCCCTAAAAATGAATACATTAGAATAGTTGCAATTAGCTCTGGAGACCATAACTTCTTCTTTCTGGACTTTTCTAAACTTAAAGGTACCCTGTGGAGCTTTTCAACACAACTAACCTCGCTTTTGCGATACTCGTTCCCGCTGTCCGTTTTCACGCCATTCCACCGATGGCAGTAAAGCGCCCTTTAATACTTAGCAAGAAGTTGAGTCGTGGTTGTTTTATCTTCACGGATGAGAGATTTGCATCGAAGCATGCACAAACATTACCATACAGACTTCATCGTCACAATATTGGTGCATTGTATGGTAAATGTAAGCAGAAAGATCACATGTGAAATAAACAAACGTATTACACTGTCATTACAACTTCTTCAACTTGACCGTATCACTTGGTCTTCATCAGCCAATGTGTGTTCAGTTGCCTTGGAGCTCTCCCATATTGCGAGCACCTTGGGGACCCCTTATCTGTGGCAACATTGGACTTGAAATGACCCTGAATCTTGAGCCACCTTTGTTGAGAGTTCCACCTGCCCGGTACTAAAGCGTAAGCAAGCATTTCAATTATCGAGGAAATGGGTTTAGATGGGTGGCGGTTGGAGGATGAGGTCAAAACTCCAGGTGAAAAATGTGTATTTAGTAGTGTTGTTAATTTATTTGGTTCCAAATATTGACGTTTTAGTGCAAATGATATACATTTGCATGCCCTCTACTGGTTGGAACACAGTTATTGCAATTTAATTTTACTAAGCTTATCTAGAGCCAGGTAACGTATATGCAGGCAGCTTTCATCCCCAACTAACCCCCATAGAATTCAAGCGCTGTGATTGGCCAGGCCTCCATGCTCGCTGAGGTAACCCAGTTTGTTCAGGTCCTATTCCCCGGCCAGGCGGCAACCTCCGGTTCTGTCAAGTGAAGCCAATGCGGACGTGTCTTAAAACCTGCATTCTCTCTACTGAACAGCAGGGGGCGACTCCTCTGGTTGTATAGAAGTCTATGAGAAAATGACTCTACTTCTCTCTTGATTTATTCCCTCAGTAAACATTGTAAACATGAGTTTATGGTCTCAATCTCTAGTTTCAAGTCTTCTTCAATACAGCATGATGTTCATTTAGTACATGATGGTCCATTTAGAATCAAACAGACCATAAAGCAGGGGACGCTTTAGGGCGGGCTGTGATTGACAGGTTGCTGCCGCTACCACTCCTTTGCCTTCCAAATATGGTAACTTCTATTCATTGGTTGCAAAAAAAACATATCGACGGCCGTAATCCAAGATGGCGACGTGCTTATCACATTTGCTAATTCCTTGTGCTAATGCTAATCTCTAGCATGCACACATCCTAGCCTTGCATGTAAGCAATGCTACACCCGTTGTCTGTCACGTGCGTACGTGGTGTCCTGGGGTCCAAAACTACTTTTTCCCCATAGATTTACAGTGAGAAGGAGAAACCGTAACTCATGTCATCTAAAAGTTTCAAAGTGGTCTAATAACCCAGTTATTATCATTCCTCCATTGGACCGAGGGCTGGGAGGCGGGGTTACAGGTCCATGGGCCTGGATGCAGAAGATTGCTGGAAGATTCGGGTTATTTTATACTTTAAGTTCAACTTTTTTTTGCTTCATGCGCCTCTGGGCCGCTTTCACAGGAATGGATGGGGCAAACCACGTTTGTTGATCGATCTATCAATAGAGTAAATAATCGTTTAATGTATATTCCATGGGATAATGAAACTAGCATTACCTGACAGCCATATCAGCAGCGTCTCAGGTTCCTCTCATCTGTTTCTTCACCTCTTATTTGAACAAATATCATTGGCAGACTTCAGTCAGGTGATGCTGAAAGACTTTCTGATGGATTCATGGTATCGGACCCGTTTCCTGACCCGCCTATTAAACACGAGGTTCATCAAACGCTGATCGACTTGAGGCTGCCAACAAACGGACACATGTTCAGAAAATGGATATTTATTTAGTGTGAAAAACCTCACCATCACTGAGGATCGACTATTTTAAAAACAAAAGCCGCCTACAGGGGCAAGTAAAAGTTCACTTTGGTCAAGCAGATACTTGACCCTGTAGCATAACCGGGCATGCAAACCCTGCATATGTCGCAATTATGCAGGACAACTTGATTATCAAATGCAAGATAAATGTAAAGAAGATACAGAAACTAGTAAATAGAAGACTATTGCAATTTGTGCATAAACCTTAAAAATAATCATATGCAGATTTGATGTGCAATTCAATGGCTGCGCTCTCGTTTAATTCAACCTTTATTGAAACCCAAGAGCGCGCACAGGGCAAGCTTCTCCCGCTTTTTAAGGTCAGCTCTGATGTGCGGCGGTGGACTCTATTAATACACGAGCGAATAACAGGCCCCGCGTCACTAAATAATAACTGAGCGGGAAAGTTGAGGAGAAAGTGAGCGAGCACACCGCATGTATTGTTAGCCGCGGCGGCGTGTCGCCCGTCTATCGGAGGAGCCAGACGTCCGCATCCATCTGTCCGTTAGTGTTCCTGTTTCTGCTCTCCAAGTGTGTGCGTGCGTACCGTGCAAGTGTATGCACTTGTGTTCCTGTTTCTGCCTCGCCTTCGTGTGTGTGTGTGTGTGTGTGTGTGTGTGTGTGTGTGTGTGTGTGTGTGTGTGTGTGTGTGTGTGTGTGTGTGTGTGTGTGTGTGTGTGTGTTTCACCCTTTGCCAATTAGCAGCTTCTCACCTCCCGAGGCGAGGGGCCGAGTGTGTGTTAGACAGGGGGAGGACTTGACTGGGCTTGTCTGCCGCTGACGGCTCACCCTCAACCTGAACTCTCTCACACACACACACACACACACACACACACACACACACACACACACACACACACTTCAGTCTGGCTGAACACTCAACTCTAGCTCACACACACACACACACACAAGCTCCAGCCAGTTGTTGATAATAGCCTCGTCTGTCTCCGAGCTCATGTGATGCGCCAAAAATCGCAACGGTATTGTGTCGGTGGAGTGATGGCGCAAGACGGGCAAAGGTGTGTGTGTGTGTGTGTGAACAATACACTGTCTGGTATCGTGTACATGACTTCAGTGAACATGATGTAAAAGCGGTAGCCGCATCAGAAGAAACCCAAAACGTCTCATTCAGAGTTGGTTCCACTGTTGTTTCTCCTCTGAGCTGTTTCCTTCATGTAATCATCTGAAATTGATTGTATAATTAATCATGAAAACGTTCATTATGTTTACGCTACCAGCTCAGGTTTCTCCTTCTAATCTTCTCTGCATCAACATGAGAAGGGTTTTTCTTGGAGAAACCGCTTGATACCACAATTTTCTTTTTAAGTTATTTGGCAATCCATTAAAAGAACAAGAAGAAGAAAATAATCCATATCCTTTGAGAAGCAGACTCTGGCCAGAGAAAAGAAAACATTCTTAACATTTCCAATTTCACCTTTTACCATTTCTTCTCGGGCAGCTCGCTGAGTTCCGACTGAATGCATCCGGAAAAATGTTGTGCTACTCAACGGCAGATCAAAGTGCTTGCGCGGGAACCCTCGGAGGAATGCCGCGGTTTATTTTTAAACCCCAGTTGGCACACCATGATAAGTTGATCAAAGAAGTTATTTGCCAAAACATGATGTGTTGTTCTGTGCTGCAGAAGTCCTGTGTGAGAGTTAATCTCACTCAGTCACTGAACACAGAACAGCTCGTTCAGAGATGTAGCCGCTCAGGTTTTCAGGACGGCAGCAATCCCGTTCATCTCCATCGGGGGATTCGTGGCTTGTGCAAATTGTTTTGTGAGATTTAGGCACTGTCATACAGCTTCGATGATTTTGTTGTTCTTCTTTTCTTTGGAGAAATCTCTCAGGGCGTATCAGCCATACTGCTTACATTTTCAGTAGAAATAGTCGGCCTGTAAAAATATGAGAATTAATGCCAGATACCAATGCAAAAACAATGCTCTTTATTGCCTTACTTAAAGAAATGTGCAAGTTATTTTCTGAAAAGTAACCTCTGTTACGGATTCTCAGACTTGTCCACAATGTAGCGGTACTGGGGAGGAAGTAGGGTGAGCTTACTGCGTCCTTTCAGATTTCAGACGCCGTTAGCCCCGAGCGTCCCGACCCCCCTTTGACATACATTGGTATTGGCTTGCACGGCCCTACCTCCAATTGAGGACACTGGGGTCTTGTCCTTGGTAATGCTTTGAGGAATTTGGGGGTGACATGATATTAAAGGGGAGAACCACCTATCTATTCAATACTTTCTCTAAAGTCCTGACTATGGCCCTGTACTCAGAGCTCTGCTGCCCTGACTGTGTTCATCTCTAGAGATAATGTATCTTGAATCTGTAGATCATATTTAGATGAAATCTGGAGGCATTGATACATTTGATCATCTTTAGTAATACGCCGTCTGGCCCACAGGGGGAGCTACATTATTTGTTTTGACACGTACCACATGCAGCAGCTCAGATCCCAATAACTGGGATTTCTTTACAAAGAGCTGTGTAAATGATGTATCTCATCTCGGTTTTGTACACTGACTGAGGCACATGCTGCAGTCATAGGTGGAGAGGAAGTGGGACGTGTGGGGGTGGGGCTACATCATTCATGAAGGGAGACATGTTTGCTGTCTTCGTGATGGTTATCATGAATAAAACACAGCTCTCTTTCCACCAGGACTCGCTCCACTCCCCTCATTCTTCTTGCTTCTTTGGGATAGCCCACTCACCAGATCTCACAGCATTGGAGCTCTGCAGAAGACAAAGTCCCCACATTTGGCTGACGGCTGCACGGTTCCCACACTGATTAGGAGCCGTCCACAAACTGCAGCATGGAGCCGTTGATTAAGTAGTTAAGAAGCCCTTGAAACGACCGGAAAAAAAGCTGCTGGAGATGGCGATATCGTTTTTACTCTTTAAGCCAGTTTCATGGAGGACATTTAAGCAGTTTTTGTCGGGCAGCATTCACTGACTGCTTGAATGTTTTTTATAAAGTTCACCCTTGTTTGCGTAGCTTCATTCAAGCACAAAGCCTAAGTAGTGATTTAATAATTCAGTTTAGAAAAGACTGGAGAGAGAGAGGGACACCCCTTTTCACAGTGATGCTGTTACCCTGAACACCTTTTTCATTTGACTCAAATTAAACATTTACTATGAATCTCATTTAAGACTATACAAGATATATAGTTTCCACAGTTACATCGTGGACGCCGTCCTGTGTGTGTGTGTGTGTGTGTGTGTGTGTGTGTGTGTGTGTGTGTGTGTGTGTGTGTGGTAGGTACATAGCACGCTCTGCTCTTGTGTGTGTGTGTGTGTGTGTGTGTGTGTGTGTGTGGTAGGTACATAGCACGCTCTGCTCTTGTGTTGTGATTGACGCTTCGCTAAGTCCCGCCTCTTGAACGCAGACTTGCTAGTCATAGCATCAGCCAGCTGTGACCAGGGTCCAACAACCACGGATATTAAACAGTAGAGGTGTTCTAATGAATGAATCATAGACTGTGTATAAGAAGTGGACGCAGTCGGCGTGACGTCACCCGTTGGTTTGTGGAACGATGTTATGAAGCCTCACGTTCGGCAGTTTGACCAGTGAACGGAAGTGCCCATATTAGGACTGTGGGCAGGTGACATAAAGACGCTGCATACAGCTCTGGTGGTGGTAGCGACCTGTCGACGGGGGAGGGGCTTAAGGGTCAATTCAGTAGACTATTAGGCTACAGAGGCTGCTCACATGGAAAACAATCACACTCCTGATTTGTGTCTGCATGTGTGTGTACATGCTGAACACTCATCCATTCATCTGTGTGTATGCACGACGGGGTGTTATACAGCTGCAGAGTGTGTGTGTGTCTCCTAAAATAGCCCCGGCCTTAGCGCTCTTGTTCTCATGGTGCCGGTCCGAGACGTCTTCAGTCTGCCTTTGTTGTCTGTGTTGTCGGGCAGACCTCTTGCTAAAGGCTGAGATGTTAGCAGGCTGGTCTCTGCATTATTGATGCAGACGGTGACCGGGCTCTGCGGAGCCATAAGGTAACAACTTTTAAAATAAATCTGAAGGTGGAGTGAACTCCGGTTGAACTCGCAGGGAATCCAGCAGCAGACGGGGCCTCTCCGGCTCGCAGTCTAGCGCAGAGGTTTGTTAAAACCAGGAGCTGAGAGACGACCTGATTCTGGTGACACAACGAGTTTGACCGGTGCATTCTAATGAGCCCGGGGTCCCGGGGTGAGACTCGGGGGGGGTTAAATCTGGCTCATGGTCCGGAGAAGTTTAACACATTCAGCCTTAGAGGGGGGCTGAACTGGATACAAGGACTGTATGATCAGATGTTTCATTAATGAATTCTGTAATGTGATATAATACATATGATTAATTCACTCATTATCATTTACATGCTCTTTTACAGACGATGAATCTCTTTGAAAACTACTCGGTTCAGAAGTGTAAATGTGACCTTTACCACAGACTGTATATAACGAGTGGACGTAGGTCAAGTTCAGCGATTTCGTCATCTTGGATTACGGCTGTCGACATGTCGTTTTTTTTGCAACCAAGGAAAATAAGTGCCCATATTTAGAATGAGGAGGAGCGACGTAGAGACGCCGTATACGTCTCTGGCAGCAGCAGCCACCTGTCAATCACTGTGTAGCCCCGCCCTAAAGCATCCCCTACTTCATGGTCTGTTTGACTCTAAATGGACCATCATTTACTAAATGAACATCATGCTGTATTGAAGAAGACTTGAAACTAGAGATTGAGACCATAAACTCATGTTTGAAGGCTCAGTGATGAAGATCGTGACTGTGAGCAGGTGAAGTAATCATGTTTACATTCTCACATTTAATCTGTGGCGTGAGAGATCGGGCTGAGGACAAAGGTTTGCACAGCAAATGTCTTTGCTAGATTTCAAGATACACATCATATTTTAGCAGGATGTTTGCCTCTTTTAGATAGTGACTGATCTGTAATCTGGTAATGGGGGGGGGGGGTGGATCCCTGACTTGGACCCTGAGCCACCGACACCCCCCAGATATGAGTTTGTCAAAATGAGCTCAAATGAGCTCAAAATGAGCTGGCTGACGTCATACTTCATCGTAGTGAGCAGGCAGAAAATGTGAAGAAACACCGTTTTACCGTAAAGAGAGAGATTTGATATCTTTGCAAACAGTGAGCTGCGACTGTCCAAGGACAGGACAGGATAAGACGGCCTAGACGCTTCTGCAAGACCCTGTTTTTGCACCAGTTCAAGAAAATGTGTAACTCTCTCACTCTGTCTGTCTGTCTGTCTCTCTCTCTCACACACACACACACACACACACTCTTGCCGAGGCTTCTCCTCTGTCCTTTGCTCATTTTGCGCCTGTCTTTCATCGTTCGACTGTACCGTGAGTCCGGCTGCAGGCGCTTGAATTAAACTCACAGAAAGACAAAAGTTGACTTTGCGCATTATTCAACAGAAACTGCCTCAACAAGGACGTTTCTGAGCTTTTCATTCACCTGCTCCGCGTTGTCTTCTCCATCGGCACCTGAAAGAGGTGGACAAATGAAATGCTACTTTTGTTTAGGTCCGTTTGGGGCGATTCTCGTGCACAGATTCCTTTTTGTTCCTCACAGCTGCGCCTCGTATTGTGACTACGTGCTGTGAGCCCAACCGTGACGGCGGTGAGAGGAGAGAATAAGTAGAGCTGCTTCGGTGTCAAGGACTTTCAGTTTCAGAGGTGCAGAATATCGTCGTTGTGCTCGTTTGGTGACTTACTGATGTTTTGTTCTTTTAAGGTTGTATGTTGACCATGACACAATTTAACATTACATCCTCAAGAAGGGACGAATAAAAAGATACTCGGCACGTCTGTCTTCATCTAACGTCATTGAACTCTACGGGTTTTCCTTCTCTTAGAATCGTCGGCTTTGTGCGACTTATTCAAGGAGGAAAGCTTTTCTTTTTGCCAGAACTTCAACTTTTTCTTTCACAACCAAAACTGTGGCAGAACTCGCTTGCCTTTGAAGGAAAGTGAAAGAGGTGATTTGGCCGGTTGTGAGTGATTGCCGGCCATTACCAAACCTATTCTAACGTATAATCCAACCTTGTTTCCAACTGTGTCGCAACTCCGGCCACAAAATATCCCCAAATCAGTCGGCGGGCCTTGTGTGTTTACTCTGTGCCTCTGGCTGCACTTTATACGAGACCATTGGATGATTTATGTATTCAGACATTTATTATTTATATATGTAAGCACTTGCATAGTGTTTAATGCAGGCTCTGAGTTCTCAAATGCGAGGCTTAGAAATGTGACATCGTCTCGGTACACAGAGTTTTCATACAAATCATGCAAATCTGATATGGAGACATGTTTTTGTAATTGGAATTATATTTATTTAATTCTCGCTGGCATTAGAAAGTTCTTTGACTTGAAGAAACTTGCAGACACTCTGAAATTGGGACTGCTGATGCCACATAAATGCAAATTAGCCGATGACGTCCCCTTAGCCCTCAGGACAGGAGCAACATTTTTAAATCAGGAAAAAAGAAATCCGCTAGCTGGCATTCTGTAACGAACCCACACAGCCCTGTTCTTAATAAAGGATGTAAAATTAGAAAATGGCTGTTCAGTGTTGCTCGTACCGAACTCCGTGGCTTAAGAAGCCGAGCGCTTCAACACCATCACAAACTGCTTCCTTGAGTCTGCTGCAGGCCGTTTGACTTTTCCTCATGTCAAACTCCTTCTGTTCCCTCACAAAGCCCTCCACACACACACACACACACACACACACACACACACACACACACACACACACACACACACACACACACACACACACCCCCTCTCCACTGCTGGGCTCCTTCTCCCAGCCTCCACGCTATGACACCCAGCTCTTGTCCACCATCCAGGCTCGAGCACCGGACCGGCGGTGACCTTTCCATGACCACCCGTCCCTCTGGACCACACTCCCCTGAAAACATCCAGCCTCGCTATGTCTCCTAAAGCTCACCTATTCAGAGCTGCTTTACTGTAAGTGTTTCATTCCATGTCCGTGTCGACACTATCGGCGCGTTTATTGTGTTCTGGTTTATTGATTTATCTACCGGATTACGCTTTGAAGCCTTGAGTTGTGTCACTTCTGACACAACCAGAAGTGACATGAGAGGGTGGAGCTAAGTACAAATGAACGCTGAATAAGACACTTTTAGACCTAAATGTTACAATGAACTTTTATGAAGTGAAAACACGCTGTGAAAGGGTTCAAGTTCGAAGACGAAAACATGGACAACTCCCAGACCGGACAACGCCGTGGTAGAGACCTGTCAATCAGTAGGTAGCCCCGCCCTAAAGCATCCCCTGCTTTATGGTCTGTTTGACTCTAAATGGACCATCATTTACTAAATGAACATCATGCTGTATTGAAGAAGACTTGAAACTAGAGATTGAGACCATAAACTCATGTTTACAATGTTTACTGAGGGAATAAACTGAGTGCACGTTTCTATTTTTGTGATGTTATTTTAACAACTTAATTATTTCTAGTATATGGAGTCTGACATTACAGCTAACCATCATAGCTAAGCTCATACCAAACCTGAGCAGAGGTCTATCGAGCCATAACTGAAACCACCTCTATGGTTGTGCTGCTCTCTTTGTGCTTCTTGCTCCGATGTTGCAGTGTCGGCCGTACATGCTACCGCTTAATAAAATCCAAGTTACCATAACGAGCGTCTACATTACAGTTCAACTGATTGGTTACACTATATTTCCATCAGCTCATTTACATTTTTTTATAAGGCCTGCGAAATTAAATGAACACCAACAATAGTGTGAAGATTAGCAGCGCTAGCTGTTCTGACTCTATTTCCCACAGACTTCATGTTGCTCCAGAGGCAGAAATACCCGACGTGTTACTAGGCAGATGTGCTAAATGAAGTCTGCGTGTTTGTGGGCTCGCGGTGTGTAAATGATCAGTGGGTGTGGGTTAGTGCAGGTCGACGGAGGCTCAGGTAGGAAGGTGTGTGTTCATGTGAGATAACACGGAGGTCAGCCGGGGTTATGGGTTGGTGTGTGTGTGTGTGTGTCGGTGTGGAGGAGGCACAGCCTCCCAGTCACTGCCAAGACCTTCAATGAAGTTTCCCTGGCTCTGAATCCACAGCTTTAATTGCCGAGAGCCAAGGGACGGCAACTAACTCACCCCCTTTCTTCTAGTCCCTCACCCTGTCTTTTACTCTCCTTCTCTTCATGTCCCTTTTTTCCTTTCTTGCCCTATCAAAGAGTCCGGGGCGTGTTTTCATCCTTAACTTGGGGGTGGTGGTGGGGGTGCAGCGCTCTGAAGTCATTACGACGGCGTATTGGAAGAGATTCACATTTCCAGGCAGCCTTTTATGTAGTTGGCTGAATTGTTCTTTTGCCTCGTCATCAGCCAGTCCACTCATCTAAGTCCTTAAAGTGGTAGACTTCCTGAGTTTGAAGTTGCTGAGTCACTTCTGTACAGTTTGTGTGGACACAATTTCACTGTGCTTTTTTTGGGTTGCAGCCGTTTAAGCAGAGAAACTACAAAAACAATTATAATGTCCTTGTTAACTTAAAGCAGGAAATGATGGGACAGACGATAATGTGTAATGTGAACAGGGTCACTAGTGACGATTCCACAGAGAGTTATCACCAGACTGCAGTTTCCAGCTCTACGGGCTGTTTCAGCATCTTTTTGCTCATCTTGTTTTTACAGACCACAACAGTGACGTCTCCAGCATCAGCCGGTAGCTGTTTCCTTTAAAAACGTTCTATAGTCCCACTGTGTGCTACCTGTGACCCGAACTGCAGACAGACACAGTCAGCTGTTCAACACAGTGGAACATTTAGTAGATAAAGATCCAGATGTTTTTCTCAGGAGGTGCTGGAGCGATGAGAAGATCAAAATCAATCTCGTCCGTGCGTTAAGTACAGAGCTCACTCTGAGGTGTTTAGCTATAGCTTAGCATATAGATTTAGGGTAGGAGGACAGTTTGGTTCCATTCAAATTTTAATTTTGATACCTGTGTCTGCTGCGGAGGCATCTGTCCCGGGAATGAATGTCTGAGGAGCGTTTTAACCTCCTCGGTTTGTAGGCAGCACAGCCTTGAGTCATTAAAAGCTGCTCAGTTCCTCTGTCAGACACTCGGAGGCTTCCCGCCTGCATGCAGAAGAGTGCTGTTTTTACAACTTGGTGTGGACGTAGCGGTTAGCGTGTCCTCATCTCCTCGTGTACGGGAGGGAAGACGTTCCTCAATGTCACATTGGAGGGCTCTTCCCCCTGAACGGGTGGCTCTGCTGGATCTTTTGGGAGAATGCTACGACCCAAGTAACCTCGATGTGACACTAGATGTCCGTCACTTTTTCACCAAGAATCAGTTACACCACGTTACTTCCTCTAAAAACTACAAATTGTTGTTTCTACATTTCTATTTGACCACAAGCTAAACACTTTAGATTTGATTCGGTTTTATCAATGAGATTTAGAGTTGTTGGTACGTATTCTTTTTTTCCACTTTGGATAACCATGACTCTTAACTCTGTATCTAACGCATAGACATACGATTGACATCAATCTTCTCATCTCACTCTGGGAAAGAACAGAAATAAATGAAGCATTTAAAGTATTCCTGTAATGTGCTCACGCGTACGTATTCATTCTTGTTCATATGTGGAGGTTTGAATGAAAGCTCTCTCCCTCCAGCAGTGACTCACTCACTGAAAATAATGGTGCAAACCTTCTACAGTGCTGGAGAGCCATCTATTCTTTAACAAGAATCTCATCACCTCTGCAGAGTGTGTGTGTGTGTGTGTGTGTGTGAGAGAGAGAGGCCACTGGTTTGTGCAGAGCACTGCAGTCTTGTATTGCCAACTGTTCTGAGGTTGGCACCTGGCCAACTGTGACAGGACTTTCTGGGGCGTCAAGTTGAACACACACACACACACACACACACACACTTTCAGACACATGAGGTGATGGAAATGCCATGAATCTGTCAGAGAGGCTGAAATGAGCTTAGTGCCACCAGAGGGGTGTGTGCTCTTCAGCACCGTGTGCACTATAAAATCCCATGGACTATAAAAGCCGATCTGTCGCGCGGAACCGTGTGTGTACGTCTCTGTCTGCACATGCAACAAGCTCTGGAAATATCCCACACACACACACCATCTGACTTTCTGTTTGTTTCTGCAGTCTCTCTTTTCTGTCTTATCTGTCTGTTTAGCTCTCTGTGTCTCTGTCGCCGAGTATTATTATGTAAATCATGATATATCAAATTGTTACAGCTGATAGTTTTTTGCTGATAAAGGAATCCTTGATAGAGCAGCACTGCACACTTGTTATCAAGTAAAAGACGATTGTCTTTTCAGAGCAGATCTCAACCGGTGTGTTAAAATGTTTCTGTGCTTTACGGCATTCCATGAACGTCGGACGTTGACGAGGCGGTGACCTGCTGCTAGTTGGTGCATGTTGTTCAGCCACTTCATCCCAGCAGACGGAAGTTAATTCACATTCCCCCTCCGCGGTGCCGGGATTAGGACCCACTTGTCCGTCCATCTGTCACACATCGCAGTGCTTGTCGCACATGATTTAGGATTTGGACTAAGTTCGTGCCAAGGGCATATCATTATTCACTCGACAATCATGTTGGGTAACATGCAGCCTTAATGTAATGTAAAGCTTTGTTAATCACACGCCTGCAGCAGTTTATTTTAACCCTCTGAGACCCGCCGACGGTACTGTCTTTAAGAGGCTGTGGCGTGCTCAGTCTTAAAGCTGGAGAGAAGATCATATGACAGACATGCCCGCTTTATGATAATCAGATGCAGTTTTGGGCAAAAACCAGGTAAACACAATCGAGAGACCTTCTTAGCAGTCAGAGGATGAGTGGCTCTCCCAGCTATAGTGACAAATTCTGAGCAGTTTCCACAACAGAAGCGCCATCCAATCAACAAACATTGCAATTCTTGCAGAAATCTCCAAATGTAAAAAAAAAACCTGTCTTAATGTGGTATTTTTGAGGGTTTTTGGGCCTTGTTATCATTCTTGAACGGTCAAAAATCATAAAATGTTTGCACCAAATCTGTGTCTCAAATAGTATCAACCAGGCATCAACCTCCGGTTAGCTGAAGTGTCTTAAAGCTGCATTCTCTCTAGTGTGCATCAGGGGGCGACTCCTCTGGTTGTATAGAAGTCTATGAGAAAATGACTCTACTTCTCTCTTGATTTATTACCTCAGTAAACATTGTAAACATGAGTTTATGGTCTCAATCTCTAGTTTCAAGTCTTCTTCAATACAGCATGATGTTCATTTAGTAAATGATGGTCCCTACTTCCATCATCATGTTCTAAGCCTTTGTACATTATCACAATCCATCTCTATTAATGAATTATTTGTTATCTCTATTTATATTATTCCCTAGAACAACTTGACACACACTGCTGAGCTGCATGTCATATTACTCATCACACTCCCAGCTTTCAGATGGTGTACACCACGTCTATGTGGCATTCTACTGTTGACCAGCTCTCTCCCCCTAAAAAGTAGTTGCTCCAGCCACGGCAGCAAGCACTGCACAGATTTTCCTTCTTCTGATTAAAACCTTAGCAGTCATCTCCTCTGTGGCGGTTTCTACCCTGCGAATCAGCCCACACCAGAATAGGTCAGCTCACTTTGGTACACACTAAAAGACCATACCGCCTCACGCCATTCTCAGCCAGGCCCAGTTCGTGCGTGTGTACGCGCTCCAGCAGCATATGGCGGTAACATGCTGTCAGGGGAGCTTGTCTCCTGGCCCGGCCTCCCCCGGCCCTGGGACAGATGGCGGCTCGGTGGGCAACTGTGCTGCTCAAGATACTGGGTCCCTCTCCATCCTCTTACCTCGGCTCCTCCTGTCTGCCCGGTGGCCTCTTTTCCCTGGAGCGCCTCCTCGCATGCCAAGGCTCGTCTGTATGCCGGTGGACTCTGATTTAACTGGGTTACCATCCAAGCTGAATGGGAGAGGAAACTCGATAAACAAAATGCACCCTGTTGTCACGGTTTGATCGCTCAACTTGCGACAACAAACAACATGTGAAAGTAAGTGCATTGTACTGCTCTGGAGGGTTTCGTTACGCTGCAGAGCACTGACACACATTTAATTTAGCAAATTATGAAAACATTTTATCTATCATTGAAAGAAATCTTGATAAGTTCGTGATGTGAATTTCAGCCATATGGTCCAGCCCGGCAGTTAAATTGGTATGATATGACACCACAGTAAACATGTTATTTCTGAGCCTTTGTGTTGTTGTTTACGATCCCTGGTTGTCCTGGTAATGGGCCAATGAACCTACCGCTGTGATCACACCCTCAGTATCTTCAGATGTGGCTCACATACTGTATTTCAATCTGTGCTGTAAGACCACGCATGATTTCTGAGAGACGGCGTCCAACTGCGTAGTTGGTTGGGGTTCAACTCCCTGAAAAGGATAAATGATCACGGTGGCAGTGGTTTCTACTTCAGCTGGAGCTGTGCATCTCATGTGAGTTCTACAATTACAATGACCACTATACTACCATAGGATGTAGTACAAGGTGTGTATATACCAGGCGGCAACCTCCGGTTCCGAAACGTGTCTTGAACCTGCATTCTCTCTGGTGTCCATCAGGGGGCGACTCCTCTGGTTGTCACTGAGTGTCTAACAGTCACAACAAGTTTCACACAGATATTGGCTGCCCCCCCCCCATGGCTTCAGAGAGAGGCTGAGTAATAGCAGGCTTCTCATGTCTAGTGGTTTTGTAGTTGTATATCTCTGACTGTCGTATTGATTTTGCAATATAATCTTTTACTGCCTATGAATACATTTGAATATCGATCTACTTCATTATGGAGGCTGTAAACGCAGCTTCCCTTCTAGTCCAAAATGCAGTTTGGTTGTAGGATCCAGGCTTATTGAAGCGTGGTTTAAGTGTTCTCATGTCTTCTGGACACACACGGAAAGCACGTCCCATACCACTTTTGGTGTCGTCCACAGCCAGCAGAAATCTTTTGAGCAGCCGTGGTGCAGCGTACAGATGAGCTCCAGTTCAAGGACTCGGCTGTAAGAAGACCTGAGCGAATTGTCGGCGCTGTCAAATCACCGCCGGCCCCTCGAACACTTTTGTCTTTCTCACTCGACACAGGAACAGAATCAATCTGAGGGTTTCAACGCCGTCTGCTCACACTCTCAAACACAAACACATTTCACACACACACACACACTTTTCCAGCCATTGAACTCGCTCCCATTACAGAGATTCAAAGGTGTCTTTTCACACCTGCAGCAGAACTGATCCGTTTGAGTCATGTGTGATCGCCCCCCCACTCTCTGTCTTCACCTCCTGCCCCGCTATAAAGAAAAGGAATGTTTTCTCTCCCTTACTTCTTTCCTTTTTTCGTTTCCTACCCTCTTTCTCTCGTGCAGCTTTATGACTCCTTCCTTGCTCTCTCTTGGATGAATGAGCGTATCGATGGCTCTGTACGCTGTTTCAATCCAGTCAGAAGGACGAGGAGAATTCCTGAATCTTCTTCTTTTTTTTTTTCTCGAGAATATTTCTGAACGTATGAGTGGAATCTTAATGCGTTTATTTGGAAGAGCGAATTGAAATTCAGACAGACCCCAGTCAGCTCGGTTAGCCGTCAACGAGACACACACACACACACACACACACACAGGGCTCCCTGCTCATTACCCTATCTCCATTGCTACCCATCAGCAGCGCCACCTCTAGCAGCATACATACATCACTGGCATACAGCACACTCTGTCATGTGTGAAATGGGCTGTGGTTGATCCCTGCCCTGGGAGAGGAGAGGAGAGTGTTTCAGCAGACGAGATGAGAGCGGCTCTCTGAAGAGGAGAGGAGGATGGGGGGGTAAAGAAAAGAAAAGGAGTTGCAGAAGGTGACGTGAGGGTTAAAAAGGGAGGAACGAGGCAAGAGTTTTAAGAATGAGGATTTTTTTTTAGCAGAATAAATGTGGAGAGGACTGAGCGAGAGAATAGCGGAGGAGAGACGAGAGGAAAGTAATGTGGGAAGGAGAGGAGATGAGCTTTGAGGGATGATGGGATACTGGAGCGAGAGTCCAACAAAAAGAGTAGAAAAGGGGAAAATGACGTGGAGGAGAGGGCAGAAAGACTTCTGAACCGCTGCCCACATCTCTGACTTGTATCAGTGATTTAAACGAGTCGATTAATCGATCAACATCGATCTTTTGATAATTAATTAATCTAGCAAAAATGCCAAATGTGAGGATTTGCTGCTTTCCTTTGTTTTATATCATTGCGACATGTTGCATTTGGGTTTAGCGCTGTTTGTTGGGAAAAAAACCAAGACAATTTCTCTGCCAGGAGATTATGTGTACCGTCGTGTGTGCAGGCATCTCATTGTCTGTCCACGGCTTACCTCGCATACTACTGGACCCATCAGCCTAACATTGTCTGTGTTCGTTTATGGCTGTGTGCTCAAGGACTTTCACACTTTTAAAAAACTTCTTTTATTGACTTTTAAAACATCTATCGCTGAGCAAACGGCAAACTGAGCCGACCGCGTCTTCTCATGTCGGTAGGTGGAGAGCTAGTTAGCCGTTAGCGGCCGACGGGCAGCAGAGTCCTGCAGTGTGTGTGGCTAAAGGCTAACGGAGCTAAACACACAGCTTGAGCGTTAAACAGGACAGGGACGTGGATTAAAATGAGAGCTATCCTGACACACCTGGCGGAGATCTTTTCTGGTTGAATTTTAAACGTTATGTCTTTTTATAGACTAAATGAACAAACTGTCGATCAAAAATAGAATGGAGAGAGGAATCGGTAATGAGTATAATCATCAGTTGCAGCCCTAAATACAAAGCCTGTTTCGTGATGTAACAACAACCAGGCTAATCAGAGGAATGGGACAGCACCTTGAGTTTTCTTCATTCTGTTGCAACTGTGAGTAATGTCCGTCGGTTTGGCACGGCAGATGGATCTAAATACTAACGCATCCGTGTACCCAGGCCGCTGCTATACATTGCATTACAGTCATTTAGCTGACGCTTTTATCCAAAGCGACTTACATTTCAGATGCCATCATACATACAGCTACGGGAGCAATTTTCGGGGTCAAGTGTCTTGCTCAAGGACACATCGACTTGCAACTAGTGGTGCCGGTTGAAAGACGGCCCTGCTCTCCACTCAGCCTGTCGCCCCTATAGAGAACAAACCAATTAGAAGCACGGATCTGAACTGTGATTGCAGTTTGCGAACACAACACAGCCCCATCAAACGGTTGCAGAAGAACAGGACACATGTAATTAAAAGAGCGCCAGTCAGACCTCTGACATTTCTCTTTGTTTCATGTATTCATTTGAGGAAGGTTACAGTCTCCTCCAAGCCTTGGAAGTGGTCCAGCTATTAATCAGCCAAAATCTAAATGAAACTTTTATGTCTGGAACCAGGCGCACCCAAAATAGCTCCTCCCACCTTGCACCTTAATGCGAAAGCCTGAACAAAATAAACAAATAAATAAACTGGCAATTCAGGCTGATTATGAGGCTACAAAAAAGAGACGGACAGCTAAATATAAGTAGGAACGGAGGAGTGGATGAGGGTGGATGAGACGGGGAGATGAGGAGTTTGGACAGGAACTGGGAAGATGACAAAGACAGAATAGCAAAAAGGAGGAAAAAAAAATCTTAGACGAGATGAAAGTAGATCTCAGGAGGAGAGGAGGTGCAAATGTTGGAAAGGGAGAAGAGGAGCATGTTGGGGAGATGAGAGGAGCCGAAGATGGGATGGGAAACCAAAAGGATATGAATATGGAGGAGCGAAGGACGGGAGGTTTTTGTTTTGTTAGAGGGTACGAGGGGATGAAAAAAGTTGGACGGAGAGGACGGACGGCTAAAGAGGAGGGACGGATGGTGAGGAGAGGAACGAGAGAGCGAAGAATTGTGTGCGAGAGAGAGAGAGAGAGAGAGAGAGAGACAGACAGACAGACAGTGTGTGGCACTGCACCACTCTGCAGCAGCACCGCTGACTGACAGCCATAGGCACACTACAGACTGTCTGTCTGTCTGTGCTGACTGGCTGGCTGGCTGGATGGATGCAGCAGTGTCCACACAGCTTTGCCCTTCTCTCCACCTCCCTCCCTTCCTCCCCCCCCTCCCTCTGTCAGCCTCCCTCCCTCTCCGTCTCTCAGCAATGCAGCATTAAGTTGCTCTGGATTAGAGAGAATACTTATGATTTGAGTTTTTTAAAAAGAAGGACGAAAAAAGAAGGAAGAAGTTGCTAACGATGCTGTTTTTCAGGCCTTGTGGTAGTAAACAACAATCTCCCTTCTGAATGTCTGACCGGTGCAGCATATGAATAAAGAAAGGGATCAGTGGTTGCCCAAATTCCAGCTGGAGACGTCCAGTATTGTGTCGTCTCAGTGTCTCCTCTAGAATACTACAGACGGTCTTTTCTTGTCTAACCTTGGGTCTTTTTTTTTTATTTCCAGCAGTTTGTAAACTTTGTTTGTGGAAGAGACGACCAAAGTGATCATAATCACCTCCAACACTCAAAAGAGCGGAGGGGGGGGGAGATAAATGACATTGAGATACGGCGTACTTTGGGGCCGATAACGAGGTCCGTAGTATGTGTGACACCAAGCGTGCTTCTTCCTCCACCGGGTCACACATGATCTTCAGAGAGGGGGGGGGGGGGCTTTAGATAACTCTCAGATCAGGATCGCCACGGCAAACAGAACCGAGGCTCAACAAAGTAGCAACATCGGTCGGCTCTGCTGCTGCAATGCAGCACCACGCTGTCCTCTCTGCTCCTCGGCTCTCTCCCTCCCTCACTCTGTCTCTCACCCTTATCTCCCTGCCATAACACACCACTACCGCTTCACTCTTCCTTGCTCCGGGGGACTCTCAACAGGAACCACATCCGGAACCTGTTGTGATGTTTCATGTAAATAGTGTAAATAGAGTGTAATGTTAACGTGTGTCTGTGTGTGTGTGTGTAAACCTGCAGAGATAAGTCGGGTTAAATTGTGCGTACAAGCAATAAGCTAGCTTTCGTCTGGGAATAAAATGCACTTTTCTCCCCCTCTTTAGGCGTCTATCATGCAGCATTGTCATGTTAAATCAATGGACTTCCATCTCCAGTGCAACTTTTTTTTTTTTTTTATCTGGGAGGCTTATCAACTACAGTGTAGTTAAGCATCGAAAGCAATCGGAAAGACAAGTGCAGGTAACGATGCCTCTGCTTAATGGTTTTAGATGCCATGGTTACACAGCTCTTTGGTGAGGGCGAGGCTGACACATCCACAGCTACTGAACGTCAAAATCTGCCTCTCCACGTCTCTCACTGTCTCACTGTCAGGCAGAACTGTGTTTGGCTCATTCTCCGTCTGATTGTCCGTCTCGTCTGTCCATCGGTCAGGAGGCAGCCTCCACGGCTGAGTGGTCACGTAAGCAGCAGTTTCTCAATGGCTGTTCATAAAACCTCAGATGTTATTGAATTATAATCCAAGAGTCCTTGCTTATTTCCTTAAAAAATAAAAAAAAACATTTATTTCCCTTAAAACTACTATGAGGAACTTTTATTTTGTGTTGACTCTGGCGGTTCCTGAGGACAAAAGCAATATTGTTTCCGAGCACCAGAGTCCAGGCGGCGACCTCCAGTTCTGCCGAGTGACATGCATTCTCTCTACTGACCAGCAGGGGACGACTCCTCCGCTTTCAAAAAGAAGTCCGATTGTATAGAAGTCTATGAGAAAATGACTCTACTTCTCACTTGATTTATTACCTCAGTAAACTATATATATATATATACTGTGTGTTGTGTGTATATATATATATATATATATATATATATATATATATATATATATATATATACTGTATATAACCTAGTAAATTATGATCCAGTTAGAGTCAAATAGACCATAAAGCAGGGTATGCTTTGGGTGCTTACTGTGATTGACAGGTCGCTGCTGCTACCAGAGACGTATACGGTATCTCTACATCACTCTGCTGGATGGTAACTTCTGTTCATCGGTTGCAAAAAAAACAAGATGGCGATGGCGAAATCACGGAACTCAAGGCTTATAAACTGCAGCCCACAAACCAATGGGTGACGTCACGATCACTACGTCCGCTTCTTATACACAGTCTGTTCCAGAGTCTCTCTTGTTTTACTGCAGCAGAGGTCTGGCAGTTTGCTCCGCTCAGTCCTGGTTCTGGTTCCCCCTCTGGCCTTCCCTTCCTCCAGCGGGCCCAGCAGTACGGCCTGGGCAGACTGGTTGCTGAAGGAGTTTCTGGTGAACCTGCATTATTTCGTCTTGATTTTGCCTGGTGGAACCTATTCTAAGCATTAGGAACAACTATCCAGACATAGACCTTCTTCTTGTGGAAGGTCTTGTTTACTTGTGTAGGTCATAGTGTAGTCACTGAACTAGACATAATGATTATGAAATGTGTGTCTCGCTCGTCCCTCCACACTTCGACCCAAACATCCCAGCCTTTGTCCAAATTAGATTTTCTCCTTCCAGATTGTGACAAAGAGGGTGCTGAGTGGTCATCTCAACAGAAAGCTAAAATCACTGTTGCTAAGTGATTTGTTTTTCTACAGCAAAGGAGAAACTAGAGAGACGAATGTGAGGAGGTTGCTAGACACAAAGCAGTGGCTAATAATACCTCGTTGGACATCTTTTCTGAAAGCTGTTATTGCATAGCCAATACTTTCTGCCTACAATCCCATAATGCAGTGTGACAACATTTTATAGATAAGGAAATTAGGGATGCACAGATCCGACCTTGTCAGTCCCAACACCGCTACCTGGGCTTTGGGTACCAGCCGAAGCCCAGCACTGATCTGATACAGTGTTTAGTTCATAATCTATACATCTTCCTGTGTCGCTTGACTTAAACATTGATTTCCTAAAGTTGTACAACAAAATCTAACAAATGAATACATAGATTTATGTGTACTGCTGAATTGTTATTTATTAGCGTTCAACCTCATGTAGAACGCTGTCGTCTTCAAAGATGCAGTCAAGCCAGCCACCGCCTCAAATTTTGATGCACTCCTATTCGTGCCGTTACGGTACAGGTACTTTGAGTGGCCAAAAGGGAACAAAAGAAAGACTTGCTTTTCAACAAGCATTTATATTATATTAACAATTTTCTATACCAAATAATGCAATTGGCAAAGAAGTCCCAATTTGATTTAAACAGTTTCCATTCATAGGTTCATTGTAATCCTTTTTCAGGATAAGCGGGACTACGAGCATTTGACTATCTCACTCCAAACTAAACTGAAGAGACAGCAGCCCCACGTGACTTAAAATGTTACATTACTTTACTACAAATAAAACGCCATTTAAAATGTTGGGTGTTGGATTTCTTCCTGTCTGACTCGTCCGTGGCATTAGAGCAGAGAATGAAAGACAAACACACCAAATGGTGCAGCGAAAACAATCCAGGGCACGTAACTTTCGCTCAGAAAATGAAGTCGTTTGAGCCCTGAATATGGACTAGTGTTATGTTGTCTCGATATAAATTGGGTTCGCATTATCGAAAGCATCCTTTTCAACCTGTAGGCTTAAGAGAGTTTGACGTGTTTAAGAAGTTTTGGTGTCATCAAGTAAAGTCTCAAACTAAAGTTCTGTGACACGAGTACACACACACACAGGGTGTTTCGTATGTTAGCGGTATAGGTCACACAGGCTGCAGAGCTCACTTGCTACCCTGCTGTCTGTCCATTCCCACCCACCTCTATCCGCTCATTCCTCCCCGCCTCCCGCTCTGTTTGCCACTGTCTCGCTCCCCTTTTTTTAACTTCTCATTATCTCTCGCTCCATCTCGCTCCCCCCCCTCCCCTCTGTTTCTCACTCTGTCACTTTTCCCTTTGCCTGCCTCTGTCATTATTCTGCCCACATGTCTAGACTGAAGAGAAAACTTTTTTTCCGTATATGTGTGTGGAGTCGGCGTGCGTCTGACTCTCGCCGCGTGCGCTTTGTTCGCTGCTTGGCGTCTCAAGTTCAAGCTCGGGGTCGAGATTCAGTCTGAGTGGAGTTTAGAGACCAAACCCGGCGAATGTAAAGACTCTGTATGAAGCATCCTCATGATCTATAGCGGCTAAATGGCCATCAGGGCTGTTTCTAGAGATAAATGATGGCACGCCACTTAGCTGTAGCCGTACATGATCAACAGCGCTTAAAGAGCCGTTCTCACGAGCTGGTTGTCATTTGGAGCGATGATCTGGTTCTTAAGTGAGTGATAACGCAGCATGAGATGTCATTAAAATTACAGATGCAATAGAAAAATTGTGTCCTTGATATAACCTTATACAGACTGATTAAACTGGGACTTTGTTTGAGTTTTAAGAGGCCGTTTGCCAGCCAATCAGAAGCAGAGTATTGTCTGTGGCGACAGTCTGAAAGCCTTTGATTGAGCCCGGTTGGACATGTACGGTCCCCACTCCAAGTGATAACGCTCAAATGGAAACGATGTGCTGTTCCATCATGATTCAGCGTGCGCCCCGGTGAGCTGTCAGGTGAGCGATGTCTGGTGAAACCAGATGGGAGGGGGCCACTGTTTTCTTTGTGTCTGCAATTTATTCTATTGTGTTTTTACAGCCGCATGAAGGCAGCTGGAATTGTAGAGAAACTCAGAAACTGCAACATCCTCTGTTAAAGCTGGTTAATGTTGGCAGCACCGGAGGATCCATTGAGTTACATCGTGCTCTAATCAGTAAAAATGTGCAAAGGTAAATTATAACGTTATCATGTTGTGTTCAAATGCTGTAAAAATGTAGCTATTGGTGAGATATTTGAATGTTTTCCCAGCAAAATAAAATGGATGTTAGAATGGGAATTATGACCTGTTTAACTCCCTAACATTATAATGCTCTAAGCAGCTTTTAATACATCATTAAAACTATACTAATGCCAAGATTGTTTTATTAATTCAAATACAATGTTTTATTTCGCTATTTGAACTATGTGTTTTATGTAAATAACCTCTATATATGACTATAACAAAATAAAAAGATAACATTTAGAGCTTTTGACGGGTATAAACTGACTTCGGGGCAGTTGGAACTATTTTCGTGAGGGTGGTGGGAAAAAGAGAATATTCGAGACTTGTATACCAGCTGCTATAACATAACAAAACACCAACAAAACACAGTCGGTGTCGGCCATTATGTCTCATCAGCAATCAGCATCTGTGGCAAAAAAAATAATTCAGGGCAATCTCTAAACATTTTAATTATACCGATCCGATCCGTGATTCCAAACCGTGAGACGATCCAAACTGTTCTGTGATACGTTGCATCTCTACCTGAAACCAATGTCAAGACTCACACTATATCAGCCGATATTCTTTCCTTTACGTAGATTAAACACACATCTATGATGAAAACATGTCTTACTGCAGATGTTTTTAAGTCAAGGATAAAACTAGAGCTAGTTAGATAAAATGGTCACGTTCCATATTTTACTAATGTTTTACATTAGACTGACACAGCTGCAGTACCAGCTAACTGTATGAGCATGTTGACTGTCATAAATACAACTCATACAATGGAGCTGCACTGACAAAACAATGGGAGACCGTTACCAGTGCGGTAATACAGCAGGTGATTCATTGCTTTTGCTCTCAGGGAGCATTTTGAGGTAATGGATTGCTGTTGGTAAATTACACATCCCTGTCCTCTGGAGGGAGACCTGTATTTTCCTCCAGCATCACAAAGCCCTGAACTCTGTGACCTGACGTGTGACTGTGACATCGGCTTAGCAGGATGAAGCCCTGCTGTAACGTCAGGGACCTCTAGTATCTTTATTCAAAGCATTCCGTGTAGAGTGTAGTATTCAAGCCGTCCTCACCGAAAAAACTGCCGTAAAGGGAGGCGAAGTCCCGCCCCCTCCGATGTCCCCCATGGGACATTATGTCTGAAAATATATACACAGCAGTCCATGGCGAGAAACGAATACGTTTCTGATCTCGTTTTAACCGCGTCGTGACTAACACATATGACGTCAATGCACGTGGCAGTTTGTCGTAGAATTGCCGTAATATCATCTCGTTTTGTGTGAAACCGCTCAGTGAACTACATCTCTTGTCTCGCACAATGTGCGTCTCCAACACTTCTGTTACCTTGGCTTGCTAGCTAGCTAGGTAGCTTAGCTACATGCACAAATATAACATTGTCTTATCCGATCAACCGGGAGGCACTGGCATCGTGGCGAGAGACACTTACGTGACTTTTAGGTGAGTAGTCTTTCTACTTACGTAAAGTCCTGCATGGCAACATTTTTACGACGAAATGCGACTTTCTTGACGTACAAAATGATTTCTTTGAGCTACAGATCGTCTGTGCGAGCAGCTTATTACGACCCGATTTACACTTGTTATGTGACGACCTCTAGCGCTGGTAGCAATTATGATGGGAGCAAATGAGAGAGGCAGGTGACTTAGTATAAAGACCAGCCATCCTTAAAGGGACAGTTCTCTTTCAACCATAGTTTTTAAATGAAACTGCTTGCAACAAGGTCCGTGGATTATCTTGAGTAACCGTGTCATGATTTCTGAGTAGAGACATTGTTGTTCAGTTTTATCTTTTGGCGATTTGAACACCACAAGCCGAATGCCATATAGTCCCATTTTTTGAGAAAAGGGCAAACATCTCTACTGCTGATATCCACAAAACTAGGCAACTCACATGAAAACAATCTAGATTGATAATTAGCACTACAAGGTGAAGAACCATAGGCTGTATAGAAGAAGTGGACGTAGTCATTGGGACGTCACCCATCGGTTTGTGGACTGCCGCTTTCAAGCCTCGAGTTCGACAATTTCGCCGGCGCCATCTTGCCTTTTTGCAAACGCTGAACGGAAGTTACCATATTTGGAATGAGGTGGAGCGACGTAGAGACGCCGTATACGGCTCTGGCAGCGGCAGCAACCTGTCAATCACAGTAAGCCTGCCCTAAAGCATACTCTGCTTTATGGTCTGTTTGACTCTAAATGGACCATCATTTACTAAATGAACATCATGCTGTATTGAAGAAGACTTGAAACTAGAGATTGAGACCATAAACTCATGTTTACAATGTTTACTGAGGTAATAAATCAAGAGAGAAGTAGAGTCATCTTCTCATAGACTTCTATACAACCAGAGGAGTCGCCCCCTGGTGGACATTAGAGAGAATGCAGGTTTAAGGCACTTAAACATTGGCTTTCAAGAACGGAAGTTGCCTCCTGAGTTTGACCAAATACCATCTGGTAGTGGTAGGTCTCTGGGCACTTCATTGTATAGCAAGATTTCCTGACCAGTTTACAGTCCTTGCAGCGTGATTCCAATAAACAGAATAAATAATAAGTATCAAAAAAGAGGCGATCCCGTGCTCTTCTGTGACTTGGAATGTTTCTGTTCAAGCAGAAGTATTGCCTTAACACAGGTCACCTACACTCAATGCTGTGCCTGAACACATCCTAGTGTCATTTTCTCATAGACTTCTATACAATCAGAGAAGTCGTCCCCTGTTGGTCAGTAGAGAGAATGGAAGTTTTAACACACTTCCACATTGGCTTCACTCGGTAGAATCGGAGGTTGCTGCCTGGGAAGAATATGTGTTTTTGATTTTGAGGTGAACTTGAGGTGTCCCTTTAAATACACCTCTGAAAATACATGTATTTCACTGCTCTGTCCACTCTGTTTCTCAAGCTTTACCGTGGTTGATGTTTGGGTCATGAGGCACTTCACAGTATGAAATCTCACCTGCTTGTCCTCTTCGAGGCAGTGACGGGCAGCTGCTCAGCATTTTTGGATGATTTTTAAGCCTCTGCGACATATTTTTAGAATGATTTTCTAACAACATGTTCGTGAGGTGTTCATATATATTTAGCGTGTGTTCAGTCATGTTTTCGTCCTATCAGTGTAATGTTTTAAATGTTGTTTCCTGCTCATAGCCGGTTTTCCCTTCAGTGACATTGGAGAGCTCTGTCCCTCCAGCTGTACAGACGGGACAGTGTGTGTCCACACTGTGCGGTCACTGTGGTCTACACACTCAGACAGGACACTGATGAGAAACCTGACCTTCACTACATTAGAGGTGGTGTGTGTGTGTGTGTGTGTGTGTGTGTGTGTGTGTGTTGTAGGTGTGTCTTTGGCAAGATGACAGCACAGTGTGTTATAGTACTTACTTGTCAGCTATAGGGTGAGGGTGGGAGTGGACTTATAATAAGTCTGCACAGAGGGAGGATGAGTGTGTGTGTGTGTGTGTGTGTTTGCCTGCACGTCTGTTATCTGGTCATCATACAGACAGATAGCTCATTTGAAAACAGGCCGTTTGACAAATGTATTATGAGCCTGCTATGTGGTGCACATTTCCTTAGTCAACTATTAAATTGCCTCATTCAATTACAGTTATGGCGTGTAAAACGATGTTAGTCTGTGACAAATAACTTCAGCATTAAGTTGAAATAAAAAGATATTGCTGCTTCACTATACCCTCTGACAAGACAAGTGGTGCTCTCTATTTTCAACCAAGACAAAAACAGCCAAGTAAAATACTGTAGATAGCATGGGAGCAATGTAATCAGTTATTATAGATTAATAAAGCGTTTGAATGACCGATGAATAAACGAGTGTCTAATGAAAGTCTAAATTATGTTCAAAATACCTCAAGCTGCACCATCATGTACGGAATCTCAATATTTTCAATAGGAAGTTAACAAAAACAAATGATTCAATAAAATAACAATGTTTATAAATTGTGTCAAATATATAAATGTACCAAATTGTGAAATAATTGAAGACATTCAAACTCAACTCATTATTATGAAATGTTTTCTGTCAAAATGCTTTTTCAGTTTTTATTTCATAGTGGCATTTTTTCCTAATAACGCTCTGATTTCACGTCTCTCACGATGGCAGTTTTCATAGCAACACATTTTATTTCGTAATGTCACTTTTCATCACTGTGGGGTTGTCACCGCCCTCTCTCACCTTTCAGCCAATCACATGCGCCCTGCCTCTTAAAGTGGCAAGCTTAACAATCGCTAACAAATTTAGCCGATTAGCAAGTTTTAGCTAGAGCAATAACGGTATCTACGTAATTAAAAATCAACCCACTAGCATGCAGCTGTAAAATCAACAACACAGAACACAGTAACTAAACCTCTTTAGCTTTTAAGCATTAGTTCACGGCTGCTCTTGCTACCTACCTAGCCGGCTAGCTAGCCAGGAGAGCTCGTGAGCTCGGGCTACTTAAGGATCAAAGTGAAGCAGCAGCGTTAGCAGTGGTAGCTTGCGCCTGTTGGCCTGAGCGACCACATGGAGAGACGGTCTGTCTTTTTAGACTGAAACTTGTGGCGAGGTAGCTAGAATCAACCGGCTAACGTTAGCAGCTGCTGTTAACACTGTTTACTCACTTTGATGCAGAGCAGCAAAATAAACTCACAACCCGGTCTAGCTAGCTAGCCAGCTAGGTAAGTAGCATGAGGGGCCTTGTTAAGCTAACTAAATAATAATTAAAAAAAAGTTAAGAGGGTGATTACACCACTATCATTAAATTGGACATGAAATACATTAACAACTATTATGAAATAAAAACATTCATTTATTTGATACTGTACTTTTTGTTGTTGTTTAAATAGAATTACATTTGCATGTCCGCCTGTAACACTCAACTATTCTGTTCTTAGCTGAACTATTATACTAATATCCAGAGCTGCACACCTAGCTCCACTCCTCCTCACTCATAGGGACGTTTTCAAGATAAATCCATATCGTCCCCTCCTGTGCACGACTAGATTACCTGCTACCACATTTCCTTCAAAATGCAAGACCCGCTGCGGCAGCACAAAGCAATGCCAGTTCATTTTCACAGGTACACTGATAAGATTTCATTTAACTTGATAAGCCCGATCGACATGACCCGCCAGCAAATGTATTGTATTCTGAGGCTGATAATTCATGAGTGTGTGTGTGTGTGTGTCGCTGCTGACACAAGGCATTCACGAATAGAATACTTTTACTTTTAGTTGACTGCTTTTGTTTTTCAAAACTTTTGTCGAAATGAACTTAAAACGAGACCTTTTTGAAGAAAGATTAGATAATGTAGAATGTAAATGAAATATCTGTGTTTTGCTGTGAATTTTCTCTGGACCATTTGTGTTTATTCGCTTCACCTGCACAAGACGCGCCGGAGAGGAGCCAGAAAAGCACATCTAGTCTCAAAACAAAACAAATAGTAATAAGGAAAATGTATTTATTAACAGTCAAAATTCACAAATTTGTGTTTTAGCTGAAACTAGACCACTCAACATCTGATAGGTTGAGACAGAACCCCTCTGCTTTCCTCAATCAGCAGGTGTTAAACCAGCACTCTTATGACACTTCATTATTATAGGAACATGGGTGACAGATACTGTCAATCCTGGAGTGTTAGAATAAACACACACTCCATTACATTATAAGCATCATAATTTACTGTAAGTCACTGTGATCCATTGTTTTGCCTTGTGTTTACGTCTCACAGCTTTGTGACTCCGGGCTCGTTAAACCAAGAGACTTTAAAAAGAGATGTAACAGCATCTTGTGTTAACTGAGCGAGTGTCTGCAGTCTCTTTGTTGTGCAGCAGATGAGAGAAAGCGTAATACATTCAGAGACATCTGGACGTGCATTGATCTGGTTCTGATTCTTTTCATGTTGTCTGAAGTAGAAAAGAAGCAGAAAAGCAATCACCACCTGTATTTTCAGCAGATATAAGATACCAGAAACCATAAGTTGTACCATAAAAGGAGTAATGATGAGATTTAAAAAAAAAATGTTTTAATAGCAGAGGCATGATAAATAGCGCATTAGGTACTCTATTCTCTGTCTTGTTATGTTGAAGTTGAATAGTATTTTCTACTGCACTGGATGGGTTAGCATTACTGGTGTAACGGTACGTTGTCGATCCTTTACCCGTACAGACCCCCCCCCCCCCCCCCCCCCCCCCCCCACCCCACCCCACCCCCCCCCACCTCACGGTTCAGTGAGCATGTGAACAGCGGATTAATTACACAGTTTAAAGTTAACCACTGCAGTGTGAAATACAGTTTTACTGACAGTCGCTATCCACCAATATTCAGTCAAATATGTGATCAGGACATGATTTATGTTTTCCTAGTCGCTGATCTCTGATAATGTTACATTGTAAACAACCAATCCATGTTGGAATCATCAGCAGGACGGCTCCATTCAGTTCCATTGTGATGCGTTCAGGCTCTGTTCAGTGAAGGTAAATTATAACGTTATCATGGTGTGTTCACGTGTAATCTCGTAAAATGGAGTGTTAGTGAGAAACTTTTGAATTGTATTTGAATTGTGTGTTTTTATGAAGAAACAAAACCGCACTATAAATTACTAAAACAAAGTAAAAAGATAACATTTACTGACTTCAGAGAGGTTTAAATGATTTTTGGGACGGTAGAAAAATAAATAGTCCGAAGCCTTGTAGACTAGCTGCTATAATCAAAGAACAATATGGATCATCAATGATCGGTATTTAGTTTTAATATATTCTCTCTTTACATTTAGAGTACATTGCACCACTCGCATGACCACAACGCTCATGCTCACAGGCAAGTTAGTACACACGACTTGTTGGTTGCTCTTCGATTCTGTTTGTTTCTTTCACGTTTGTCGGTAGAGAGCTGCCTTGAAACACCAACATTTTTTTTTAATATGTATTTATGTTAGTAAACCTACAGAAAGGTGCTCGATGAGGTCAGACAGAAGACATTACTACACCAGCTGTAAACAACCAGAAATACCTGACATAAAAGGATGGAGACTTGTAGAACGTAGATCAAATTTGAGAACTGTGAAAGTCTTTGTTATTTTTTTATCTCTTTTTTTCCCTCATCAACCTGCCACACACACACACACACACACACACACACTTCTTCCTCCTGTTGTCTGCTGACAGTTGACAGGAGTCACTATCAGTCTGTAATCAAACCCTCAGAACGGTTCCTTTTCTCACACACACACACACACACTCGTATGCACTCTAACATAGCTGTGAAATATGTCCCACAATGGGTTTATTGTGGTAGTGGGTTTGACGGTGTCGTCAGGTGTGCTTGGTAAGCAAAACCCAACGGGATCACACCCACTAAGGGCTCAGTATCTTACACTGTGATTTAGTTTGGTGGGTTTGTGCAAAGTTAAGTCTCCAGGTTTGCCGTCTGATGAAATCTGTCAATCAGCTCTTCTTAGTCCATTTTCTCTTCTTTATAATAACCAGACGACTCGCCAGCAGAGAGAATGCCGGTTTAAGACTCTTCAGCATTGGCGTCACTTTTCAGACCCGGAGGTCCTCACACCTTTCTCTGTCTGGCCTCGAACACAGAGAGAGAAAAGCTTTGTAGAGGAAGGGAAGAAGGAAGGCATGAAGGAGCCACGCAGGGAGATAAATCCTATTAGAAATAGAGGGAGAGAAAAGAGAACGATGAACAGAGTCAGAGAGAAAGACACAGAGATGAGGAGGTGGGTGTGGAGACCAACAGATGGTTGGTGTTCTTGGTGCAGGCAGCTCCTCTCTGTCTCCACACACATAGACGGCACTCCGCCTGTACCACTGGGTTTCCATCCAGCAATCTTCTAATAAATCATTATTAAATAATAAGTGTCTCATTTGAAAAGATGAATGAAAATAGTTCATTGGGATAACTACATTTTTTCTTTTAAATCGATGGAGATTTGTAAGGAATTGATAACACATTATAATCTATGAAGTTCCTTTCATAAATATACATTCAGAATGCTGATAACCAAATCTATTGATTCAAAACTACACTTAGTTGAGTTACGCTGAGATTTTTTTGTCCTGAAACACCTTTTATTGTTCACCTAATTATGGAAATGATGTGAAAATTGCTAAGATTAAATTATGAAATACAACATCTTTTAAAATGTCATGTACTGCCTGATAGTGGATTCTGGTTACATTTGTAAGTCACACCTCCACATCTCCTTTCAAACCAGCTATATGTTCACTTGTAAGTAGCCTGACTGTAACATCAGGCTCCGAGCTGATCACATCGGCTGATCGGCATCATTTCTCTATCTATTTTAATATTGGCCAGTCTCACCATGTCCACTGGTAAATAACCTGCCGCTGGCTGTATATTTCACGCGGCATTCTCCTCCCCTTCCGCTATCTATTTTGCATGCTTCCTGTGCTGAGCGCCGCTGATTGTGATTGGTTTCAAGATATTCCAAACAAGCTTGTGCCTTTTCATCCCCCTATAGCAGATTGATAATGGGTGCAGCCAGACTGTTCTTTAGTGCTGACGCAGCCCTGTGGAGATAAGTCTGGCAATGCAAAACTCTTCATTGGCTGACAAACACTGATACCAACATTCAATACGTCCTTTGGTTCAGGCAGTGCAGTGTTGGCTGAACATGTGATGGAGAATGCACCGTGCATGCAGAGGGTTGTAGTTGACTCTTGGCTAAGTCCCGCCCTCGAACACAGACAATCATAGCGTAGCATTGAAAAATGATTCTTCAGGGAATGCAGTTAGTGACAGTGTGGGCTCCATGGTAACGTAGCTCTGACAGCTTGAGTTGCAGCGGGGGCGGGGCTTAGCGATGGCTCAATTTGACTGAATTCCTATTTAATGGGATGATGGGAACTTATCTGTGAGTGTGCTGCTGACTGCAGTGCATGGTTACAATTCAATTAAATGGACATGCTTTTAACCAAAATGTACAATAAAAGCTACTATTGCTTTGTTAAATAGTTTCACTATTAAAAGGTATGGTTTTTGTATTAACATTGTACAAAAATAAAATCCTCCAGGGGCAACACAATTCAGACGACTGCTTAACCAGGATTTTGCACTCAACGATTTTTCCCTGTTTTGTCTCATAAATGGATGACTTCACAATCTCGCAAATTTGTGACTTTGTTCTCGTAAACTTCCCACTTTAATCTCAGAGAATACCTGAGTTTTTTTCCCATGAATTTGCAACTTTCATCTTCAAAATGTTCCCTGAATATCACCCCCTTCTCCAGCTCTGTAACTATGATTATTTTGACCTACAATGGCCCTTATAAGCCGTCGTAGATCTGCCCACTGTACTGTTTTATCACCATGTAACACTGAGATTAAACTCTGCAGATTCATTCCTTTCAACATGATCATATTCAAAGATTTGGTTTGGACTAGCCAAGGTTGTTTGAATAGCATGCGTGAACTGTGGTTTGTTTTTATCGTTCTCTCACATTCTTGTGTTTTCCCCTTTTTGCTCATCAGGGACATTTCGTTAAATAGGCCATTCATCAGCTCTTCTCATGCTGTTAAACACACAAAGGCTTGAAACTGTTCGTTGAGCTCTTGAGAACCGCAGAAATGAAATAGCTCCTCTATCCCAAACCGACGTAGTTTATCAGTTTCATTCTCTGAAAGGCAAGATCTCCTTCAGGCGCCGTCCCATGTCTTCTTCTCGCTCCGATGAACCTTTTTGTCAGAGCTCACCCGGGACTGTGCGCATGTGGAAAACGTCCATGTCAACCATGTATACTAGACAACGGCTGCTCTGTAGGGAGGGCAACTGAACCGATATGATATGTCGTAGGATCATATCAATAACAGGATCACTATAGGCCTTCCAGCATGAATCCCTCCTTTGTGGCGAGCTCTTTTTTTCAATGAATCATGGGACCAACTGAAAACAAATTGCTAGACGGAGGTTTGGAGGCATAAAAATACTCCAGGGATATGTAGTGTGGCATGTAGATGAGAGAGGAAATAAATTATGAATAATATCCACTGGGAGATTGCACCGTCTGCAGAAAGCAGCTGAATGGAAATCAAGAATCAACAGATGTACAGTAGACTAGGCACACACGGAGACAGTAAAAAAAAAAGAGACGAATATGTTAAAATATAGATTATTAATATTAAAATAAAGTTCAGGATCAGTTGTGTCCTCAACTGGAAACCAAGTCTTTAGAAGTCTAAAGTTACCAGGATCACTGTCCATATTTAAATTGAGACAGAAGAAAAAGTCCTTTAGATTTTGACAATAGACTGTATATAAGAAGTGGACTGGTATTTTGGCCGTCGCCATTTTGGTTTTTGTAACTAGGCAAGAGAGGGTGGAGCTAAATACAACCGAATGCTGATAAGACTTTTTTTAGGCCAGCAAAATGTTACAATTAACTTCCATGAAGTGAAAACACACTGTGAAAGGGTTAAAGTTCTAAGTCAAAAACAGACCAGACCAGACAACTCCGTGGTAGCGACTTGTCAGTCACAAGGTAGCCCCGCCCTAAAGCATACTCTGCTTTATGGTCTATTTGACTCTAAATGGACCATCATTTACTAAATGAACATCATGCTGTATTGAAGAAGACTTGAAACTAGAGATTGAGACCATAAACTCATGTTTACAATATTTACTGAGGTAATAAATCAAGAGAGAAGTAGAGTCATTTTCTCATAGACTTCTATACAATCAGAGGAGTCGCCCCCTGATGGACACTAGAGAGAATGCAGGTTTAAGGCACTTAAACATTGGCTTTCAAGAACGGAAGTTTCTGTTCAAGCAGAAGTATTGCCTTAACGCAGGTCACCTACACTCAATGCTGTGCCTGAACACATCCTGTGTAGATGGAGGGCTGAAGCTGCTGCTTTTCGCTGTGTGCTTTATATTAGCATGCTTTTCTGTTTGTCATTTCTGATGCTACCTCTTGGAGTCGCTATTGTTGTTGTGAGCATTTGCACCTTTTGCACGTCCTGGTTACATACGGGATTTGGGAGTTTCAACCCCACCGGCGTCCCCTGCACAAAAAATTGTGCTCATTGTGCTCCTAAAACAGCAGATAAAGGGCAAGCACAATCTGTTTTGTACGGCGCAACATTTGAAGCAGAACAGCCCTTCAACTCTCAAACCTTCCAAACTCTTTTGTAAGAGTTCTTCATTGTGTCTTAGGAGCACACGCACACACACTCGTCCTGACGGTGTGGCTGTTTCCCAACCCAAGCCACGTTCTCCCGTGCAGCAGATCTGCCTGCCCGACAACTCTGATAACGCCGGGGCTGCAAAAACCTGAAGCGGCACAAATCATTTCACTGCTCCTTCCAAACACACATGCAGGATTTCTGTATGCGGCCCCGTCTCCGCTCATGATGACATTGATTGGCGAAAGCGCCTCTCCGCGCTCTGGCCGCCCCGCCCGGCCCTATCAGATCTACACTTGAACCTGTCGAACGCGCACACGACTCCGGGAGAAGGAACCCAAACGTCTGATAGCGAGCCTTCTCCCCTCTCATGCCGCGCGGTTATCTTTCATAAATATGATGCATTTCTGCGTGACGGGGGAAACATATCGGCTCCTCTGCGGAGATGGCAGACAGCTCTGAAGCATTCCTCCGCCCTAATCATTTTTTTTTGTTGGTAAAGGTGATTTATTCAGTCTGAGCGCCGCCTTGGCAGAGCCAGGGGTTGAGCTGAGCTGCTCTTTACTGCAGCAGAGCAGGACGTCCAGGGGGTTTTGGCTGCAGATGTGAGGCACGTCCCGTCCTGGACTCCTTGGTAGAGGAGAGGACGGAGACCGAAAGGTTGGAGAGGAAAAGAGAAGCTGCTGATTGTTAAAAAAACAGTAGTAGACAATGAACGCAGACAGAAAAGGGATTTAAGGGAATCAAGGGATTCAAGGATCAGTTATTGTCATCATGCAACACAGGGATGTGCAACGAAAGGACATTTTCAACACAAGAAAAACATGACAAACAAAAACAGTAGTACATTCCTGTAGTGCAATTTTTTCATTTTAATCCGGAGGAATATAAACAGCAGCAACACAAACAATTCTCTGGGCCGATCATATGGCTGAGCTGTAAAGACGTGAGCTCAACAGTCACTGACCCCTCAAGTCTTATTTTCCTGCAGCCGAACATCAGACAACCAGGAGCATGCTGGGTAGTGGAGTAGCCGGAGGTCCTAGCTGGGTTAGCCTAGCTCTCCTCCCTCCTCCCAGGTCTGACTGGGTGTTCGTCCGTGGGCGGTGATCGTCTCAAAGTCCGCTGCACCTTTCCAGATGTTGAGTGTACTCTGTTATATGCCATAAGTGACAAAAAATGTAACGAAATTCATGGGAGCTACCGGCCGCAGCATGTACACGTACATTTTGGAGGACAAACACACTCAATAGAGTCTCACACACACACACACACACTAGCTGCTCAAAGTGTCTAGTGAAACACAGAGGCCCCTTTAACGAGACTTAATTGAAGTTTTTAGATCAGAGATGAAACATAAAGGGGGATAGAAAAACTGAGGTAGAGAAGTAGACAGCGAGGTTTGAATGAGGTGAAAAAGGTCAGTGAGCGTTGTTTGAATCAAAGCAGGAGGTGTTCTCTCTTCAAAGGGGAGTAAAGCAGGACGAGGCTAGGGGAGGAGGAGGAGAGCAGGAAGAGAGGACTGCAGAGGTAGTAATGCGGCTGAGCACTGGAGAAGTGAGGAGGCAGAAAATAAGGAGCTAAGAAAGGATCTCAGGCCCTCAGGAGTGAAGAAATACATTTAAAGAAACACAGGAGAATAAAGTGAGGAGGAGAAAGGTTGCGATTCAAGTTCGTCTTTATTCGGACATCTTTCCCCTCCGTCCTCCCTTCCTCTCCAAATCAAAGATAGAGGCTGTAATAACGTACTACAACAGAATGAGTGCACAATGGTAAAGTTACTGCCTTTTGTATATCTTCAGCTTGACCTGCAGGAAATATGGATGGGAGCTCATGCAAGCAAACATTTCGGCGATTGAAAATGAATTTCACCAATCGGCCAAATTAATTTATATTAAATGTATTAACGATAGAATTGAATGTGTGTTTGACAAATGTGTGAGTAGTTATTTAATTAACAATGTGAATGATAATGAAATGACCGGTGATTACTTCACTGTGCTAACTCAGCCCTTAAGCTACATAACGCAAAAGATGAGTGGTGCAATGGTGGTTAGCCTAACATCACAACTAGAACTACAGCCACTCTAAATAGCCAGCTGGATGGAATACATTATAATCACTGGTACCAGTTCGGGATGTTCCTAATGACTAATTTCACTGCCGTACAAACGGAAGTTTAAACTCAGACTACTCGAATAATTTAAAAGTAAGGAAACACGCAGAAAATAGTCTACACTGAGCACAATTTAGTCTATAAGGTTAAACATTGTCTGAATAACTATGTTGCGTTATATTATAAGAGCCATTTTAGATCGTCAATCACACGTTTCAATAACCAAATCATATTTGAAATGCCACAGAAATCAACATGTTATGTTTTCACCTAGTGTCCGCTCTGGTCATGTCGTTTGGAATGCCCCTCACCAACCCAGTTTGTGGGGTAATATTTGACGAAAGGCCACGAGGACTGTGGTCAAAGAGGAGTCAGGGTTTGGCACCGCTCATATGATACGTTTCTTAGCCCACAAGTTTGATTTACTGAGCTAGCTGGCGTGAAACTGCTTGTTTAATAGGATGCTAGGTTTCTTGCATATGTGCTAGCCGGCTAGCTAGCTAGTAAGCTAGTTTCATTAGGCTGCTGGCCAATCCAGTCCATCAGAAGAGCTGAACCCAGGCGCTATTTGGGAGATGAGGTGGGGGCAGGAGGGGGCCGGGAGATCTCCAACACTGGTTAGCACCGTTACCCAACTAACTAAAATTCCTCCATGATTTATCTGTTATTATGCTAGAAGTGGTCGACATTTGTCTTTGTCTTCTTCTTGACTGAAGTCTTTACGTCCAGCAACCACTCAATGACAACAAGGAGCCAGAGTTTATGTTCATTAAAAAAAAAAAGCAGTCATCAATGCAAATCTAAACCATGTAGGTTTCACTCAAATTCCATTTAGGCACTGTTTTAGTTTTTTTCAAGGTAGGGTTGGAAATCTTCAAAAACATTTTTGATATTTTTATTGATATTCTCATTCCATCCTGACAGCGATGAATAAAATGAAAAAAACAACAACAAAAAGTGGTATATGTGGCTGTTGCAGGACTGTAATAAGCCTGTCCAATCATTTCATTGGGCACGAATGTAATGATTGGACGAACTACCTGGCCGTCTAGCTTTGTGTATTCTGCCCATGCACTCGTTGCTCTTCCACAAGCTAGCTTAACAGCTGCGAGTACAAACAAGCCATGTTCCTTATTTACGTTCAGAAAGATTTTGGGGGAGTGGCTTTGGAGGGAGGCCTGAAGGGACGGGATGTCAGTGTTGCCGACTAGCACTTTTGGAGCTTGTGCTGCTAGCAATTTATTCGAAAAGAGTTGGCAACACTGGGCTGTTGTTTTTTTTAGGTCGGATCATTTTTACAATCTTGCGTACCTTAATGATTACCAACCCTAGCTTTAATTAAGTTGTTTGCCATTGTGGTAAAAGATGTTGTCGACAGATATATTCAGCCCTGTAATGTGGTAAAAATCACATATGTTTCACATTACCTGGAGATGATGATGACTATGTGGCTTCTGGGAAAGGCTGGGCACCTGTGTCACCAGTAGTACTGGCTCCACCCTACAGCGGTAAGTCCTGACTGTGAGAAAGGGGTGGGACGTCTTTTCACAGCGACCACAAACTGCCATTCGGCTCGCTTAATGCTTTTAAAATGTGTCCAAAAAAACAGGGAAAAGACAGGGAAGGGCACGCCAGCCGGGTAAAGAGAGGAAGACAGGTGATCGGGACCCCCTCAGGTAATCACCGCTTAAATGCCAGATCTCAGATTGCAAGCGTGGTCATGAATGTTCAATCCAACTCTCGGGGTTAATTGAAATCGCCACCAGAGGCTGGGCGTTTCTCCTTGGTCACGCTTTTGTAGGTTTTGCTCAAGGAATCTTTGATCTGCTGTTAAAATCAAGAGAGTTCTGCTGTCCTGGCTGATCAATAGCCATTAACAAGCAGGGGGAGGGGACTAGTCAATGTGACTTTCAGTTCACTTAGACAGCGTTCACACACACACTGCTCTCCTGAATAAACCGAAGCCAGTCGGATGTACTCACGGTCAAAGTCATTTCTCATGCGGCCCCACCGGGGACCAAACCATCTCTGATCTGAAGACGTGCTGCATGTGCGTTTTGTCGGCCTGGCAGACGACAGTGTGTCAGGTGACAGGATTCAATATCGGACACCTGTTGGAAGGGGCGCCGCGCACATGCACACACACACACACACACACACACACTTGTACACTGATGACAGGGTCATCGGCGGGGCGAGACCACAGCGAAGGTGTGAAAGAGGTCCTCAGTTGCTCCATTACACCCCCACTGCACTCCTCTTTTCTTTTCCTCCCTCTTCTGCTCCCATTCTCCCCCCCCCCACCCCCTCATTATTTGTCTCTACCCCTCCTCCTTCCACCAGGTGCTGTATCTCGCCACAGCCTGCGTTGGGGCTGATAAAAGAACGGTCGGGGTTATAGGGAGAGTCGGCGGGGCAGAAACAAAACGCCGCTGCTGGGATTTTAAATCGGAGCGATGTCCCCTCCCCACACACACACACACACACACATTGCTGCTCTGGGATATGTTGGCTGGCTGGCTGGCTGGCTGGCGGGGGGGGGGTCGTCTGTCAGGGTGACTGGAAGGCACGCCGAACCGGTGTCTCGCCGGCTGGGCGGGTGAATAGCTAGCCAGCGTCGAGCTGACAGGGAAGAGCTCTGCCTCAAGTGCTTCATCACGTGTGAAATATCTTCTGGAAGAAAATTATAAAAATAATAAAATGTCGCAACATACATACCCATACCCGATATGTTATTGAAAAGTCAACCTCTTTGTGTGGCACGAACTTCATTTTTTTTACGGCGTGCCAAGTCTCCTGCTCAGTTTCCATGGACACAACATATTTTTAAGATTTTGACTGAACGTGCAAGGCAGCGCACCTCCAAAGGAGGTTATTGATCGATTTATTGTTTTTATGCCTTTGGGCATCGTGTTTTCGGTTCGGTCCATCTCTCCGTTCCGTTCTTGTGATATCTCAGAAACAACTTGAGCGAAACTCTTCAAACTTGGCACCGACGTCCAGCTGGACTCTATGATGAACTGATTAGAATTTGGAGGTCAAAGGTCACTGTGACCTCATGTCCGTCCCATTATCCTGAACGAGATATTGGAGGAACGCCTAAAGGACTGATTAGAATTCGGTGGTCAAAGGTCACTGCTACCTCACAAAACATGTTTTTTTGGCCATACCTCAAGAATACATATGCTAATTATGCTAATTTCACCCATTCCTAAAGAAGTAGAATAGCATGATGCAGTGATGACATTTTGGACAGACATGGATATAAACTTGGTGGTGTCACAGAACCGAAAAGTCGGTAATTTGTGTTACTTTTATGAGACACTTCATCTAAAACAAAAAAAATAGATTTCCCACAGCCCATAGTGACGTCTATGTACGCCGTCTTTCATTTTAGTTTTTATTTGAATGTCAGAAATGTATTCTTAAAACGGCCAATCACAAGCTATCAAACCCGACCGCATGTAGACGTCTCGTTTGGTCTGTCGATGGACGAATCAATCAATCAGCTGATTGTTTCAGAACTTACTTTTTAGTTTCAATATGCTTTCAATATAACTACAGACCACGATGTCTTCACCCTCAGCAGTCAACACGTCGACCGGCCGATCCCCCGGTGTCACCTCCAGCACATGTCGCCAGGAAGACAAGCACATGTAGACGCCCCCGGTCTACTGGTAGACCGCTCTAACAGGACGGGGTTCGTCCTGAGACGTGCTTCTCTTTTTGTCTGGGAGGGAAATGAGGGGGAGAAGAGGAAAAGAAAGAGAAGTAGCAGACGTGAATACATCGCCGCGAGAAGGACGCCCTGTCGTAGCCAGACAGAAAACGTCAGAGGAACTCAGACTACCTTCCCCTGTTTCCCCTCACCCCGCCCTCCCCCACCTCGTCTCGCTCTGCGTGTCCTCCCCTCCCTCATAAACGATAACTCGCTAAAGAAAACACAGACAAGTGCTCAACCAGACAGTGTGTGTGTGTGTTTGGCCTTATGCTTCCACACACAAACAGGAGCCAGACAGTGTGTACGGAGTGCAGCTTCACTGAGTCCATCAAGTGTAATAATTGCAATAAATTCCCTCCTGGCTGCTTCTCTCAGCATCCTCTCCTCTCCTCGCCTCGCCCTGCATCCCTACCATCGCACTCTCCCTCCTTCCCGACATCAAACACTCCCTCCCTCCCTCTCATCCCGACCTCCCATCCATCAGGCTCTGCTTCTCCTGCATCATCAAACCCCTCCCTCCTTCCATCCCTCCTTTTCCTGTCTCCTTATTCTGGGTTTCTGCGTGATGTCTGGTGTGTCTGGCCTTTGCTTCTCCTTGCTTTCTTTTCTTTCTTCTTCTTCCCTTTCCTTGTCTTTTGCTTTCCTTTCCTCTCCTCTCCTCTCTTTTACTTTTCATTACTCTCCTCTCCTCCCCGGTTATCTCATCTCCTTTCTCCTTTCCACCCCCTTCTTCCTGTCTGTCATTTCCTCTCATTTCCCTTTTTCTTTCCTTTACTTATCCTTCCACGTCCTTACCCTTTTTCTTTACTCTCCTCTCTTTACTCTTTCCTTTTCCTATCATTTTTTCCGTATTTTCCTTTCCCTTCCCTTCCTCTCCTCTCCTCTCATCTCCTTTCCTTCTACTATTTTGACATCCTCTTGTCCTGGAACCCTCACATCGGAACAGGAAAAACTCCCCCAAAAAAAACCTTTAACGAGGAAAAAAGACTAAGAGTCCTGTGGGAGAGTAACAGAGGAGGGATCCCTCTCCCAGGATGGACAGAAGTGCAATAGATGTCATGGTTAGAACAGGATAACAGAATTACAACACATTCAATGTATGACAGAACCACAGCAGGAGGAAAGACCAGGTCCAGGTATAACCCGGATCAACAGGAACCTGTGAGGCGAGAAAGCACAGATACTCTGATGAAGAAGCAGATCAATAATGTACATTAATGGTATCGGTAATATGAAATAGTAATGTGAGTAATAATAAAAGTGATATTAGCAGTTGGAGTCAGCAGGGTCATGGTGGGAGAAAGGACCAGGGTCCAGATGAAACCACGATCCATGAACCTGTGAGGAGAGAAAGCACAAAGACTCCGGGGAAGAAACATAGGCAGTAATGTGCATTAATGGTATTGGTAATAGGGTTAATAATGTTAATAATAAAAAATAGTAGTAGGTGTCAGCAGGGCCATGGCGGGTGGAAGGACCAGGGTCCAGATAAAACTGTGATCCAGGAACCTCTGAGGCGAGAAAGCACAAAGACTCCAGGGAAGAAGTAAAGTTAGTCATGAGCATTAATGGGACATCAATTCATACAGAAGGAGATGAAGAAGAGGAGAGAGGAGCTCAGTGTATCCTAGGATGTCCCCCGGTAGTCTAAGCCTATAGCAGCTTATCTAGGGACTGGTCCAAGGCAAACCTGAGCCAGCCCTAACTATAAGCCTGAGCCAGCCCTAACTATAAACCTGAGCCAGCCCTAACTATAAACCTGAGCCAGCCTAACTATAAACCTGAGCCAGCCCTAACTATAAACCTGAGCCAGCCTAACTATAAACCTGAGCCAGCCCTAAACCTGAGTCAGCCCTAACTATAAACCTGAGCCAGCCCTAACTATAAACCTGAGCCAGCCCTAAACCTGAGTCAGTCTTAACAATAAACCTGAGTCAGCCCTAACTATAAACCTGAGCCAGCCCTAAACCTGAGTCAGCCCTAACTATAAGCCTGAGCCAGCCCTAACTATAAACCTGAGTCAGCCCTAACAATAAACCTGAACCAGCCTTAACAATAAACCTGAGTCAGCCCTAACTATAAACCTGAGCCAGCCCTAACTATAAACCTGAGCCAGCCCTAACTATAAACCTGAGCCAGCCCTAACTATAAACCTGAGCCAGCCCTAACTATAAACCTGAGCCAGCCCTAACTATAAACCTGAGCCAGCCCTAACTATAAACCTGAGTCAGCCCTAACTATAAACCTGAGTCAGCCCTAACTATAAGCACTATCAGTCATTTCCTTTCCTCTTCTGTCCTCTTTCTCCTACTAACTACTTCCCAGCCCTGCCGGTGGTACAACCATTATAGTGGCAGCAGATGTTTGATATGTGACACTTTGCTATAAAGTTGGTCATTGTGACAACGACACGTCTTTTTTTTTTAAGTGGAGAAAGAGGCAAGACTAAACCTTGACACATACTGAGGAGAGGCCAGACAAAAACAAAATGGAGGGAAGTAAAGTCTTATGTTTGTTTGGAACATTCAACAATGTTTAATTTATTAAAACGTCAGGGGTTCCTTGATGAATTAAATATCCGTCTGGAGCATTTTCTCTGTTTTGGTCCATTTCAAAGAGTATAACGCCAGCAGGTTGGTTTTCCCCTCACCTTCTATCCTCCCCTTTCTTTCATCCTTCACTCCCCCCCACACACACACCCTTTTATACACACACACTCCATCATTTCCCTTCCTTGTGGGCAGATAAATCCTCTGCAGAGTGGCAAAAGCTGCAATGACTCATCTACCATCTCAGAACACCTCAGCAAGGGGGAGAGAGACATGGGGAGAAACCGAGAGAGAGAGAGAGAGAGAGAGAGGTTGCCCAAATGGAAATGAATAGAGCAAGAGAGGAAAAGTCAAACGAATAATAGTGGTCATGAAAACTAAAGTCAGCCAGAGAGAGAGAGGAAAGGTGGAGAGAGAATGGAGAGTGACAAAGGCCCACAGAGACATGATAACGTGTGTGTGTGTGTGTGTGTGTGTGTGTGTGTGTGTGTGTGTGTGTGTGTGGTGTGTGTGTGTGTGTGTGTGAAGGAGTCAGACAGGGAGCGTCGGACAGACAGAGTGATGAGGGGGGTAGAGGGGGTCGCCTCAGAGACAAGGAGAGGAAGGGATGATTGACAGCTCTGCTTCTGACAGACTTCCACAACAGCTGTCTGCTGCCTTACCTGTGCTCTGAAGTCTGTGTATGGTTGGAACTCTGACACACACACACACACACACACGCACACGCACACACCATCATCTCGGAAATTCAACCAGAGGTCTAAAAAGTAAGACTTCTGTCCTACATCAACAGCATAAAAAAAGACCTCAACAAAAGTGGATGAAAATAATATACTACACGGTATTGCAGGGAAGTGAAGGAGAATGTGGTTGACTCAGTCTGCTGTGCCCCCCCCCCAGTGCTTTTCGCTGGTTTATTCAAAGTTTATTCATCTTGAATATGTCAAGTGTCCAAATTTCACTAACTTCAACACTGCACGTCCTTGGGTGCCCGGCGGTACACCCACCAAATGTGAAGTAGATCAGATGAAAGGTTCAGATTTGTGAAGGACGCACAGACAAAGATTAGAAAAAAGTGGCTGATATTTGCAGAGATTTCAGACGTCACATATATAGTATAACAGACTTTACGGGTAATATGCAATGTGGCATGAAGGTTTCATTGCTGATTACCCTAATAATCAATAGATATGCATGTGTTTAGTTGTTGATCCACATATTCGTACATGCATGAGAGTGCATTTATTAAGAGAGGAATGGGCTACACTCCTGGGAGTGGAACCAGCCAGAATGACCTGCCCGAGTAATAAACATGCTCACTCCAACGCTGTAAAACTGGAGTAGGATATAAATACGAGACGAACACACACGTTTAACCCGCTCACTGAGAATATATGTGTTTGTGTGAGAGAGAAGCAGAGAGGGCCGGTGTCGGGGGGGGGGGGGGTATCGACCGGCAAAAGTTGTAGAGAAGATGAAAAAGTGACGCAGCCGCCTCGGCTATTGCTCTGGAAGACATTTTTAGTCTGTTTTTCAATTTACAGTTAATGAGATTTTCAGCAGCCTCTCTGTATTCCGTTGTTAGTGTTTATCCCGTCCTGTCTCCACAGCCCCATCTCTTATACCGCTGCAGTTCACCAGTCTGAGCTGGGATTGGCTTGTTTGTATAAATAGCTTACTGCTGCAAACCCCTGTGCGCGTGCCTTCGGCGTGGTATATATTTGTGTGTACATGCGTGTAAATGTTCATACAGTATGTATACAAAAGGGGTTGCAGTCCTGCGTGCATGCATCAGCGTCTCGTAGCAGCACGCACGGAGGCATTTCCCTGTGTCCTCTCGTTGTTCTCTGACATCTAAAGGAGACGAGAGACCTTTTCTCTTCTTCCATTTATCATCATACCAGACTCCTATGCAGCAGCTTCCTCTGTGGTGGCTTCGATTGAAGTGGAATTTTCTACGTTCATCCAACCGCTGCCCACTGATTTGTTCCCTTCATTGCTACCTGTTATCCTCTCAGATTAAGCTAACAGAGGAGAGGAAATACAAAGTTGTTTTGTTTCGGTACAAAACTCTTTCGCATCCAAAATAAAAAGCACCAAAGACGCTTCGATTTGAACTGAAAATAAGCAAAGAAACTTTTGTTCTCAACTAAATATGTGAATAATGGGATGCTGCTCTGATCATTCACACAGAACTAAGCACACACTATAAGTTACTGGTTAGTCTGATGTTCGAGAGTAGAAAGGTTTCCACTTCCCACAGGGAATGTCTACTGGGAGACTGATATGAGATGTCATGATTTTGGACTATCCTATTGATGTTATGTTAATATCATATCCTTGTTTCAAAGACATGTATGGTAAAAACTGGAATGTTGAGGCATGTAATCACTGCGTCAAGGTGTCTGATCAGCATGATGGCAAAGTGACGCTGGGAAGAGAAAAGTGACGTTGTGACAGCAGAAACGCGGACATGTATTGAGTATCATTGAATATCATTACTGGTGGTGAGGTGAGGACCTCACCGGCAGTCAGTGTTAAAATACTTCTGTGTTCAGGCAGCCATAAATCTAAATGTTAGGTAACTGAGTGTGCACAGATATTACACAATGATCAGACCCCAGGATGCTGCTGCATTCAATCTGATCAGTGAAGTGAAGAAAAACAAAAGCAAATACAACATGGATGCGCTGTTTAACATGTCCCATGTGTTTTCTGTTGGAAATCAAGTTTTAGTTGCCTGAAGTCTGGGCATTTATTCTTGGAATAAAAGACTAAAGATACAACTTTTTTTCTAGTTTTAGTCAATGAAATCTGTTTTTCCTGCAACAAAATGTCTTTGCATGAAAATGCTGAAATTAAATAATAATTTCCATCAACTTGAGATTTTATACTTTCCTAGTTATACTTTGATCAGAATTAAAATCTAGACTTGACATAATAAACTAACCAAACACATGTATTCATTCCTTATCCAGTTTTCCTTCCCTTGTATAAAGCTAAGTATGATATACTTTTCCTTTTTTTTCTGGCAGCCATGCAGCCCCTCCCCTAATATCCCGACATCTCTCCCATCCCGTTTATGAGGTTTTCCTCTTGAGAAGCGCAATGGCCCTGAATCCCCAAATTTCAATTTTCTTCAATCTCTCAAATAGTCATTCATTGTTGCACCTGCAGAGGGTGTATTTCCCATACGCCTTATATAACGTCCCTTCAAAGAGTTTCCTTACCTCATACATCAGTCAAGACTTTTCAATTCTATACAAGATATTTAATATCAACTCGTCACTTTCAAGTTCCGCACAGA